>NW_024039431.1:0-546413 GCF_016077235.1 Cyprinodon tularosa | reverse complement strand
GGATGGGGATGGTTGGATGGTTGGATGGTTGGATGGATGGATGGATGGTTGGATGGATGGTGGATGGATGGATGATGGATGGATGGTTGGATGGATGGATGGATGGATGGATGATGGATGGATGGATGGATGGATGGATGGATGGATGGATGGTTGGATGGATGGATGGATGGATGGATGGTTGGATGGATGGATGGATGGATGGATGGTTGGATGGATGGTTGGATGGATGGATGGATGGATGGATGGATGGATGGTTGGATGGATGGATGGATGGATGGTTGGATGGATGGATGGATGGATGGATGGTTGGATGGTTGGATGGTTGGATGGATGGATGGATGGTTGGATGGATGGATGGATGGATGGATGGATGGATGATGGATGGATGGATGGATGGATGGATGGATGGTTGGATGGATGGATGATGTTTCTGTATGGTGGAACATATTGATCATGTTGGATCCAGTGATGTTTCTGCTTGATTCTCCCAGATGTTGTGTTTTTTCCTCTCTAAGCTGCAGAGTGTAATTAGATGGAAAGTAATAAATCAGATAAAGTTGTGTTGAGTTCTGGAACAGAGCCTGACCTGAGAGCCTTTAATGAATCTGATAATGATAGAAACATTGAATCACCACCAGATCGGGGCTCAGTAGGACCCCAAACCCCTGAGGCCATCACTGCGGTCTTCAACAGACACCTTTAATCTAACCCTAGCTATACCATGAACCATGTTAGGGACTTAAATCCTGACCAACCAGCTCCTTTCCTTTCCTCTCAGACCCATCGAGAACCGATCCAGACGCTTCCCTCTGGGAGGTTTCGGATCAAATCCCAAACGAGGCCAAATGAAAAGCCCGCAGGAGAACTTGCCACAACAGATGGCTGCTGACACTCTAACTGCTGCACCGTGATGAGATAAATATGAGCTGCTGCCAAAACTGCAGCAGAGCTGGTCGGACAGCAAGGATGCACATGCAAGCACACACCTCTGATAGTTTACCTAATTACAAGGAAATGACTGTGAGCAATCACAGCACATTCAGCACACAGACACGCCAAGCATCGCCTGACAGAATAATAACATTATAGCTGTTATTAGTCCAGATGGGAGCTTTTATCTAACCACTTAATGTGGCGACTCTCTCACCAAATATATGCAGCTGTTTACGTTTCTCTGCATTGTTTCCATAAAACATGATAGATCTGATTCCCTCGTTATTTACGGGTTAACCAAAGCAGAGGTGAAGAGGAGCGCTGGCATGCGTAAGGAGGGTAAAGGTTCACTCTGAGAGGAAACCTGAAACTGTCCAGGAGCCAAAGTCAACAAACATGCAATGTGGTTCACCCTGTCTGAGACGAACGCCAGCAGCTCCCGCTGTGACTCAACTCCGCCTCACCCACAGGCACGGGCGCATTGCAGATGGCAGCCGGCAGGTGAGGGCATTCCCTCTGCAGAGAGGGGGGGGTTAATGTTGCTGTAAAAAGGGTTAGAAATATGCAAATAGATAAGATGATAAGAAGAAACATCATCTATAAAGTTACTATCAAATCACCCTAACTCCTAACCCTTACCTGGGCAGGTCAGAGGTCAACAACCTACCTGTTCACCAAAGGGTACTGGGTAAGTTCCCCTACTGGAACAATGAACCCAAGGTGTGGTGGTCCAGGACTCAGGACCTTAATCATGGCCCAGTCTTCAATACACAGCCAACACCCACCACAACGTCTAATTTGTTTTTTACCCCATTAAACTACAAATGGACTCCTTCAAACTGTCAACTTTCCCCAAAACAGCCTCACCTCCCCTGGTCCAGCTTAGGTGACTAGGCCGTGGATGCATTGGGACGTAGGTTTCTGGAGGATACCCAATCGGGTGTTGATCTTCATGGTCTTATTTAATAGTTTTCTATAATGTCTATTTGAGCGAACCTTTTCTGATTAACTTCTCTTACTCTAATTATCTGGGTTCTACATAATTTTAATGGTTTCGTCTTTGCCGGACCTTGACCATTTGTACTAATGAGAGTTCTTAGAGGGGAGCATTTAATTTATGGTATACTCCTTCTCTTTAACTACAGTTAATTTAGTTTTATTTAAGAACCTAATGGGCTAATGGACACAGCAGGGACTGATCATCCCTGTCTGGGCCTTCCTTGGCTCAGGGTGTCTAGTGGTAATGTCTGAAACACCCGATGATCCTGAGGTTCACTATTGATCCCGACTTTAAGCCTTTGGGTTCAACTATTTCCTATAGAATGTGTTTACTGTGTACCTCCTACCTGGGCTAAACACAAGAAGATGAGGTCTTGAGTGACGTGCGTCGGCCCTTGCCTCGCCTTTGACTCCCTAAACCAAACTTTTTCAGTCACTGGACTGATTTAGGGGGATGTCATTGTGGCACTACTCCTTCACCTAACCCTAACCTCTAACCTTAAAGGAATAGTACACCCAAAACATGATTAGCCTTCATTTTCTACTCCCCCCCATGCTGAACAACACTCTGGAGTACTTTTTTGATATCTCAAATGCATCTGGAGATCTGGGAGGCTTCTTGCTGTCTGCTGACATTTAAATAATGGAGGTCTATGGCGCCCGAGGCAGAAAGGTCCATAAAAGTCCACAAAAAACGTGTCAATATTCCTCCATACTGCTCGTCCAATGTATTCCAAGTGTCCTGAGTGGGTAGCGTCCATAATTTACTCGAAACGAAGTCATTTAGAATGTTTTTAGAGCATAAACAGTAGTGTATAGGATTTCCTAAAAGCGCGTTCACGAGTCTACGGAAACCGCGGCAGACCAAACCAGACAAAAGTGCGCATTCAGCTCGGCAAAGAACTCATGCTCTTCCTCAACACTGAAGTCTTCAGACATTTTTCTTTCGTTGTTTCTTTCTTTGCACAGGTAAACAGCACATTTCTTCTTCTACGCTTGCATTATCGGCAGAGCAGACGCTGAATGCGCACTTTCATCTGGTTTGGTCTGCCGGCTTCCGTAGCGTCGTGAACTCGCAGGCGCGTGCTTTCAGGAAATCCTATACACTACTGTTTATGCTCTAAAAACATTCTAAATGACTTCGTTTCGAGAAAATTATGGACGCTACCCACTCAGGACACTTGAAATACATTGGACGAGCAGTATGGAGGAATATTGACACTTTTTTTGTGGACTTTTATGGACCTTTCTGCCTCGGGCGCCATAGACCTCCATTATTTGAATGTCAGCAGACAGCAAGAAGCCTCCCAGATCTCCAGATGCATTTGAGATATTAAAAAAGTACTCCAGAGTGTTGTTCAGCATGGGGGTGAGTAGAAAATGAAGGCTAATCATGTTTTGGGTGTACTATTCCTTTAAACCTAAAGCCTAGCTCTAACCCTAAACCCTAACCTAATTGGCTATTGGACACAGCAGGGACTGATCATCCCTGTCTGGGCCTTCCTTGGCTAAGGGTGTCTAATACTAATGGCTGAAACACCCGATGATCCTGAGGTTCACTACTGATGATGTTTTTCAAAAAAGGGGCTTAACGTAAAGAGATGAGCTCTTGAGTGACATGTGTCGGCCTTTGCCTTGCCTTTGACTCCCTAAAAAGTTCTGGAGTCATCCTAACACTAGAACTGCCCCTAACCCTTACCCTTAATACCATAATATGACTACTCTCCACTAATTTCTATAAAATCCCTTACACTAAAGTTATCAAAACCTTATCCTTAAATAATATACTAACTCCTACCAATATTAGACCTAAAAAAATATATATTTATTAAACATTTCCCTCTACCTACCTCCCTTCCCTCAGTTTAGAACTGCAGGAAGTGGAGGAGGCAGAGTTTACATGCCAGACCGGCGGGGGTCAACTTAGCCCTGACTCTGCTTCCTCCATTCAGCCAAAAATTAATATATTTATCTACAGTTAATCATAACCTCCACCCTTATACTACACTTATAGCACATATCACCTTACCAGGACAATTAGCTACTAACCCTAACCTATGTAACCCACATATCAACCTGATTCTCATGTTTATCAACTTACCAGATCAATTAGCTACTGACCCTAATATTATATAACACCTGACCTTTGCCCTAAATTACACTTAGCCGATCCAAAACCCTGACACTTACCCTAAACCTAATTTTAAGCCTTGCCCTAACCCTAAAACCCAGCCATTACTCTAAAAGCTAACCCTAATTCTCCAAGTTCTACAAACTGGTTTGGCTATGGATCTGAGAGATACCAACAAACGTGCCTTTGATCCTCCATCCAACTGCTCTGGTCGTTGGACTGGGTGGGGGGGGGGGGTCATCGAGAGAGTGTCTAACCCTCTAAATAAAACAACCAGAGAATTACAGTGAAGAATGGAAAACCCTATAATAACCATGAACTGACCACAGAGGCTTACTGCCTTTGAACTATTAAAAATGACCTTAAATAACTTCACTGCACAGCAAATAAACATGAATGTCATGAGTTATAAGGGAAGTGAGGCACCATGGCAACGTAAAGCCCAGCTGCTTAAAGGATGAAACAATAAAAAACACCAAAAGTTGATCATTTTCACTGTCATATGAGACCCGACCTAAAAAAAAACACATTATAAATTAGTCCGATCTCAATTTTCATATTTACTAAATTTAGCAGCAGCTCCTACTGGTTGATTTCCAGGTGATTTTTTTTTATTCATAAATCAGTTTTTGTTCCTAAATCTGTCTGTAATCATGTGATCAGACACATTTAGAAACCAATAAGAGTCTGCAACCTGAATACTTTATCTCATCATCGCTCTGCATTTTCAAGCCAATTCATTTTGTAGAAACCAAAACTGCGTCAGGTTTGAAGATTTTCACCTAAAAACATACTTTAAACTGACATATCTGATTTCAAAATAATCCAGAATTAAAAATCAACCGACTCCTCCACCAAACTTGAAAAATAAGATTCCAGCAGCTAAATTATAATTCCATCTCAAACCAGTTTGTCTATCCACATTAAACTGGAAGGAATCTCTTTGACGCCACAGAAGGAGAATCCTATAACGAGCTGCTCCACCAGAAAAATACCATTACGGTGATTCGCCGGTTAAACCGGCCCTCAGGATGACGCAAAACCTGTCCGATTTTTTCTAGCTCGTTATCAATCAGACTTCAAAGCAAATATGTATCAAATGTGGGCCTTTATTCCTCGTTCAGTATCTACATATTGCACAGAGGGAGGCAGTTTTAACAATATAAATATAAAGGGGAACAGCTTTACAGTTACCGGCTAATGGACCATTGAAGACATTCAGGATCCGTCTGTCCTGCAGCTCTGGACGGGAGCAGAAACTCTGCTCAAACATCCTGAAGGAATCAAACACTGATCAAAATGTCCCAGGTTTGCTTCCAGAACAGACAATGCAAACAGAAACCACTAAAACCATTAGTGGATCAATTGAAGAACGGCTTCCTTGTTGCCATAGAGAGCAGAGGCGCTGTAGAAGAGTCAACAGTCATTCAGAGTCATTAAGGTATGTGGACATAAACACTGCCAGAATCAGGTAGTCTTAGCGGGTCCAAGTGAGCGAAGAAAAAAGGACCAGAGACGTCCAAAGCTGGTCCTCCTGCTCGTCCTGCATATTTTAGATGTTCTCCTGCTTTAGCACAGCTTAAACCCCCAATGCTTGATTAACAGCCTTCGCTCAGCTGAGATCATCTGAATCAAGTCTTATAGACCCTAAAACCCCTAAAACCTGCAGGACTCTGCAGGCCTGGCTTAGGGCACAGCTGTGGGACACCACAGCAGTCTCTGAGGGAGGTCCTTGCATCAGTCAGAGTTCGTCCAAACATAGCTAGAAGTTTCCAAAGGGCTGAACAGTTCTTTGGTCTTTGGTTGAAGAGTGAAATCAAGCTTCTGTCATCTTCTGCTGGTCATTAGAGGGCGTGAAGCGGGTTCTCTGCTCCCACTTCATGTCCAAAGGCTGTAGAGGAAACACAGAGAAGATGAAGAGAACCAATTAAACCCTCAACCAATCAGCAATAGGCCGTGACTTCAGTAAAGACAGATTCCAGAAATAGGACAACTGTCTATTCATCCATAGATCTACATCTTTACTAATTTAAGTCTGGTGTCCAATAACTAGAGACCTGATGACACATGCATGAGGTCAGAGGTCAGAGATTATTCTTTCCTCAGGTTTGGTCTAAAGTGGAGTCCCTTCCCCCTCTGATGGGTTTTAAAGTCTGTTTTTAGCTCAATAAAAGGATCAACATCTCAACTGGAACTTTACTGACTATTGTCAGCTTTATCCTAACAAACAATACTAACGAAGTTCTATTAAAATTTGCATTTCAGGAGTAACCATGACTACAGCATGACATGTTTACAGCAAATTAAGATAAACTGATACGTTTTTCCCCGTCAATTATCGACTGAATGACATAAAGAAAATCAGTAATTACATTAGAGCCTGACTGATAAATATCTCTAGAATGTTTGTTTTACTTTGCTTAAATCTTAATGAATAAATAGGTTAAGGAGAGACATCCGATCAGCCAAACTAGATGCTGATGAAGTTTAAAGCAGAGTTTCCTCCTGCTATCAAAGCAACAATCTTCTGATATTCTCTTGTGACTAATGTTGCTGTGCTGGAGGATGAGATTTGGTTCGGTTGAAGTGTTTGGGTCCGCTTTGTTTTGGAACAAACTCAATGTTCTTGCTGTTTGCAGATTTTGCTGCAGAGTAGGTTTTTGGCTGACCTCCAACAGTCAGTCTCCCGGGCGTTTTTCTGCATGCCTGACAAAGTCGACATTGTGCAGAAGATCTTCTTCCTCTGTGGTCTTGTGGTCTCCTCTCAATTGGAGGTTTGCCTGCAGCACGGCAGACAGGTCAGATAAGGATTTTTAATCCTGTGTTTGGGTTGGTGTGTGGTTGGCAACGCTGGACACAAACCAAACTTTACAGGTGTAAAAAAAAAGAATACTTTTCTTCACCTTAAGGTAAAGAGGAAGCCTTATTCCCAAAGCTCCACCATTCAGATTAATTTCCTCCTTTATGCATTAAACTGATGCAATTCTGGCTCCGCCCTCTCTGAGATCTAACCTCTGCATCTGGCAGTGAGATAATCTACAGTAGAGCTCCTCCTCTGGGAGCCTGGAGAACTTCTGGATGTATTCTGGACTGCGTGAACATGAGGGACGCGGCTCAGTCTTACCGTATCGTTTCTGTTTATCTCTCGGCACAGCGAGGGCTTTTGGCCAGTCGAGTCAGCAGATGAGCACATCTTTTATAGACTGCAACAGAAGGAACACAACAAGGCGTGCTTTTAATTGTGGCTAAAAAGCAGTTTCTAAAAGGAGACAGGACCTGCAGCATCAGCATCATGAGGACCTCGGTGTACCTAGCCTAACGTAGCCAGAGACAATGCAGTCCGCCTGGAGCGATGCGCTCACTTGATAAACAACCTGACGACAAAGCCCCAGTTATTACTTTTGTTTAGTCTTTCATAAAGGCATTTATATGGACGAAAAATAGCCGCATTGGAATCGGCCCGTTTTTGTACCCCGGATTTGAAACATGGATTCTTTTAGCACCAAATTGTAAATACTGAATTTCTTTACACATCGAATTCCTTAAACTGTATTTTCATTTGGTAAAAATTTGCCTGCAAAAAATTCAGCTGCAAAAAATTGAACTCAAAAAACTTGAACTGCAAGAGAAGTGAACTGCAAATAAATTTGCCTGCAAAACAAATCACCTGGGATAATTCTGGGTTGCTCTAAATTCTCCGTTACTCTTCCCATGTCTCTGCAGCAGGCTCTAATGTTTGGTTTGGTGTTTGCAAAACTGGTTATTCTGAGGGAATGGAAATCCTCTACACCTCCATGCTTTAAAAAATGGCTCAATGATATGGCGTCCTGTATCTATCTCGAAGAAATTCGATACTCTTTGTCAGACAATCATGATAAATACCTAGATGTGTGGCGTCCTTTTAATAGACATATTCAAAATAATTGGTTAAAATTACTCTTTTCTTTTTTTAATCATTTATTATTATCTCAATACTATCATCATTTATTGCTCTCTTCTTTTTATTGATATCCCATGTTTTACGTTGATCCGCTTGATACAATGTCTGCAGAATGATTTGTTGTCCTCTGACTCTGCCTCGTGCTTTAATATGCTTTATTAATATAATAATAATATAATTATTCTCTTATCAGTTCTTCAGTTTGCTGACACTGTTTTGTCTTGTTTTTTTTGTTTTTGTTGTACTTGTTTACTGTTTTGCTGTATTTTAATTTATCTATTTATTTATTTTCTCTCTTTTTTGTCTTGTCCGTTTAACTCATGAAAATGCATTAAAAAAAATAAAATAAATCACCAGGAAGAAAATTCACCAGCAAAAAAATCACAAGCAAAAAATTCACTTGCAAAAAAAAATCTGCTGCAAATGTGTTGATCTTTTGGTGAAGTCAAGCCTTAGCAATCTACACTCCATGCAGTCGAGAAGTTTCCAGCCAATGAAATTAGCTCAAGTGCAGATTGCGAAGGCTTAAGTTCAACAAAAGAACAACACATTTGCAGTCAAATCTTTTGCTGCTGATTTTTTTGCACAAAATCGAAATCTAGATAAAATAAGTTTCTTGAAATAAGTTCATTTTTTTCTTGAATTGAGGAGGTAAAAGAGACACTTTGCCAACGGAACAAGATGATTTACGCTTAAAATAAGAAATCACAATTGCATTGACTTATTTCAAGTGCATTTTATGTAAACATTATTTTAAGAGTAAAAATACTCATTCCATTGGCAGACTATCTCATTTAAATACTCAAATTAAGGGTAAATGCACTTGATTTAAGGAATTTTGACTTATTTCTAGATGGTTTTTCCAGTGCAGGTGATTTTTTTGCTGGTGATTTTTTTTTGCAGCCAAATTTTTTGCAGTTATATTTTTTGCAGCTGAATTTTTTGCAGGCAAATTTTTACCAAATAAAAATACAGTGTAAGGAATAGTGTTGTCAAAAGTATCGATACTCAAAAAAGTATCGATACTGAAAAGTTGTATCCGGATACAATACTCATTGGCAAAAGTATCGATTCAGCCATCTAAAGTGCAGAATAGTGGAAAATGCACTTTCTGAACACTGTGTGATTGAATAATTCTGTGCATTTTTCAGTTTCAGACTCTTTTTTGTTTCAGGTGCAGCTGCTGAGAATTGTTTTTGTTTAACGGTTTGGCTAGCGTCATTGTAATATCTGCAAAGCATAGCCAAGGAAGGAACACTTCATTTTAATTTTGTAAGTTTTTTTATCCGGGTTGCTTAATATTGTGCTCAGCATACAACCTCAAAATATTATTCTTATTGTTTTTTTATTTATTTATTGTATTTTTTCAGTAATGAAAATATTTCTGTTGAATTTAAGAGTCTTTGTTTTTATTCTTGTGGTATGGAAAAGGATATCGAGTATCGAATTTTTTACTTAGTATCAGTATCGAGTTGAAAAGTTTAGTATCGTGACAACCCTAGTAAGGAATTCGATGTGTAAAGAAATTCAGTGTTTACAATTCGGTGCTAAAAGAAATCTGTGTTTCAAATTCGGATTAGGGCCGCTGAAAAAAAAAAAAAAAAGTTAACTGATTTTTAAATTTTATTTCAGTTTAACATGGGAAAAAAGTCAGAATTCTCACTGAATTCTGAGATTAAAGTCAGAATTCTGACTTTAATCTCATGTTAAACTGAAATAAAATGTAAAAATCAGTTAACTTTTTTGCAGGCAAATAAAGATTCCCTAAAGATTCAGTGTTCAAAAAGCGGCAATTTCAATGAGACCGTTTTTACATTTAACGTTAAACATTAAAAGTCGGAAATAATTTGATTTAGTTAACCTGCACACACCTGCAGAAAGAGAATCTAAACAGTGTGGCATGCATTCAGTCAATGCTTTATAAATCCTGCTTTTGCTGCAGTAAATTCTCAATCCAAGTCAGATTGCTGCAGAGCTGAGGTGGATTGAGGTCTGGACTTTGACTAGGCCGTTCCAAGAAATCAGTCTGAAGGAGAACTTCCACCTCAGTCTGAGCTCTCTGACTTCTCACCAACTCTAACTAGCTTTAGTCAACAATGGCTGCTTCTTTTCTCTCTTCTAAAGGTGGGATTTATGGAGACAGATCCTGAGGTCAGGTTCTGGCATCTGAGCTGTGGATCTCAGCAGTTCCTCCAGGGTTACCATCCTTGCCTACATTGGGTCTGCAGGTGTGCCAAAGTTTTATATTTTTAGATGATTAATTACATGCTAAAAAGTTAGGGTATGCATTGTATTCCAGAAGAGTAAATATTGCACGGATTATATGTGTCTGTGCAAATTCCTCAAAACAAACAAGAAAATATTCTTTAGAAATATTTTCTTGTGCAAAAATCACAACTTTAGAAAAAGAAGTGGCCTCAGCAGCACATAGACGATATGCGGGATCCACATGACTGAATGAAAGGAGCGTAAATCCCTGGTTGGGCTGTAAATCAGGCCGCACTGTCAGCTCTCTTCTGTTTAGACATTATCTGCACGCCACATTAAGTCCCATCGGCTGATGCACAATGACAACAGCAGCTTGTGGTGAGGTTAAGAAAGCTGGAGTTAGGTAAACAGTTTCCCGCTGCTGTTGTCTGACAGGCATCAGCCAATAAACCGCCGCCGTTGTGTAAACAACAGCTGGACAAGTTTGAACCTTCCCAGCTCCTGTAACTTTCACCTTAGAGAGAGACCAGTTTAGCTGCACAGTTGTGCAATTTTAGGTTTGGTCAAATATTTAATGCATTCCAAAGACACGACGAGCATCGCATGTGGTTTAGCGCCTTAGATCATTTATTTAATTCTATTCAGTTTATTTCTATAGCGCCATTTCAAAACACGTCACTTTCCAGTTCACCAGATCATCCAGTCAGATTGATTCAAAGTTTTCTATCTAAGGAAAACCAGCTGATTGCATCGACTCATTGACTCTTCAGCAATCCCTCACACTAAGCATGCTTGTAGCGACAGTGGAGAGGAAAAACTCCCTTTGAACAGGAAGAAACCTCCAGCAGAACCAGGCTCAGTGTGAGCGGCCATCTGCTGATCAGAGTTAGAATCATCTTTTCAATGATGCAGAAAAATCCAGACATGTACAGAATAAAAATTTGCTCTGCAAATTTCAGTCAATAGATGCAATTTGTTGTGTTTTTAACTGAGCCTCATTTATGTTGTTTTTTTTTACTTATAATGGGAAACATGGTGATTTCAGTTTCTATTGAATATATGTCTCAAAGTTTAGATGTAGATTGTTTTCTTTTTCATGTAACGTTTAACTAATTTGGAAAAATTTAGAATATATGTATTTAATCGTCGCCATATTTAGGACTCCATGTTTGGATTAAAGGCCAAAATATAAAAATCTTAGCACTGCTTTAATAATTAATATAATATAAAATAATACTAATAAATAATTATATGATATTATATTTAATTATTATTCATGAAATAAAATATATAAATAATTATAATAAATCAATAATAATAATTATTTATTATTATATTTATGTATATAAATTACATAATATTTATCTATTTTATTATACTTATAAAAATATTTTTTATCATTTATTATATATGAATTATTAAATGCATTATTATTTATATTAATAAATAAAACATTATTATTATTATTATAATTGTTGATTACTTTATATATATATATAATCTTATAATTATTAACATTAATAAATAATAGCATATATAAATATGTTATTATTGAATCTATAAACACTTAAAAACTCAATTATAGGAGTTTATTGTGCATTAAATATGCACCTGAACAGATCAGGGTCAGTATTTGCATAGAAATAGGTCTATTTTTAGTCTGTTGTCGCCCTTTAATTCATGCATAGTAAAAAGTTACTATAAACTATTTGAAAAAATGATTTATATCAACGTATAAACTATTTATTAGCCAATGGGACAGTCATTGTAAAGTGGGACCAAAGCAGATGAAGGAGTTGCAGGAGGAACTATGGAACCCTCAGTAAAGCATCTAGTTTCTGCATTTCCAGATGGAAATACCTGCTCATTTAACAGGTGAAGCATTTCTGGAAACATAGTTTTAAAACAAGCATTTAAACTGCAGCCTATCAGCAGGATGTGAAGAGTAAATGCTAATGCCGTCCTCTCCGGGAGATGTGCACATCTGAGAGCAAACGTTGAACGCATATCTTCATCTGCCCGCCTCCCGGTCCAAGACAAACATCAAACTCCATGCATGATTTGAAACCATAAGAATGGCGGCTGTGTACCACGGTGTGACTGTTTGTTAGAGCATGCCTTATCTTGTTCCTTATCTTCAAATCCTGCAGTTGCATTACTCACTAGCAAATACTTAGCAAGCAGCCAAGATTTAGTCTGAATGGTAGATGTAATCTTTTGCAGAACGGGGACATTATGAATGGTGCTTGAAACATAAGTGGTTTAATGGTTCAGGGTTTCTGGAAAGGAGAGATCAGGTTATCTGCTGTGATTTTCTAACATTCCAGGCCTAAACTATTAACACTGCCTAACCTTAGTATGGGGCTTAAAATAAGTTGGATTTCTACCTAAATTGAGACGCAGCTGTCTTAGAAAAATCTGGATATCTTTGTTAAACAAACGCAGATGGATTGAATATCCTGCAGCTTTAGACGTCATTATTAGGACAGAAGGAGTGAACTTTTAACTCGGGGCAGTGTTGTTACTCACAGGCGGGTACAGTGCAGTCCCTGGTGGTGTTGTACAGGCGGTGGAACAGCTTCCGGCACTGTGGCTTGAAGTAGAGAGGACCTGAGGGCATGAAAAGGCTCCCATCAGTCAAGCTTTGCTTCCTGCGGAAGCCATAAATCCTTTAAACACTGTGACTGTAAACCACAACAATCTGGTTTTCTACAATCCTGCTACACATTTCTATTTAGTTTATTTCTATAACGCCAATTCACATCATGTCATCTCTGGTCACTTTCCAGTTCACCAGATCATCTAGTCAGATTGATTCAAACAGACAGAGGCAGACATAGAAAAAGGAAAAAGGGGTCCCTATGTCCTCCAGCAGTCTAAGCCTATAGCAGCAGAACTATAGAGATAGATCAGGATAACCTGAGCCACTCTAACTAGAAGCTTTATCAAAAAGGAAAGTTTTAAGCCTAGCCTTAAAAGTAGACAGGGTGTCTGCCTCACGGACTAAACCTTTCAGACTTTAGGCGACTGATTAAAATGATTCTAAAGGAAATTTCTATGGTTTATTTTTTTTTTTTAGTCATTAAGGCCTTTAATGGATTTTAATTGCTTTTAATATTTACCTGTTGGTTTTTCAGCATTAAAAAACTAACTTTAGGACCTGTTTGAAAGTTAGTTCATTGACAAGTTTCAGCTTATATTCAGCCAAATCTGCTGCAAAGTGTTGAACATTAGGCTGAGCAATAGAAAAACATAGATTATCTGGTAATTGATACTTTTGGTTGTTTAAAGAAGGTATAAGAAATATTCCACTTGGTTAGGAAATAATTTTTGGTCAGGATTATTATTAATAATCGTTGGCATTAGACTCAAGTGATGATTTATTATTTAATGGACTAAAACACCAAAGTTTGGACATTAAAAGTAAATTATTGTATTTAGATACAAAAAAAAAACTAAGAAGAAAGTTATGTTAGAATATTGAACCAACCTCACTGAGGATTATCACTGGTCAGTGTATTCTCATTATGAGTTCGTTTGAAATCATACGAAAAGTTATGCACCGTAATTTCGTACGCTTTAGACGTTTTTTTCGTCTTATTATCTTACGCACCATTCAATAACATAGAATTTAACATACAATTAACCCTGACCCTAAGATAAAAAACAGCAAGAAACGTATTTAGAGACATGAAGAAGTAAATATTGGACTGTCCGTCCCAGTTTTACGTCCCTCCGCGGATCTGCTTTTTTCGTCTGCCTGCGCATGCGAACTGATATGTTTTTTCGAGGAAAAATATCCAAAACGTACGAAATACTGTGAATAACTTTTCGTACGATTTCATACGAACTGATGACGAGAATATGTTGCAGTTGGTTATATTGGTTATAGGTTTCCCACATTAACAGTAAAGAACTTCCTGCTCTAGTAACTGAAAAAGGCGTCAGTGATAGAAATGGACTGAAGACACAAACGTCTGATTGGACAACAGGGGTCAGCTGACCACTAACTGACAAATAGAATGTGGTTTACATTCAGCTATTAAAAAGAAAATGATTCAGCTTTAAATGTGGCGACAATGTTTATCTTGTCTGATCCTTCTGTTCTGACTTTTGAACGAGGCGGTTCCATTTTCCTGCTGCTCTGCAACTCCCTGATCTGTCCCTGCTTTGCTGTGTCTTGTCTTTTCTGAGCTCTCTCTTCATATCACCCAGAATTCCAACCATGGATCTGGTCAGCTGGTCTCTCAATGCAATTGATCAACTTTTCTCAACTGGAAGGCAGGGAAAAGGGGACCCGTCCCGTCCTACCGGGACATACTTGGTGGGATACACCATGGAGTCCTGGAAGGCTTGGAGGATGGTGTGTTTTTAAAATGTTGTCAGAAGAGGATGTGGAAGATGTTTGGATTTATGATACTCAGATTTCTCCTGTTTGGATTTGGAGGATACCTGATGTATCTACAAATACAGAGGATGTCGGCGGGAATTGGGGCGATGATCAGGCTGCTGGCATTGGTTGATGAGCTCACAAAGGCTGTGAACGGGCAGGACGGTGAGCTGAGTCGTATTCTGGGTTTGATTGAACACAGGCTGGCTGCAGTGGTTGAACTCAAAGATGAGACGGCGTACATTAAATATGGCGGAACAGCTCAACAAATTTGGAATATTGCATTCGCCAAATAGAGCCAGCAAGAAAATACTCGATGGCTGTCGGAAAATTCCTGTGCAGCCTGCTCTCAAAACAATAAGTGTTATTTTGGATTCGGTCTCCCCTGGATGTTATGGCGGAAGGGCACAGAAGAAAAAATTGTAAGTTGTAAATAAAGAAATTAATTGATGGATGGATTGAAGTGTGCTGTTTTAGCACATAATGTCAAAGGCCGTAACGTGTAACCGAGCTGTGATGAGGTTCATACCTGTTAAATGTATGATGAACTTTTCCTTGTGCTTCGGATCAATGAGGTGAGCTTCTGAAAACAGACAGAGATCAAAGATAAGATTTGATGCTGCTTCCGCTGTGGAGAGCTAAGTTTAGCAGATCCAGAAGGAGAGATGAAGCTGCAACAGCACTGAGCACAAACGGCATGTATGGTCGTTATGTGGAGAAAATGAAATGACCTTCTTTGTTAATGTAAGATCCACCTGAAGCTTAGATAAACCGGACCCTCCTGAATCTGTCCAGATCTAATCTGGACTTTCTGTTCAGGGTTCTACTAAACTAGGGGTCTGCCTTGCTTTAAATCCAGGAACTGAACATTGGTGAGGAGATGGAGCAGGAAGCCCCTCTTCAATGTCCCCTTTGGAGATCTGGGAGGTTAGTATCGATGGTATTAATAGCAGTACAGACACTGCAGACCCCCCGATTAAAGACCTCTGCGCTAAATTATTTAGGTAGTAGCAGGAAATTGTATTCACACTGAAGTTAGAGTTCATTATCTTGGATGCTAGAAGTTTTAGCTGATGGCTTAGTGGCCTAAAAACTGTAGAAAGACATCTAAGCCCCCCATTGTAGCATAGAGTAGGAGCCCCACAGAGATGTTCCAGATCAACACCAGGCTCATTTTTTAAAGTTTAAGGAAAATGTGATGGGGAAGAAAACATTCAAACTGAAAGAAAACTTCCAGAGGATCAACCTCGTGATGCAGCCATGCTGGCGGCGCAGGAGGCTGGTGGTACAACAGAACGGCTGTCTACAGACGAGGCGGCATCACTGGTTGCCCTGTGAGGCATTGTTAAACCCAAAGGTCTCAGGAGTCCGGGGGTCAGGCTGCGGTCTCCACATTCAGGACTCCAAGACAAACATCATCATGAGGCGATCATACAACCCATGAGACAGAAAGGTTAACAGGGGAAACCGAGGAGTGACTAACGTTCAGCACCCTGGACAGAGACAGCAGCCATCACATGCCGGAACATCATCAGGATCATACATTCATCCAAGGTGGTCTAAGTATCCCCATATACATCATTTGGTATTCTGTTCAACTTTATATTTTTAATAAAAGGATATAAATCAGTGCTTCACTAAAATCATTTAAATCTACTTTATCAGAGGAAAAAACTACTTCTGTATATTTTTAGATTTAAGAAATTCTGCAAAGAATTAGCCTCATTTGTATAAAATGTGCTACATGTCAGAAATGTGGCTACTGCTGGTATTTTATTTTTTTTAAATGTCTTTTTTAAGAGCTGCTTCCAGCCTCAGAAATGACACCACTTACATAAGCTGCTGCACAATTTACATCAATGTTCCTTTAAAGAAAGGAATCAAAAACTATTTCAACTCATGCATTTACAGTAGTAGCCATTCAAAATTTCCCCACTTTCCTTGATGGGCCCTTGGTTAGTCATTGGCTGGTCATTGGTTAGTCATTGGCTGGTCATTGGTTAGTCATTGGCTGGTCATTAGCTGGTCCTTGGTTAGTCATTGGCTGGTCATTAGCTGGTCCTTGGTTAGTCATTGGCTGGTCATTGGTTAGTCATTGGCTGGTCATTAGCTGGTCCTTGGTTAGTCATTGGCTGGTCCTTGGTTAGTCATTGGCTGGTCATTGGTTAGTCATTGGCTGGTCATTGGTTAGTCATTGGCTGGTCATTGGTTAGTCATTGGCTGGTCATTGGTTAGTCATTAGCTGGTCCTTGGTTAGTCATTGGCTGGTCATTGGTTAGTCATTAGCTGGTCCTTGGTTAGTCATTGGCTGGTCCTTGGTTAGTCATTGGCTGGTCATTGGTTAGTCATTGGCTGGTCATTAGCTGGTCCTTGGTTAGTCATTGGCTGGTCATTGGTTAGTCATTGGCTGGTCATTAGCTGGTCCTTGGTTAGTCACTGGCTGGTCATTGGTTAGTCATTGGCTGGTCATTAGCTGGTCCTTGGTTAGTCATTGGCTGGTCATTGGTTAGTCATTGGCTGGTCATTAGCTGGTCCTTGGTTAGTCATTGGCTGGTCATTGGCTGGTCCTTGGTTAGTCATTGGCTGGTCATTGGTTAGTCATTGGCTGGTCATTAGCTGGTCCTTGGTTAGTCATTGGCTGGTCATTGGTTAGTCATTGGTTAGTCATTGGCTGGTCCTTGGTTAGTCATTGGCTGGTCATTGGCTGGTCCTTGGTTAGTCATTGGCTGGTCATTAGCTGGTCCTTGGTTAGTCATTGGCTGGTCATTGGCTGGTCCTTGGTTAGTCATTGGCTGGTCCTTGGTTAGTCATTGGCTGGTCATTGGTTAGTCATTAGCTGGTCCTTGGTTAGACATTGGCTGGTCCTTGGTTAGTCATTGGCTGGTCATTGGTTAGTCATTGGCTGGTCATTAGCTGGTCCTTGGTTAGTCATTGGCTGGTCATTGGTTAGTCATTGGCTGGTCATTAGCTGGTCCTTGGCTGGTCATTGGTTAGTCATTGGCTGGTCATTGGCTGGTCCTTGGTTAGTCATTGGCTGGTCATTGGTTAGTCATTGGCTGGTCATTAGCTGGTCCTTGGTTAGTCATTGGCTGGTCATTGGCTGGTCCTTGGTTAGTCATTGGCTGGTCATTAGCTGGTCCTTGGTTAGTCATTGGCTGGTCATTAGCTGGTCCTTGGTTAGTCATTGGCTGGTCATTGGCTGGTCCTTGGTTAGTCATTGGCTGGTCATTAGCTGGTCCTTGGTTAGTCATTGGCTGGTCATTGGTTAGTCATTGGCTGGTCCTTGGTTAGTCATTGGCTGGTCATTGGTTAGTCATTGGCTGGTCATTAGCTGGTCCTTGGTTAGTCATTGGCTGGTCATTGGCTGGTCATTGGCTGGTCATTGGCTGGTCATTGGCTGGTCATTAGCTGGTCCTTGGCTGGTCCTTGGTTAGTCATTGGCTGGTCATTGGCTGGTCATTGGCTGGTCCTTGGTTAGTCATTGGCTGGTCATTGGCTGGTCATTGGCTGGTAATTGGCTGGTCATTGGTTAGTCCTTGGCTAGTCATTGGTTAGACATTAGCTGGTCCTTGGCTGGTCCTTGGTTAGCCATTGGCTGGTCCTTGGTTAGTCCTTGGCTGGTCCTTGGTTAGTCCTTGGCTGATCATTGGCTGGTCATTGGCTGGTCCTTGGTTAGTCATTGGCTGGTCATTGGCTGGTCCTTGGTTAGTCCTTGGCTGGTCCTTGGCTGGTCCTTGGCTGGTCCTTGGTTAGTCATTGGCTGATCATTGGCTGGTCATTGGCTGGTCCTTGGCTGGTCCTTGGTTAGTCATTGGCTGGTCCTTGGCTGGTCATTGGTCAGTCCTTGGTTAGTCC
Organism: Cyprinodon tularosa; assembly: GCF_016077235.1. Lineage (NCBI taxonomy): Eukaryota > Metazoa > Chordata > Actinopteri > Cyprinodontiformes > Cyprinodontidae > Cyprinodon > Cyprinodon tularosa. Next base: position 527,954 of record NW_024039431.1, on the reverse strand, counting down.
TTGGCTGGTCCTTGGTTAGTCATTGGCTGGTCCTTGGCTGGTCATTGGTCAGTCTTTGGCTGATCATTGGCTGGTCCTTGGCTGGTCCTTGGTTAGTCATTAGCTGGTCCTTGGTTAGTCATTGGCTGGTCATTGGCTGGTCCTTGGTTAGTCATTGGCTGGTCATTAGCTGGTCCTTGGTTAGTCATTGGCTGGTCATTGGTTAGTCATTGGCTGGTCCTTGGTTAGTCATTGGCTGGTCATTGGTTAGTCATTGGCTGGTCATTAGCTGGTCCTTGGTTAGTCATTGGCTGGTCATTGGCTGGTCATTGGCTGGTCATTGGCTGGTCATTGGCTGGTCATTAGCTGGTCCTTGGCTGGTCCTTGGTTAGTCATTGGCTGGTCATTGGCTGGTCATTGGCTGGTCCTTGGTTAGTCATTGGCTGGTCATTGGCTGGTCATTGGCTGGTAATTAGCTGGTAATTAGCTGGTCCTTGGCTGGTCATTGGCTGGTCATTGGCTGGTCATTGGTTAGTCCTTGGCTAGTCATTGGTTAGACATTAGCTGGTCCTTGGCTGGTCCTTGGCTGGTCCTTGGTTAGTCATTGGCTGGTCCTTGGTTAGTCCTTTGCTGGTCCTTGGCTGGTCCTTGGTTAGTCCTTGGCTGATCATTGGCTGGTCATTAGCTGGTCCTTGGTTAGTCATTGGCTGGTCATTGGCTGGTCCTTGGTTAGTCATTGGCTGGTCCTTGGTTAGTCATTGGCTGGTCATTGGTTAGTCATTAGCTGGTCCTTGGTTAGACATTGGCTGGTCCTTGGTTAGTCATTGGCTGGTCATTGGTTAGTCATTGGCTGGTCATTAGCTGGTCCTTGGTTAGTCATTGGCTGGTCATTGGTTAGTCATTGGCTGGTCATTAGCTGGTCCTTGGCTGGTCATTGGTTAGTCATTGGCTGGTCATTGGCTGGTCCTTGGTTAGTCATTGGCTGGTCATTGGTTAGTCATTGGCTGGTCATTAGCTGGTCCTTGGTTAGTCATTGGCTGGTCATTGGCTGGTCCTTGGTTAGTCATTGGCTGGTCATTAGCTGGTCCTTGGTTAGTCATTGGCTGGTCATTAGCTGGTCCTTGGTTAGTCATTGGCTGGTCATTGGCTGGTCCTTGGTTAGTCATTGGCTGGTCATTAGCTGGTCCTTGGTTAGTCATTGGCTGGTCATTGGTTAGTCATTGGCTGGTCCTTGGTTAGTCATTGGCTGGTCATTGGTTAGTCATTGGCTGGTCATTAGCTGGTCCTTGGTTAGTCATTGGCTGGTCATTGGCTGGTCATTGGCTGGTCATTGGCTGGTCATTGGCTGGTCATTAGCTGGTCCTTGGCTGGTCCTTGGTTAGTCATTGGCTGGTCATTGGCTGGTCATTGGCTGGTCCTTGGTTAGTCATTGGCTGGTCATTGGCTGGTCATTGGCTGGTAATTGGCTGGTCATTGGTTAGTCCTTGGCTAGTCATTGGTTAGACATTAGCTGGTCCTTGGCTGGTCCTTGGTTAGCCATTGGCTGGTCCTTGGTTAGTCCTTGGCTGGTCCTTGGCTGGTCCTTGGTTAGTCCTTGGCTGATCATTGGCTGGTCATTGGCTGGTCCTTGGTTAGTCATTGGCTGGTCATTGGCTGGTCCTTGGTTAGTCCTTGGCTGGTCCTTGGCTGGTCCTTGGCTGGTCCTTGGTTAGTCATTGGCTGATCATTGGCTGGTCATTGGCTGGTCCTTGGCTGGTCCTTGGTTAGTCATTGGCTGGTCCTTGGCTGGTCATTGGTCAGTCCTTGGTTAGTCCTTGGCTGGTCCTTGGTTAGTCATTGGCTGGTCCTTGGCTGGTCATTGGTCAGTCTTTGGCTGATCATTGGCTGGTCCTTGGCTGGTCCTTGGTTAGTCATTAGCTGGTCCTTGGTTAGTCATTGGCTGGTCATTGGCTGGTCCTTGGTTAGTCATTGGCTGGTCATTAGCTGGTCCTTGGTTAGTCATTGGCTGGTCATTGGTTAGTCATTGACTGGTCCTTGGTTAGTCATTGGCTGGTCATTGGTTAGTCATTGGCTGGTCATTAGCTGGTCCTTGGTTAGTCATTGGCTGGTCATTGGCTGGTCATTGGCTGGTCATTGGCTGGTCATTGGCTGGTCATTAGCTGGTCCTTGGCTGGTCCTTGGTTAGTCATTGGCTGGTCATTGGCTGGTCATTGGCTGGTCCTTGGTTAGTCATTGGCTGGTCATTGGCTGGTCATTGGCTGGTAATTAGCTGGTAATTAGCTGGTCCTTGGCTGGTCATTGGCTGGTCATTGGCTGGTCATTGGTTAGTCCTTGGCTAGTCATTGGTTAGACATTAGCTGGTCCTTGGCTGGTCCTTGGCTGGTCCTTGGTTAGTCATTGGCTGATCATTGGCTGGTCATTGGCTGGTCCTTGGTTAGTCATTGGCTGGTCATTGGCTGGTCCTTGGTTAGTCCTTGGCTGGTCCTTGGCTGGTCCTTGGTTAGTCATTGGCTGATCATTGGCTGGTCATTGGCTGGTCCTTGGCTGGTCCTTGGTTAGTCATTGGCTGGTCATTGGCTGGTCCTTGGTTAGTCCTTGGCTGGTCCTTGGCTGGTCCTTGGCTTGTCCTTGGTTAGTCATTGGCTGATCATTGGCTGGTCATTGGCTGGTCCTTGGCTGGTCCTTGGTTAGTCATTGGCTGGTCCTTGGCTGGTCATTGGTCAGTCCTTGGTTAGTCCTTGGCTGGTCCTTGGTTAGTCATTGGCTGGTCCTTGGCTGGTCATTGGTCAGTCTTTGGCTGATCATTGGCTGGTCCTTGGCTGGTCCTTGGTTAGTCATTGGCTGATCATTGGCTGGTCATTGGCTGGTCCTTGGCTGGTCCTTGGTTAGTCATTGGCTGGTCCTTGGCTGGTCCTTGGTTAGTCATTGGCTGGTCCTTGGCTGGTCATTGGTCAGTCCTTGGTTAGTCCTTGGCTGGTCCTTGGTAGTCATTGGCTGGTCCTTAGTAGTCATTGGATGGTCCTTGGCTGGTCCTTGGTAGTCATTGGATGGTCCTTGGCTGGTCATTGGTAGTCATTGGCTGGTCCTTGGTTAGTCATTGGCTGATCATTGGCTGGTCCTTGGCTGGTCCTTGGTTAGTCATTGGTAGTCATTGGCTGGTCCTTGGTTAGTCCTTGGTAGTCATTGGATGGTCCTTGGCTGGTCCTTGGTTAGTCATTGGCTGGTCATTGGCTGGTCCTTGGCTGGTCCTTGGTTAGTCATTGGTAGTCATTGGCTGGTCCTTGGTTAGTCCTTGGTTAGTCCTTGGTAGTCATTGGATGGTCCTTGGCTGGTCTACTTTGAATTCCTTTTTAAACATCAATCTTTGTACTAAAATATTCTCTCAGTCATGATTTGTGGACATTAAGATCTAAAGAGAAGCGCCATCTCCTGGTCAGACCCTGTAATTCAGTGAAATGGTGCAAAAGGGGGTCAGTTCAGTGGCTGAAAGTTAGAGGGGATTTTGCTGGGAGTTGCAGGGAAGTGGCGCTGCCATCCGGCTGCCGTTCAGCAGGGAAGAGCCATTTTGAACGGCTGCTACTGTAACTTTTCTAATGAAATGCCAAACTGGTTCAAATAAATCATTTTAAAACATACATATAACTCCTTATCCATGATGAAGAGATTATTTTCTGTTTAGGACTGATATAAAGTTCCAAACTGGCTTTTTAACACTTCATTTTTAAAGTTTTAATCAACTAATATTAGAAGATGAAACCAAAGACTATTTGCAGCTTTAAAGGTCAAGGCTCTAAAAAGGTTGTTAAATCTGAGAAGCCTTCTGGGGGAAACAGCTGAATGAATTTAGATTAGAGTCGGTTTATAGCAGCACTCATTCATTAGCGGATCTCTAATGGGGGAAACCAAACACCCAGTAATACTCAGGGGGGGTCATGGTGTCGGCCCTCACCGTGGTTGGACCGGTTCGGTCTTTTCGGACTGGTTGGTTCGCGCCCGCTCGGCCCCACCGGGCCCCTCTGGGACCGACCGATCAGCTGCGCCAAACTGTGGCGGTTCCTGCGCCCCTCCGCCCGGGGCCCGGGGCCTCTGTGCCGGGATGCAGCTTGGCAGCTTCCCGGGGTATGCAGGAGGATGAAGAGGAGGAGGAGCGCGGACAGGACAGAGGGCCGCGGCAGCAGCATCACTGAGGACCTGCAGGGACCCAGGAGAAAACTCCTTTTTTAAAAGTTATGTCTGACATCTGGCTGCTCAGGAAAACATGGAATCAGGGAAAAGGATTAGAGCTACTGAACAAATAAAAGTTAGCTGTTTTTTTTTATTTTATTTCAGTTTAATATGGGAAATAATTATCAGAAGTCTGACTTTAATCTCAGAATTGTGGATCTTAATGTAGATGGGCCCCATGAAGGCAGATGTGGAGCCCTCAGCTTCACTGACAGATGTTTGGGAGAAACAGGAACACATTGGTGGAAAATGACCCAATTAGGCAAATTTTTCCGTCCCTGAGGGTCCCTGCTGATGCTATTTCATTAATGGAAGAGCAGAAGGTGATTAAAACAAGAGAGCTAGTCTCTAAAACAGACATGGCTACGGCTGGATGCTAACATGTTTGTTAGCTGTCAGAATTCTGTCAGAATTTTGAGAAAAAGTCGGAATTTTGGGTTTAAAGTCTGAATTCTGAGAAAAAAGTCAGAATTCTGAATTTAAAGTCTGAATTCTGAGAAAAAAAAGTTAGATTTTTGAGATTAAAAGTCAGAATTCTGAGATTAAGGTCAGATTTCTGAGATTAAAGTCAGAATTCTTTAAAAAAAAAAGTTAGATTTCTGAGATTAAAAGTCAGAATTCTTTGAAAAAGTCAGATTTCTGAGATTAAAGTCAAAATTCTTTGAAAAAAATTAGATTTTTTTAGATTAAATGTCAGAATTCAGAGATTAAAGTCATAATTCTTTTTTAAAAAAAAAAGTTCGATTTCTGAGATTAAAAGTCAGAATTCTTTGAAAAAGTCAGATTTCTGAGATTAAAGTCAAAATTCTTTGAAAAAAATTAGATTTTTTTAGATTAAATGTCAGAATTCAGAGATTAAAGTCATAATTCTTTAAAAAAAAAAAAAGTTCGATTTCTGAGATTAAAAGTCAGAATTCAGAGATTAAAGTCAGAATTCTCTTTTTTTTAAAAAAGTCAGATTTCTGAGTTTAAAAGTCAGAATTCTGAAATTAAAATCAGAATTCCAACTTTTTTTCCCATAAGAAAGTGAAATAATATTCATAAATCAGTTTATTTTATGTTTCCAGTGGCCCTAATTCTCCTTCTGTCTGAAGTTCCTCTCTAACTTCTGTAGCAAAAAGTTTCCAACCTTGCAGAATCTACAGACTTGATGAATCTCTGCGTCCTGATCTGTTACCTCTCCTCTGAAGCTCTTTGCGCGGCTCGGTGCGCCTCCTCTCCCCGGCGCTCCTCTCTCTGAATCCCGGACTCTCTGCCGTCTCTTGGGACCCAAACTTTAAGAACTGTCGGGTCAGTTGAACTTTTTATCCCAGGTTAGTCTGGATCCAGCCCGCGTGCCGTGCATCCAGTCCCCGCGTCATCTTCGAGCAGCGTGGGGCTGTCGGAGCGCATGAAATGGATCAGACAGATTTATCATCATCATCATGAGCCGGTTGTGCACGCTGCAGCTGGTAAATATCCGGTCCGGCTCATGCCTCTGACCTCCTGACCTGCCCTGATGGGCCCCTAGCTGCTGCTGATCAGTTATTGATCAGAAGGTTCCGAATCAACCCCCCCTCTGTGGAAATACTCCTGCGTTTGATCTGCTCTCCACGCGCAACTCCACTCCAACAGATCACGGAAATGAGGAAGAGGAGGAGGCGGGAGCATTAAAATAATTGTGCAGGGTAGGCGACCTGGAGTGACAGCAGAGGTTGTTATGAAGCGGTGCAGCACTCCCTCTCAGTGGAGAGGGAGAAAAATGATGCTTACTTTATGCACATCTACAGACTGAAACCTTAAAGGTCCAAACTTTGACTAGGCCATTCTAACACTTAATTAGGCTTTGATCTCAGGGGCGGATTTAGGAAATGTGGGGCCCTAGGCAAAGACAGACAGGGGGCCCTCTGAATTGAGAAGACAACACATAAAACACTACGAGAATAAATGCCTAACATTATTAGAATAAAGTGGTAAAATTATGAGAATAAAGACGTATTTGGACAAAGACATGGCTGAGCAAACGTGGCTACTACGGTCTGTCAGTTTGACAGAAAGGAACTCCATTTCACTCATTGCCCCCCGCCATGAATCTGCGTTTTCCTCTGAGAGGAAGAAGAAGAATCCTTGTTTGCACACGACCACCTTACAACCGCCGACTGAATTTCAAATATGTTTGCTTTTCTCCTGACTTTACTATTCCTGATGGGGGGGTGGTCCTTAGAGGCTGATCCCCCCTCGTTACCCGCTGTACACTACACCATGCACCATCAGGCTGAAAGTCGGCCTGATTGAAAAATTCTCACAAGACTGGAGAATTGGTCCAAAGAGGCGTAAAAAATAATAATCATACAGTGTTTGCCGGCCTTTACCAATCTACTCGCTCTGGAGAGCAGAGTTCGCTGCTTTTAGATATTGTCTCCAAAGTCTCAGTAGCAGAAAAAAGTCTCTAGATTTGGCGCTAGGAGCTTTTTAGAAATCAAAGTGCTAGAGGGGTCTGAAAAGTGGCTAAATATAGCGACTAAAGCGCTAAGTTGGCAACACTGCTCTTTGCATGGTTTGTTTTCAAATGGTTTGCTGCTGTCTGTTTGGACCTTTCTGAACATGTGCAGCAAATGGACTGATCCAATATGGTGGACACTGAAGGGGGGGGCTGAGACACACTTAATATTATCAGCGTTCTGATGGCATTTTAGCAAAAACATAATTAATGTACACAAATAAGGAATGTTTTTATTAACCATACATGGAAACAGAGTTTTATGGGGCCCCCAGGAACTTGGGGCCCTAAGCACCTGCCTAGTATTGCCTAATGGTAAATGTACCCCTGTCCCCTTTGTAAAATTACAGACTGAAACTTTTAAAACTTCTATTTAGGGTCCAGATTAAGGTCGGAACTTTGACTAGGCCATTCTAACACTTAATTAGCCTCCTTATTGGACCTCTTGCTGTATGATGGTTCTGCTGGAAGGTGAACCTCCACACCGGTTTCAGGTCATCTCTGGTTTTTCTACGAGTTAGCTCCGCTAATCTTTAGCTTCTGAAATGGTTCTGAGTTCTGACCAAGATGCAGACATGAACTAGAGATGAGAACAATGAAGGATTTCTAACAGCAAAACAGAAATCCAGCAAGTCTTAAATGGGATAAACAGGGAATGGAGATCAGACAGATAATCTGACAGTGTAACACAAGAAGGTGCAACTAACAATGGAAAAATCAGGAGCTTAAGAACGAGGCAGGAGTGAAAAATGACAAAGGAACCTGTCAGGAGGCGGGACAGAAAGAACTGTGGAACTGCGACTGCAGGAGGGGGGGGGGATCCCCGCCTAATCACTGACTCTCTGGGGAAGAAACACAGGTAAGTGACCACGATCATCTGACAGGAGATACAATCTCAGGGAGTCAATTACCTGGTTTCACAGTTTAGTCCATCTCCTTAGAAAGGTGCCATCCAGCCGATGGGCTGACAGCCAGACACGGCGTGCATCACTCGGAGCGTCCCTGATGCTGCAGCACCGGAGAACTTGCAGGAAGCTGATCCAGGTCTGGGGAAGACAGAGCAGGCTGGAACAGTTCAGGAATTCAGAAAACCTCCGCTTGATCCGAGGTTCCGACCCAAACAGGAACAGAGCAAACACCCTCAGAGCGTTCCGGCAGATTCAGAGTCAGACGAGTCCAGAAGCTTGCCCAGACGGACACGTACAGATGCAGACAGGCAGAATCCAGTAGTAGAAAGGAACATAGACGAGACATGGTACCAGGACAACTGCAGAACTTTAAACTGGTCTCCTCCTATCAGCCAGGATTGCGGGAATAGAAACTGACCTTCTCTGCTTTCTGAGCCAAACCCCTGAGGGCTTCGCGGAGAAGGACCAGGAAACGATCAGGAGACAAGATGAACACAAAAGCCCTCTGAATCCGCTGGCTGCCAGGAACCAGGACGCTAACCATGGAATAAACTAACTGAACAGACAAACTAACAGGCATAAAAAAACAGACAGCAAACAATAATCTGGCCCTGATAGCTGGGCTGAACCAAATAAAAAGGAACAGATGCAGCTGGATGAGATGAGTGATAATTAGAAGACCGGGCAGATCATAAGATAAGCTAATTATAGGAGATGTGGAACAGCTGATGGAGAAAGGAAGCTGAAGGAGGGAGACTAGCGATCAATAAACTAAACAAAGAAATCACTAACCAGGAGAAAAAATCAAGAGGAAAAAAAACAAAGACAGAAAAAGCAGAGAACATGAATAAATTCAAGGAACTAAACACAAAGGAGTAAACTGATATGGAGACCGGATCAGGGTCGGGTCTAAGGAGGCATTCATGAGGGGGGATGGGGGGGACCATTACATTTATTCATGAAAAAAGAAACACAAAAACAACATTTTCATACTTTTTTCCCCCTGTCTTTACCATCATACTATGCTGTAAAATGTCAAATAAAATAGATTAATATTGTTCTAAACTAAAGGAGAAGAAAGGATTTATTATCCTGTGTTCTCACTGGATAAATTATCTATGTACATAAAAAGAGCCGAGTATTAAAAGTAAATCCCTAAAATTAAATATTTAGCTCCAAATAAAATATTTATTGGCTAAATAGCTTGGTGCTAGCTAAATATTTAGTTTGTAAAATAAAGATTTAATTTGGAGCTAAATATTTATTTAAAAAACAAAATATTTAGTTTGTGGATTAAATATTAAGTTTGTAAGATAAATATTTATCTCCAAACTAAATATTTATTTAACAAACTAAATATTTAGCATAAAGAGTATAGAGAGTCCCAGGCTTTTATTTTGTTAGCTCATTTCCGCTTTATGGCAAGGGAATTTACATATTTGCTAATTAGCTTGGTGCTAGCTAAATATTCACTTTGTTAAATAAAGATTTAATTTGGATCTAAATATAAGAAACTAAATATTTTGTTTGTGGATTAAATATTAAGTTTGTAAGGTAAATATTTAGCTCCAAACTAAATATTTATTTAACAAACAAAATATTTAGTATAAAGAGTATAGAGAGTCCCAGGCTTTTATTTTGTTAGCTCATTTCCGCTTTATGGCAAGGGAATTTACATATTTGCTAAATAGCTTGGTGCTAGCTAAATATTTAGTTTGTAAAATAAAGATTTAATTTGGAGCTAAATATTTATTTAAAAAACTAAATATTTAGTTTGTGGATTAAATATTAAGTTTGTAAGATAAATATTTATCTCCAAACAAAATATTTATTTAACAAACTAAATATTTAGTATAAAGAGTATAGAGAGTCCCAGGCTTTTATTTTGTTAGCTCATTTCCGCTTTTTGGCAAGGGAATTAGCATATTGGCTAAATAGCTTGGTGCTAGCCAAATATTTACGTTGTTAAATAAAGATTAAAAGATTAAGATAATTTGGAGCTAAATATTTATTTAAGAAAAAATATTTAGTTCAGAATAGATGAATGTTGTTCTAAACCCAGCTGAGAACACAGGATTCATTATTCTGCTGTTTCTGTCCCGTAGCTCAACTGATGACCTATAGTCTTCATTTCGAAACAGAGACCTACTCAGGGCAGTTATTGTTAACAATGGACCAATTATTCAAATCTAACAGACGACTGTGTAATATTTTCCTATAACTATTCATCATTATACATGCTGCTTTATATCTTTAAGCATTTTTTTAGCCCTCTACATATATTAGTCTAAGATAAGATAAGACAAGAATCTCTTTATTGTCCCACAGTGTGGAAATCTGGGTGTGACATCAGCAAAGACAAATGGACAGAAGACACAGGAATCAGATTCATATAAAAAGAGCTCAGTATTAGAAGTTAGTGCCGACAGCAGAGGAGAGAATAAAAACAGTTCTGCAGTCAGTGGAGAGATAAGACATAGAATAGAAAACTACTTTATTGTTCCATAATGGGGACATTTTACTCAGATATATAAAAGGATAAATGTTTAAGCAGAAGAGGACACAGTCAGTTTACAGGATGATGAGTAAACGGCACAATTAGCAGGATTATAGAAAGTTAGACTTTAAAAGAGGATACAAAGAAAACAACTTTGCAAATAATAACATCTGTAGGACAGATACTGAGTAAATAAATAAAATACAAATGATTAAAACCTTTTTGATAAACCTTATAGTTCTGCTGCTATAGGCTTAGACTGCTGGAGGACATAGGGACCCCTTTTTCTATGTCTGCTTCTGTCTCCTTGAACCCCAGTGGGCCTCAGCAGATGGCCGCTCACACTGAGCCTGGTTCTGCTGGAGGTTTCTTCCTGTTCAAAGGGAGTTTTTCCTCTCCACTGTCGCTACAAGCATGCTTAGTGTGAGGGATTGCTGAAGAGTCAATGAGTCGATGCAATCAGCTGCTTTTCCTTAGATAGAAAACTATATATAAATAAACTGAATTGAATATCTTCTGTTGACATAAATCCATCTGAGATAGTTTGTGTTTCTAACAGGATTCAGGGGCGTGAATATTTACACCGTCTGTATCTAAAGGTACCATTATCAATGTTTTACTTTCCAGTAACGTTGCATTCAAAGCCCTGATGGAGTGCTTGGTAAACGCCGATGCATCCTCCAGATCCGTTGGTATCTGTTCAAATGAACGGATGGTTAAAACAATGTGTTCGAACCGCCTCGCGGTTCTGCAGGAAACCACTTTAAGCACCACCATGACACAACAGGTTAGCACAAAGACAGTCCATTAAACAGTCATTAGGAGCAGTCGAAGCTTAGAAAGCGCTCAGCACATCCTGCCGTGGTGAATAGCGGCTTGTTCCACCCTTATTTGTTCATCTGCTCTATCAGATCTGACCTCAGTCAGCTCGGCTTGATGCGTCGCTGTCAGACTTTCCATGTAAACACATCGGCAGGTTCCGCAGGAGAAAGGTGATCCGGATACAGCAGGAATGCGAGTGGGGGACGCCACAGGGTCACGCAGGAATATTAATGTTATTTATACAGGGAGGGTTTGCAGAGGAGTGATGCCTGCATCTGAGGCTGGATGTTGTTTATTCATGCAGGTCACTACAGTAGACTTTTCTCACAGCCGCTTTGTTCATATCCAGACCTGCAGCAGCGAACTGCACTCCCAGCCCTGGACGGCCTCCCAGTGGGGCTCATTTCATGCCATTATGGACATTTTTTAAATAACGGTCAACTCTCCAGAGTAGATGGGAGGTGTTCCTCCTCACAGAAGAAGATTGATGACTTTAGAGCGGCGTCGTGGGATTAAAATCAGAAATGGCAATAAATTGAGGGGAAGGGTTCTTAGGATTAGCAAACGTCTCACGCTGGAAAAAATGGAATCTAAATGAGTCATTTTTGCTTAAATTAATTGCATTTTTTCTTGAACTGAGGAGGAAAGAAACATTTTGCCAGTGGAACAAGACAAATTGCATTTAATATAAGAAAAAAATAATTGGATTGTCTTATTTTAAGTGCATATTATTTAATTATTGTATTTTAAGTGTAATAATATTAATTCCATTGGCAGATCATCTTATTACCTGCTAAAATTAAGGGTAAATACTCTTGATTTAAGAAACATTTTACTAATTTCTCGATGTTTTTTTGCAGTGCAGTAATCTTTAAAACTTCCTTACACTGGAAAAATGATCTAGAAATAAGCAAAAAATGTCTTAAATTAAGGGAATTTACTCTTGAGTAGGTAAATGAAATAGTATTTTTACTCTTAGAATAAGATAATTAGATATGCACTTGAAATAAGACAATACAATTGTTTTTTTCTTATTTTAAATGTAAATTGTTTTGCCTCATGGGCAAAATGTCTCTTTTATCTCCTCAATTCAAGAACAAATGACTTATCTTGATTTTAATTTTTTCCAGTGTAGGAGCCAATATTCCCCCACAAATCCCAGATTTGAGATCAAACTGATGGTTTCTTGAAATAGTAGTGCAGGGTGTCAGAGTTCTGGTTCTGTTATGTTTTCTTTTGAGATTTCAGTTTAACGTTGTTCCATGTTTTCTAGTGTTAGTGGTTTAATTCTTGTTTTTGTTGTCTTCTCTGGTTATTTTTCAGTTTTCAGGTTTTTATTTGTTGCCCTCTGCTGCCCTCTAGTGTTCTCCTTTTTCCCTAGCTCCTTTCCCGTTCTGCTTTGTTTCACACCTGCTCCCTATCTGCTCCTTAGTCCTCTCTTTGTTTCAGTCTCCCATAAATACAGTCCTTATGCAGTTTATCAGTGCTGGTTCCTCATCAAACTTCCTCCGACTCCGTCTCTTTGAGTCTTCCTCCCCGTTATAGTCTTCCCCCCTGATGTCTCCCTGTTTTTCTGGTTGGTTTAACTTTTTTCTTTTGGATTTATTTTTGGATTTTCGGATTCCTGCCTCAGTTGTTTGAAAACTCTTCATTAAATCATCAAGAAACCCACCTCTGCCTCCCTGCCTCTGCATTTGGGTCCTCACAACACAACCGAATCCTGAAAGGGAAGCCCAGCACACTGCAGAAATTATCTAAAATGTCTTAGATTAAATGCATTTACCATTAATTTGAGCAGGTATATAAGATAATCTGCCAATGCTGTGGAAGAAAATCGACAACTAGAAATCTAAACACACAACTTTTATTGCAAACCATTAGAAAACAAAGAATGCGAACTTAGCGCTTTAGTCGCTATATTTAGCCACTTTTCAGACCCCTCTAGCACTTTGGTTTCTAAAAAGCTCCTAGCGCCAAATCTAGAGACTTTTTTCTGCTACTGGAGACTTTGGAGACAACATCTAAAAGCAGCGAACTCTGCTCTCCAGAGCGAGTAGATTGGTAACCCCGCCTCCTGCTCTCCTCTATCTTGTCTGCTGTCATGATTCATATAGTATGACGGAGTATTAGGGCCAGGCTAGAGATTTTTTTTTTTAGTCTATTATGAGAATAAAGTCATCAAACATCAACCGGTTTCAGAAAGAAAGCTTGGAGCTCCGCCCAGCAGATGACAGTCGACCGGCTCCACCAATCAGCAACCAGAGTCCACTTTGACATCCTGCCCAGTTTGATGCTGCTGCTAAAAGATTTCCTGGTTTGTCAAACCGATGCTAAAGTAGAACTTCACATGATGCTCCACATTCCTCATTTTAGGGAAGAAAGGGCTTCTGGGAAGAGTTAAAATACGTCTTTATTCTTGTAACGTTACGAAGACGGAGAAAGAAGGCTGGGTCAGCAGGCTGCCGGGATCCAGCCATATAAATTCAGATGGATTAGCTGGCTGGGAATTCTCCTTGGAAACAAACTTTCTACGTTTAGCAGGATCCCAGGGAGTCTAGTGTCTGTTGCATCATCAGGCTGTTTGGTCCAAACTGGAACCTGATCCCGTCTGTGGAGAGCGTCTGGTTTCTGGAACATCAGGATCCTGTTTCTGTTTTGTTTGGATGATGTTCTGTTTGCATCTTTTAGCCATGACGTTCGGTTTGCAGTGAGAAACGGATTCCCTGTGGAGTGGGTGGGCTCAAACCTGGGAGGAGGTTCCATCTGGACATCACATTCTGTTTCTTTTTCATGCTTTCCACGTTTTTTTCCAAGAAATGCATGAAAGACATTCAAGCATTTCAGTGATTATGTTGCGTTTCAGTCCGATTAAAATGCGCCCTGGAGGCTGCTATCAGATAAAACAAGACAACCTTCCCTTCTCTGCTAATTACAGCTCATTGTAGAGAGCCAGATGCATGCAAAGCCCTCCACCTGCTGAGATGGTTTGCATGCAACCAGAAAAACCCTGAATGCTGAGACAAAAAAAATCCCTGAATTAACTTTTTCTCTACACTGGAAAAAAATCTAAATCTAGATAAGTTATTTTCTCTTAAAATAAGCGCATTTGTTCTTGGAATGAGGACGTTAAAGAGACATTTTGCCAATGGAACAAGACAATTTACATTTAAAATAAGAAAAAAACAACTGCATTGTCTTATTTCAAGTGAATTTTATCTAAATATCTTATTGTAAGAGTAAAAATACTTATTTACCTGCTCAAATTGAGGGTTAATACACTTTATTTAAGACATTTTTTTCTTTCTAGATTGTTTTTGCGGTGTAGGAAGAGAAAGTTTGAATGATGTCTCATTTAACCAATTATACACTGGAAAAACTATCTAGAAATAAGTAAAACTTTAAAGTAAAGTAAAGTAAAAAGTATTTACCCTTAATTTTAGTAGGTAAATGAGCCAATGGAATTAATATTTTTACACTTAAAATAAGATAATAGATATTTTTTCTTAATTTAAGTTTAAATTGTCTTGTTCCATTTGCAAAATGTCTATTTATCGCCTCAATCCAAGAACAAATGCATTAATTTTAGGAAAAGATTATCTAGATTTCGATTTTTTTCCATTGTATAGTTCTGCTGCTATAGGCTTAGACTGCTGGAGGACATAGGGACCCCTTTTTCATCATTCTGCTTCATTCTATCTCTATTCTCCCACTCTGCAGAATCTGTTAGTTCAATCTCTAACATTCTGCTCTCTCTGCTTTTCCTCATAGTAGCTTCATCTGGTCTGTTCACTGGACAAATTATCTAGAAACAGGTAAAAATGACCCTTAATTTGAGTAAATAAACGAGATAGTTTGCCAATAGAATGAGTATTTTTACTCTTAAAAACTGAAAAAAGACAATGAAATTAGGTTTTCTTATTTTAAATGTAAATTGTCTTGTTCCTTTGGTAAAATATGTCTTTTACCTTCATAATGCAAGACCAAATGCACTAATTTTAAGAAAAAATGACTGATGTAGATTTGGATTTTTTCCAGTGTTCTGTAAATTAGTTTGAAAAGTTAAAAAGTTAAAGTCTTGTGTTAGGGTTAAGCTCTTGTTCAGTCATGGGTGGGCTGATTGGGGAGGTTCTGGTCCACACCTGCAGCCTCCTGATCCACACCACCTGCTATGAATCTCAGCTCTCCATTGAACATGGAGAGTAATCTTCTTCCGTGAGTGCGTCTGTGTGTTGTTCCTGTTGTCATAGGAATGTTTTGTTGACGGCGGGAATGTTTGCAGGGAAGCTGGCAGAACGGAACGCTCTCGCTCATCTCAATCATCGCAGCCAGACTTCTCCACCGCTAACGTGACAGCAGCCTCATTCGCCTCCATACATCTCTGGCTTTGACTCTCTGGAAGGGGATTTTAGGTGTTGACTTAATTAACCCTTTATAGGGAGCTCAGCCAAATACTCTGAAAATCCAAATATCAGCCAATAGTGTTATTGGAATCCAGGACAAGATCTTATTACCTTTATAACATAAAAAAAATATGGATATTTTGATGGCAAAAATGAATATCAATGTAATAACAAGAACTTGGCCGAATATATAAAGAAAAATAACAAAAGTGCTTCTATAATAAATTCATGAAAAACACTCTGAGAGAAAAAAACACATTTTATTTTGGTTCGAATAACCTTAGAGGCATTAATACTGACACTTAGATTTCTTAGTTTATAAACCTAAAGATAACTGTTAACTAGGCGTATTCACTTTTAAACTTTACTTTTTAATTAGATTTTTTTGACCTACACGGAAAAAATGATCTATAAATAGGTAGAAATGTCTTGAATTAAGTGTATTTAACCTTAATTTGAGTAGATTAATTAGATAGTTTGCCAATGGAATGAGTGTTTTTACTCTTAAAATGAGATACTTAGATAAAATGCACTTGAAATAAGACAATGCAATTGTGTTTTCTTATTTTAAGTGTAAATTCTCTTATTCTATTTGCAAAATGTCTCTATTTCTAGATCATTTTTTCCAGTGTACTTCCTCAATCTAAGAAAAAATGCACTTATTTAAAAAAAAAAAAAAAAACAAGACTTATTTAGATTTAGATTTTTTCCAGAGTTGGGTTCAAGGAGACACTGCAAAAAGTCTAAATCTACATTAGTCTAGATTTGGATTTTTTTCCAGTCTAATTTTTTTTTTTTCAACTTAATTAAGGGCTCATCTAATTGGTCAAATGCCAATACTGAAAAAACGATCAAGAAATAAGTAAAAATGTTCTTAAATTAAGTGTATTTACCTTTAATTTGAGTAGATAAATGAGATAGTTTGCCAATGGAAAGAGTATTTTTACTCTTAAAATAAGATAATTAGATAAAATTCACTTGAAATAAGACAATGCAATTGTATTTTCTTATTTTAAGTGTAAATTGTCTTATTCTATTTGCAAAATGTCTCTTTTATCTCCTCAATCTAGCAACAAATGCACTTTATTTAAGAAAAAATGACTTATCTATATTTCGATTTTTTCCAGTGCAGCATCTATGCTGAATGGATGGATAGATCTTGTGCTTCTAGACCTCACTGAGGGACGGCGGGGGACTCCAATAAAGGGTTAATATTTGCGTAAGGATGAAGCAGAAACAAAGCGGCTGATGTTTTTGGCTCCGCATGCAGACGATCATAAACCTCTGAGCCTTTATAATAACAGGCGTTAAACACATTCAGCGCAGCGGTGACCCCAGGCCGTGGTAAACTATGTGTTTACAAAGATTCAGGCTCCACAGACGCCCAGACATGTCCAGTTTAAACCATCACAGCTCCATAAATCCATCCCAGGCCTCCCAGTGATTGACTCCACGCCTTATTTATTCCCCCAGAGAGCTGCAGAGCTCCATCGGTCACGAGCCGAACACGTCCCGCTTGCAGGCCAGGCCTCTAAAAATGGATCAATACATTCTCCTGTCTCTGAGCTTTATCTGGAGGCTAAAATTAAACCTTTCCTGTTTTTATTCCCCTGCCAGATCAGACCACGCTGCTAAAACCTTCATGCTATCAATACACAGATTTGTGTTTTACTGAATCTGACCTCCTTCAGGATCAGAGCCGACGGCCGCTGGCGGTGAAGCAGACAAAGCCCCTCGCTTGTTCTGCAGATAAATATCTGATCTTCCTGCTGCAGGAGATCAGCAGCTCAGATGTTTTTCCTGCACAGTTGGGGACAATGGAAGGACTCCGGGGTCAGGGTTGAGGTTCGGAGGTCTTAAAAGGACAAATTAAACACTTTGGTAACGAGGCCTCACAGTTCAACACATTCAATTCTATTCAGTTTATTTCTATAGCTCTAATTCCCATCATGTCATCTCAGGTCACTTTCCAGTTCACCAGATCATCCAGTCAGATTGATTCAAAGTTTTCTATCTAAGGAAAACCAGCTGATTGCATCGACTCATTGACTCTTCAGCAATCCCTCACACTAAGCATGCTTGTAGCGACAGTGGAGAGGAAAAACTCCCTTTGAACAGGAAGAAACCTCCAGCAGAACCAGGCTCAGTGTGTCTCAGGGTTCTTCTCATTAAAATATGGGTTTCTCTATGGTTCATGAAGAAATAGATAATCCATAGATCTTTGACTGAAGCCAGCTGGCTGGAAACTCAGCATTCATGATGCTTCCTACCATCTCCGGACCCTTAAACTTATCATAAGAATCTCTGACCCATTGGAGCTAATCCAGGAACCCCTAAAAGCCAAAAACACTTTTCAAACCTCTTCTATCTGTTTGGAATAATCAGAAGAGCTGCACAACATCTATCTGTTTATATCTATGGCTCTCCTTAAATCATTGGAAGTAGTTTAGACATGAAGAATGAAAAAGCATTTGTCATGTGACTATAGCTGACCTTAAAACCTTAAAAATGTTTGAATCACTCATTAATTTCTTTTCTTAAGATTTTAAAGGTATAAAGGTGGACATCATTAAGTTTGTTAAACGTTAAAAATGTAGCACAAAGTTTCAAATGCTGTAAAATCTGCTCATAACCCAACAAAATAAACAATTAGAGAAAAACTTCAAGTCTCTAAAGGTTTAAGATTGCCCCCTAGTGGCTGAAAAGAGGACCTGCAGCCTGTTAACTGAGGCCTGTTCATGGAGAAACGCATCTTCTTTCTGTAATTAAAGCTGATTTAAGGGATTGAATCATTTCTGCAAGGATCGTTTTAATGCTCCAGGTTAATTAGAACAATTCAACAATGGTTGCAAATGAAAAACAATCTAAGACCAGGTGACTCCTGATGAATTAAACAACTCTAACCAGCAGAATTAGTATAGAACCCAAACAGAAATGTCTGAACTGAACATCATCTGGTCCAGGGGACTGAAAACGTCCTCCGGTGTTCAGAGGACAAAGGCTGTCCAAGTCCAAATCTCATGCAACAATATCCAGATCTGACTGTTGAGACCCGCTGGTTCCAGCAGTTCAACCACAGGGTGGTAATGAACTTTAAACACACTAAAAAGATCAAAGGTAACAGAGAAATTGTCCATAATGTACATAAAATGACTAAATGACTCTAAAGTTATGCTGCTATAACCTTAGACTGCTGGAAGACAGTCAGTGAAAAAATTACTTGGGGGAAGGGGGGGGGACAATCCCTTATTTTCTCTTAAAATACCCTAAATAACCATAAATGTCGCTCCTCATTTTTGACTGATTCACTTTACAAATGGCACCCCATACAGGTGAACTACCAAAATAAAAGCCTGGGAATATCTATACAGCTAAATAAATATTTATTTAGAAAACTAAATGTTATTTGCAAACTAAATATTTCTTTCCTGACTAAATATTTATTTAACAAAGTAAGATATTTTTAATGAATGAATGGCATAGTGAAAAAATACCTTTGGGGAAAAGAATAAACTTATTTTACCTCTTAAAACAGGCTAGATTGTCATGTTGGGTTCAAGGCGTCTAACCCACATGCAGAAACGCACTCGGAAACAGGGAAAAAGTCAAATGATTTATTTACAAGGTTTCACAGACAAAATGTTGCACTGTTTGTGGGTTCTTCGTACTGGTCACGGGAGGAACACCACTGGTTTTGCTAGCCATTACTGGCAAACACTCTGGCAGGGAAGTGTCAGTCTCCTCCTCCTTAAGTAGGTCCTCTGATGAGGAGACAGGAAACAGGTGTGTAGGTGAGCTCATGCCCTCAGGAGAAGATCTCAGGCGCCCTCTGGTGGAGAAAGTGGACAAGCCTCCAGATCCCAACATAAATAGCCTTAAATATTTCTTCTAAATTTGGACACCCCATAAGTTTGGAGCTAAACATTTATTTAAAAAACTAAATGTTTAATTTGCAAATGTAATATTTAGCTCCAAAATAAATATTAATTTAACAAAGTTACATCAGATTTTTATAAATGAATAAATGAAATAGTAAAAAAAAAATGACTTGGAAATAAAAAAACTCCATATTTATACAAGCTAAACTAAAATAAATAACCATGTTTCTCCTAAATTTTGACTGATTAACTTTACAAATGTTACCCCATAGATGGCTACCAAAATAAAAGCCTTGGAATCTCTATACAGCTAGATAGATGTTTTATTTGGGAACTAAATTCTTAGCATCACACAAATGTTTATTTAACAAAGTAAGATTTTTATAAATAAATGAATGACATAGTGAAAAAATGACTTGGGGGGGGGGGGGGGGGGGGACCCTTATATTTATCTGTAAATAAGCAAAATAACCATAAATATTGCTCCTAATTTGACCCCATACTGTTCTGCCTGATGGTTTCAGAAACTAACCTGATTAAAACACCAGCTCCTTGTTAAACTGATCTACATATAAATCAACATTTTTCTAATAATAATTCAAAGGTCGGGGTCACCAAGGATTAGTGAAGGTGGGGGGGGGGAGCAAACTGTCTAAAAAAAGTTTGCAAAGCAGGGTTGGAAGCAGGAAGAAGGCAAACTTTATCAAGCTCAAATGGAGGAGAAAAACAGAGGAAACAACATCTATAAATAAAGACGGAAGAAAAGAGAAGTGGTAATAAAGTTCCCCTTTGAGGGGAGGAAACCAGAGATAAAAAAAAGAACTAAACAGCATGAATGAAAGATGCAAAGAAGGAGGAAAACGAGAAAGAAAAACGAAAGGAAGAAAGAAAGGAATGGGAAGATAGATAAAAGAGAGTCTGGAAGATTAAAGGATGGATGGATGGATGGATGGATGGATGGATGGATGGATGGATGGATGGATGGATGGATGGATGGATGGATGGATGGATGGATGGATGGATGGATGGATGGATGGATGGATGGATGGATGGATGGATGGATGGATGAGGGAAAAAGAAAACATGTCGTTCTGATGATGGGTTGATAAGAGATTAGACGTTAAAAAAAGGTGAGGAAAGGAAGCATTTAGGAAGGAAATGTAGAGGATGAAGGATCAATTAAGACAGAAAGGTGAAGATAAAGAACGAGGGATGACAGGTTGGTGGAAATGAAGAACATGATTAGGAGGGTGAGAAAAACAAACAGCCAGTTTCTACTTCCTGACTTTATTTAAAGGGAGGAGGTCCAGGTGTCTACAGTCTATAGGAACCATCAGGGAGGAGGTCCAGGTGTCTACAGTCCATAGGAACCAGGAGGAGGTCCAGGTGTCTACAGTCCATAGGAACCAGGAGGAGGTCCAGGTGTCTACAGTCTATAGAAACCATCAGGGAGGAGGTCCAGGTGTCTACAGTCTATAGGAACCATCAGGGAGGAGGTCCAGGTGTCTACAGTCTATAGGAACCATCAGGGAGGAGGTCCAGGTGTCTACAGTCTATAGAAACCATCAGGGAGGAGGTCCAGTTGTCTACAGTCCATAGGAACCAGGAGGAGGTCCAGGTGTCTACAGTCTATAGGAACCATCAGGGAGGAGGTCCAGGTGTTTACAGTCTATAGGAACCATCAGGGAGGAGGTCCAGGTGTCTACAGTCTATAGAAACCATCAGGGAGGAGGTCCAGGTGTCTACAGTCTATAGAAACCATCAGGGAGGAGGTCCAGGTGTCTACAGTCCATAGGAACCAGGAGGAGGTCCAGGTGTCTACAGTCTATAGGAACCATCAGGGAGGAGGTCCAGGTGTTTACAGTCTATAGGAACCATCAGGGAGGAGGTCCAGGTGTCTACAGTCTATAGAAACCATCAGGGAGGAGGTCCAGGTGTCTACAGTCTATAGAAACCATCAGGGAGGAGGTCCAGGTGTCTACAGTCCATAGGAACCAGGAGGAGGTCCAGGTGTCTACAGTCTATAGGAACCATCAGGGAGGAGGTCCAGGTGTTTACAGTCTATAGGAACCATCAGGGAGGAGGTCCAGGTGTCTACAGTCCATAGGAACCATCAGGGAGGAGGTCCAGGTGTCTACAGTCCATAGGAACCAGGAGGAGGTCCAGGTGTCTACAGTCTATAGAAACCATCAGGGAGGAGGTCCAGGTGTCTACAGTCTATAGAAACCATCAGGGAGGAGGTCCAGGTGTCTACAGTCCATAGGAACCAGGAGGAGGTCCAGGTGTCTACAGTCTATAGGAACCATCAGGGAGGAGGTCCAGGTGTTTACAGTCTATAGG
The DNA here is from genome assembly GCF_016077235.1 of Cyprinodon tularosa. NCBI lineage: Eukaryota > Metazoa > Chordata > Actinopteri > Cyprinodontiformes > Cyprinodontidae > Cyprinodon > Cyprinodon tularosa. The sequence continues at coordinate 506,427 of NW_024039431.1, read as the reverse complement.
AACCATCAGGGAGGAGGTCCAGGTGTCTACAGTCCATAGGAACCAGGAGGAGGTCCAGGTGTCTACAGTCTATAGGAACCATCAGGGAGGAGGTCCAGGTGTTTACAGTCTATAGGAACCATCAGGGAGGAGGTCCAGGTGTCTACAGTCCATAGGAACCAGGAGGAGGTCCAGGTGTCTACAGTCTATAGGAACCATCAGGGAGGAGGTCCAGGTGTTTACAGTCTATAGGAACCATCAGGGAGGAGGTCCAGGTGTCTACAGTCCATAGGAACCATCAGGGAGGAGGTCCAGGTGTCTACAGTCCATAGGAACCAGGAGGAGGTCCAGGTGTCTACAGTCTATAGGAACCATCAGGGAGGAGGTCCAGGTGTTTACAGTCTATAGGAACCATCAGGGAGGAGGTCCAGGTGTCTACAGTCTATAGAAACCATCAGGGAGGAGGTCCAGGTGTCTACAGTCCATAGGAACCATCAGGGAGGAGGTCCAGGTGTCTACAGTCCATAGGAACCAGGAGGAGGTCCAGGTGTCTACAGTCTATAGAAACCATCAGGGAGGAGGTCCAGGTGTCTACAGTCCATAGGAACCAGGAGGAGGTCCAGGTGTCTACAGTCTATAGGAACCATCAGGGAGGAGGTCCAGGTGTCTACAGTCTATAGGAACCATCAGGGAGGAGGTCCAGGTGTCTACAGTCTATAGGAACCATCAGGGAGGAGGTCCAGGTGTTTACAGTCTATAGGAACCATCAGGGAGGAGGTCCAGGTGTCTACAGTCTATAGAAACCATCAGGGAGGAGGTCCAGGTGTCTACAGTCTATAGAAACCATCAGGGAGGAGGTCCAGGTGTCTACAGTCTATAGGAACCATCAGGGAGGAGGTCCAGGTGTTTACAGTCTATAGGAACCATCAGGGAGGAGGTCCAGGTGTTTACAGTCTATAGGAACCATCAGGGAGGAGGTCCAGGTGTCTACAGTCTATAGGAACCATCAGGGAGGAGGTCCAGGTGTCTACAGTCTATAGAAACCATCCGGGAGGAGGTCCAGGTGTCTACAGTCTATAGGAACCATCAGGGAGGAGGTCCAGGTGTCTACAGTCTATAGGAACCATCAGGGAGGAGGTCCAGGTGTTTACAGTCTATAGGAACCATCAGGGAGGAGGTCCAGGTGTTTACAGTCTATAGGAACCATCAGGGAGGAGGTCCAGGTGTCTACAGTCTATAGGAACCATCAGGGAGGAGGTCCAGGTGTTTACAGTCTATAGGAACCATCAGGGAGGAGGTCCAGGTGTCTACAGTCTATAGGAACCAGGAGGAGGTCCAGGTGTCTACAGTCTATAGAAACCATCAGGGAGGAGGTCCAGGTGTCTACAGTCCATAGGAACCAGGAGGAGGTCCAGGTGTCTACAGTCTATAGGAACCATCAGGGAGGAGGTCCAGGTGTCTACAGTCTATAGGAACCATCAGGGAGGAGGTCCAGGTGTCTACAGTCTATAGGAACCATCAGGGAGGAGGTCCAGGTGTTTACAGTCTATAGGAACCATCAGGGAGGAGGTCCAGGTGTTTACAGTCTATAGGAACCATCAGGGAGGAGGTCCAGGTGTTTACAGTCTATAGGAACCATCAGGGAGGAGGTCCAGGTGTCTACAGTCTATAGGAACCATCAGGGAGGAGGTCCAGGTGTTTACAGTCTATAGGAACCATCAGGGAGGAGGTCCAGGTGTCTACAGTCTATAGAAACCATCAGGGAGGAGGTCCAGGTGTCTACAGTCTATAGGAACCATCAGGGAGGAGGTCCAGGTGTCTACAGTCCATAGGAACCATCAGGGAGGAGGTCCAGGTGTCCCTCTGTCTCCGGCTCCGTGTCCATCAGACCACGGTGCTGTCGGGTCGCCTCATCTCCATCATCACGGTGGGCACGGCGGACAGCGGCGTGGAGTAGGAGGACGCCATGCTCTGCAGGCCGGCCAGCAGGCAGCGCCAGCTGAAACGCAGCGCTTTGCAGATGTTCTGCATCACACAGCAGGAAGAAAGGGGTTAGTGGGAGATGGTTCCTTTACAAAACATTAACAGGCTTTACCACAGAGAGAACATTCAAAGGAGAGCTCCATGGAAACCAGAGACTAGCAATGACATCATCTGATCCTGCCATCACATCAGATACTGATGATATTTTAATATATCCTCTGGAAAGAGGAAGGAGGACAAGTTGACGTGGAGGTAAAATGAGGAAGCATCGACCACTCGCTGCGGGGATTCCAGTGGACCTGAGGAGCCGTTCTAGAATCATCTTTCTGTCCCACTGAGACCGACTCCATCTAGACTTTAACCTCTAGATCTGAACATTCTCATAGTGTTCATTATCTCCTCTGATTGGTGGAGCCAGTTTTTATCTGAGTCTATCTCTGTGTTGGAACGCCGTTACTGCCACCATATCTGCTCAGAGGGACGGGGTCAAAGGTCAGGACCGGATCGCTGAGTCAATCTTTAACAGCTGGAATCTCTGCTGAATTCACAGCATAGATTGGATGAATCTACTGAAGGTTTTTGATCTAAATGTTTTAGATCTCAGCCTTTTATAATCCTTTATCTTTATATTACGTCCAACATAAAGAAACAGAAGGAGGACAGAAGAGTTTAGGACTCACCTTCCTACACTTCTTGCACCTCTTCTTCCTCTTTACCTTCTTCTCCTCCTTCCTCCTCCTCCTCTCGTCCTCCGCCTCCTCTGACTCCTCTATCAGGGGTTCGTATTTATCAGGGAGGACGCAGAAGTAAACTTCTTTGGAGGTTTTCTGAGCTTTCTTCCCTTCCAGGGGAGCTCCAGCATCTCCCTGCTCTTCTGCTCCCATGCCTTACTCCTCTTGTTTATGTTGCTCCTGCTTTCAGGCTGGAGGACCTTTGAAACGAGGAGGAGTCAGACTTTATTAGCAGCCTTGATCTCCCTGCGCACACAGGAAGCGGAGCTTTGACTGAAGGCAGAGGGGAGCATCAGATTATGGAGGAATGTGGGGAGTCTGGGGCTCCTCTCTGTGCAGCTTTTAATAAACTTCCATTAAAACAAACCACTGAGATAGAAACTTCATCTGATCTGAAACTTTACTTTAAAGGAGAAGTGAAATGGAAACCGTGCTTAACGGTCGAGGTTTTCATTTCAGGAGATTAAAATTAAAACCCTTTCTGTCTTCATCAACCTTTCCTCAGACTTGAGCTGCTGGTCAGAATTCAAACTTCAGAAAGTTCTTTAAATCTGAAATGATTCCATCCTGTTCAATAAATGATCAGTGTTTTTAATTCAGAGTCATTTCCATGTCAATGTGCTTTACTGGAGGCATCCATGTTTGTCAAAGAACACTACTGCCCCCTACTGGTTAGTGACGTCACGGTGCGGTATCGGCTGTTGATCAAGTCCCAGTGCTGTATCTGGTGTTTGTCACAACGCCCTATTATCCAAGTCATCTTGAAAACATTCTTCTTCCAAATGTTGGCTACATATTACGGGTTTTTTCTCTGGCCAGAAGTTCGATGGCAAATCCTCCCTCTTCAAGTTGGCGATCCAACGACCAACCCGTCCGTGGAGGATCAGGAATCAGAAAGGTGGAATAACTCTTTTTTTCACTTTTACCCGATGTATTCTAGCATCCAGCTGCCATGCACGTGGGCATTGTCAGTTTCACTATAGCTCTGGTGAATTTCAATGGTGAAGTCCTCTGGAAATCTTCAATAGTTGTTGTTGATTGCAGATGTGTCTAGTAGTTCCCATTGATTTAGCTTGTAAAGCGGGGAGAATGGCGCTAGGCTTACCGCACCGTGACGTCACTGCTGGAAGATGGCAGGAGGGAGGGGCTACTATATTTGGGCCAAAATGGCCGCTCCCAGACTCAGCGATCGCAATGAAAATGATTCTTTCTAACGTATTAGTTTAAGGTATAAATAATGATCCATTGATTATTCCTTGCTGACTTTTCCTTTAAACATCTACCTGAAACTTATTGGTTTATTACTTTTGGCCAGGACTAAAATCTGGGTTGGACCTTTGGGGACCTGCTGGTCTGGACCTTCACCCTGTCCACTGTCTTGATGCCATGGCATGTTTATTTCTGGTGCATCATTTGAAAAAACAGTTTTATGGGAGATAAGAAACTCTTTGTAAATGTTGTGGAACATATTCTCACCCTGTTTAACTAGATATTCATGGTTTTAACCAATGAAATATCGACCTGATCTGAGACCTTCTTTAGGTTTTTTGTTGTTGTTGTTTTTAACCTTTCCAACATCAGACTTTTACATGTATGGTTGATTCTCTCTCTCCATCTAGAAACCCGTCTGTGATCAAGTTTTATCTCCTTTTCGTAAAGCTTTTCGTAAAGCTTTTTTACAGCCGCTGTTCTGTCAGACCAGCATACCTATAGTCGATACGCAGAGAAATAACTTAAGATACGCTTCAGAAAACACCAAAAAGTAAGTAATTAAATACTTTCTATGTACATGACTAAAGCATCAGCAACAGGTATAGACTTTGGGTATGATAGAACACCAGGATGCTGCAGGGCTAACAGGCTTCTCCCTTTTCCTCCAAACGTGGTTCTTATGGTGACTTTAATGAACATTCATTGGGAATAGAGACGACCCCACCCTCCCCCCAGCCCCGCCGGCCCCCCTTTAATCTGTAAACTGTAATCTGTGGATGCTGACATTGTTGGGATCCGGAGGTTTGCCCACCAGAGGGCGCCAAGGATCCCTTCCTGAGGGCTTGTGCTCACCTGCTACCACCTGTCGCTCATCTGCTCATCAGGGGATCTGTATATAAGGAGGCAGAGGACGTCTCTCCAGTGCCAGAGTGTTTGCCAGTTCTGGTTAGCAAGCCTGAGCCAACCTGCCTGTCTGAATCTCTGACTACCTGAAAACCTGAACCTGATCTGTTTTCTCTTCTCTGCTTCCTAGAATGAACCTGCCTGAAACCAGAAACCCAGAAGAGTTTCTCTGTCTGTTCTCTGAAGAACCCTGGAGATTAATCCCTGTCTAAGACCTGCCTGTCCGCTCTCTGAAGAAACTGGAAGGGAAATTCAAATCAGAACCTGCTAACACTCAAACCAAGCTCTGCCTCCGCCAAGCCCTCTGCCTACCAACAGCCTCTGGACCCTCCTGGTTCCCCCCTTCTGCCGCTCTGCTCAAACTCCTGAACAGGTACAGACCTGCATACTTTCATCCTGCAAATTACCTGGACATCCACTAACTCCTCTGTCCCCCTCTGCAGTGAACCCACTCGTGACCAGTCCTGGATCTGATAACCCCTGGATCTGTTTATTGATTGCGCTCTTACTTCAATAAATCTTTGAACTTTTTCCCAGTCTCTGAGTGTTTCTTTCTGCATGTGGGTTAGGCACCTGAAGCCCAACATGACAGACATTCTCTCAAGCTTCTTGGCTTTTCTTCTCAGGTTGAGTCGTACATTTTACACCAAAACGTCTATTGATCTCTCAGGCCATAAATCTAAAGAACAACATTTTTTACCCATAGACGGTCATCTTAAACTGCCAGGTTGGGAAACATCCCAACCTGGCAACAATGCATGTAAGACGGGAAATCTTAGCTAAAGGCTAACATTTCCCGCAACATCTTTTAGCAAAATATTCTAACATAAATTCACTGAATATAAGAGAAACTTCGTAGTTTGGTTTAAAGAAAGCATTTTAGTTTTATTATAATTTTGTTTGGATTTTACAGTTTAAAGAAATATAAAATGACACCATATGCCAACCATCACACAGATGCATCATTTAGGTAGTTAACGTTGGATTAGTGCTTCAGCTCCTTCAGGTATTTACTGTCACAGGTAGGAGTTTCGGCTGGAGAGGAAATGTTGGGGCCCCTATGATTTAAGGAGGGCCGGCCCTCGCACGCTGACCTTCGGACCAACTTTTTACTCAGGCAGGAAGGAGAACCGCTATTCTTACCCTCAGGCCCCTGTAGAATAATCCAAGGACAGGCTGAGAAGATTAGGGAGGAAAATATGAACCCAACCTGACTTTAAGTCTCTGAACAAAGTCTGAAACAAGAGTCCTGCTTGTCCACATGTGGCTTTTTTATTTAATCCTCATGAGAGAAAATGGACAATGTAGGAATATATCACCAATATGAGCTTTTACAGTCTATAGAAATAAAACCATACCAAAATAACTGCATATTTGAACAGTTTATAAACACAGCAGATCATCTGAGGTTCTGGGGGACAGCTGGGAATAAATACAGATGTGGTGATTTTAAAACGTTTTCAATCAGCTAAGCTAACTACATTTAACCAACAAACCCGGAAGGAAAGTTTTTTTCCGCAGTTTTCCGTTTAGGTCCATGTGTGGGTCTTTGTCGTTAAGTAGTGTGTATCCCAAGAGCTTTACGGTCTCTGGCTTCATGAGGCTTTCTGGGATTTCAATACTTTTTGACCCTGAAGGAAGAAAAAGATCAAGAAAGCAGGTGAGTAAATATACCAACTTATCCCTAAATAAAAACATTCATTAAGTTGGACTCATGTCTGTTAGAAGAACTCAGAACCTGCTACTGATGTTTACAGTGGAGCCTAAAAGTATTCAGTCAGCCACTGATTGTGTAAATTATCCTACTTAGGATAATGTAACTTCCATCATAGGTGCACTTCAACTATAAGAGACAAAATTAGAAAAAAAAATCCAGGAAATCACATTGTAGGATTTTAAAAGTATTTATTTGTAAATTATGGTGGAAAATAAGTATTTGTTCACTAAGAAACCAGCAACAGTTCTGGGTCTAACAGACCTGGAACTAAAGGTCAAACACACTGCAAAAAATATAAATCTCAATAAGTTATTTTTTCTTAAAATAAGTGTGTTTTTCCTTGATTTGAGGAGGTAAGTAAGACACTTTGCCAATGGAACAAGACAATTTCCTTTTAAAATAAGAAAAAACTATTTTATCGTCTTATTTCAAGTAAATATTATCTAACTATCTTATTTTAAGAGTGAAAATACTCATTCCATTGGCAAATCATCTTATTTACCTGCTCAAATTAAGGCTAAATATACTTAATTTAAGCCATTTTTTACTTATTTCTGGATTGTTTTTGCAGTGCAGAAAGGAGAGTTTCCTACAGCAGTTTTATGCACTGGAAAAAATTGAAATCTCAATAAGTTCTTTTTTCTTAAAATAAGTGCATTTTTTTCTTGAATTGTGGAGATAAGTGAGACACTTTGCCAATGGAACAAGACAATTTACATTTAAAATAAGAAATACTTGCTTTGTCGTATTTCAAGAGTATATTATCTAATTATCTAATTTTAAGAATATAAATACTCATTTCATTGGCAAATCATCTTATTTATCTACTCAAATTAAGGGTAAATACATTTAATTTAAGAAATGTTGACTTATTTCTAGATCATTTGCTTTTTTGACAACAGAAAAAAGGGGAAAAAAAGACAGCAAAAGAAGATAAAAGAGGGAAAAAGAAAATAAAAAAGAGAAACAAAAGAAAAGCAAAAAGACAAAAAATACAGAAAAAGAAGATAAAGGGGGGACAAAAAAAGAAAAGAAAAAAGAATAAAAGAAAAAAAGGAAAAAAAAAAGAAAACCAAAAGAAAAAAGAAAAAACAGGAAAAAAAAAAGAAAAAAAGATTAGACAATAAAGGAAAAAAGGGGGGAAAAAAATATTCTCCTGTCTTTTCTCTCTGTGGCTGGTCTAAAATGCTCTAAGTAATGAAAATCAAGAGAATTTTCCCAGCATGCACGGCGCCTCTAGCGATCCCCAACGGTAACATCAGTGTAGTCAAACGTTCTCTCACAGCACACTGGAAAAACCATCTAGAAATAAGTCAAAATTCCTTAAATCAAGTGTATTTACCCTTAATTGAAGTATGTAAATGGGATAGTTTGCCAATGGAATGAGTATTTTTACTCTTAAAATAATATGTTTACATAATATACTCTTGAAATAAGACAATGCAATTGTGATTTCTTATTTTAAGCGTAAATAGTCTTGTTCCATTGGCAAAGTGTCTCTTTTACTTCCTCAATCCAAAAACAAATGCACTTATTTCAAGAAAAAATGGCTCATCTAGATTTCGATTTTTTCCAGTGCATCAGTTGGATTCAATATACCAAAGCATCAACGTCTTCGTTTCTCGGTTGTACACCTTTAATAAAAGATTTATTATTTTTTATTAAATATTTCATTCCATAAAACAATGATCTCTAACTAGCTGCACAGGTCAGTATAGCTGCAGCTCCAGAATGGATTTCCATATCATTATGGTCCGAGCTCCAGAACAACAAGAACCTTGATGGATATCAGTCAGTACCGCTGGCAGACCCCCCCACAGCTGGAACCCCATCGGCCCCGGAGCCGTGAGCCAAACCAGGTAAAAACCACATCTGGGGGGGGCAACGTTTCCCACCTGGAAAGCAGAAAGGACCCGGTGCCTGGACCTCAGATGTACCGCCTTCCCTTTCCAGCCTCAGCAACGCCGCACAGCCTGCTATCCAGAACCGCCATTACCGCACACAGGACTCCAACACTGACCGCCAGCAAACACTCCCAATCCTGTCATCCCCTCTTCAAACAAAAGGTTAGACTCTGGTTTAAACTAATTCAACCACAGAAAACGTTCTGAAAGATAATGAACTTCCAGCGGCTCTGCATCAGATCCAATAACATCTAACATTAAACCAGCGAGCATTGATAAAACCACTAAGACTTGCTATGACAACTAAAATGACACCTTCCTGACTAAATAACTGCGACCGAATGAGGAATTTAGCGTCGTCTGCTATCTAAATGATTTATTTTATGCTACAAACAACCAAATGCTGGACATTTTTTCTTTTGTGATGTATTAAATTTTGTACATACTATCAAATGAGTACATACTATCTATCTGAACCTGCTCCACTGGTTACCTGTGTTACTGGCACCTGTTTAAACCAGTTATCTGTATAAAAGACACCTTTCCACAGCCTCAAACTTCAAACTCAACCATGGCCAAGACCAAAGAGAAGTCGAATGACACCAGGAAGAAAACTGTAGACCTGCGCCAGGCATAGTTGACGCGTACTTATGATAAAAATTAGACCCGTCTCATTATTTGCACAATCAGTGGCTGACTTAATACTTTTTGGCCCCTCTGTAGATTTTTCTGACACATTTTTCTTTACTTTGTTAACCTAAACTACAATAAAAAAATAAATTCAACATTTATGGAAACAGATGATAGCAGCTGTTGGAGAAACCTAAATGAGCGTAATGGAAATAAAGTTAACTGAGGTGTGACCACACATACAGAAAGTTGCTGGCTACTTGAAATGTCATGTAACAGTTTGTTGAAAAGCCTGACAGCTCTGACAGGAAGTGGGCATCCTGTGTGTGTTCGGCTGTGTGTCTTTTCTCTCTCTAGTCTATGTGGAGTGATAACAGGAATTTGGTTTCAGTGGTTTTCATTTGCTCAGCCTCGAGTTTCATTTATGTTCGCTGACCTGAAACGCTGCACCAATCAACTTTATGGGAACTCAAACTTCTCGGTTTTACCGACGCAACAGCCTGACTACGTTCTTCCAAATGTTCGACTGGACGTCGGTTTTTTAAAGATCTTTTTAATTTTCGGAAACAGAGAACTGAGGAACGTCCCGAGACATTTCCTGAAGAACCTCTGAGGTGTAACATTTCCCACACAAGTCTTACTAACCAAAGTTGGGACTTGTGAGAAGCCACCAGGTTCAGAGTTAGGTCAGCAGGACAGTGTAATAAAATGGAAGTCAGCACGCTCCAGGTTGAGGTCATGCTTGGTCCCCAAAGCTGGAGACAAGACCAATGGAAACGTCACCATCGGGTCAACAGAGAAGCAACCAGGTTCCAAACGCAGACAGGTCCAAAACAAGTCCATCCAATTTCAGGACACGGTTGAAACTCTTCAATACTAAAGGGTTAATGTTTCCTTGTTGGCATAAGGAGTTCTACGTCAGCCTGAACACCTAAATTCGACCAATCATATATCAACGGTCATCTGTCAATCAAATGTTTTCGGTCATAGCATCTTGATTCATATGTCGCAGCTAATATACGCAGCGGTTGTTATCAGAATCCTTTCCTTTCCCATTGAGTTGCGTCCCAGTGTTCACGGGGATGGACGTCTGTGTCTTCGGCAGGCGTAGAGCTAACAGAACTGGCAGCGTTGCGAGGCAAGGGCTCAAACATGTACGGCTGGAAGCCTTCTACACCAAACCAAGCTTCTGCCGCCCTGGCGTCCTCTTCCACAACGTCTTCGTCCCCGCTTTCCTCCTCTAAATAAAAAATGGATGACGGAGGAGACCACGACCTCCGACACTAAACTCTCCTCCTCTTGCATGTTTCCGCTGTCCATAGCGTTCCTTGACAGTGTCGTTTGGACAATGCAGGTGAAGTGTCTTGCCCAAGGACACAACAACAAGCCGGGGCTTGAACCATAACCCCTTGAATTTTAGGGCTACTCCTACACCGGACGCCTCTGTTGCCCCTAAAAACCAACTTTAAACAGAGGGGGTGGACTCAGATTTCAGCTTTCAAAAACCTACAATGCAGCGATAGAGTTGATTCCTTCCCGCTATCATTGCAGCTCCAACCCCTTTACAGGAGAACAGAAGACCTCGCCTATTCAGCCAGGACAACTATTCCCTTTAACTACCCCCCTTTCAGAGACATAGACAGGTATGGGGCATTGCAGGCTAACAGAGAAGCCAAACGACCCCCATTCCAAAGGGGGGGACCCGTTCATCCGTTTCTATTTGCATGTTTTCTAAACTAAAACCAGGCTTTGTTGGGCTGCTGGATAAAACCTGGAACTAAACGCTATTTCTGACATTTTGAACTGAAAAAGCTTCCTGGATGGAAGAGAAACATCTTCAAACTTGAAAACAAAGTCCAGTGAATTGTTGTTTTTTTTTACTTTTTGGCAAAAATTAGCCCATCCACAGCTTCAACAAAAGGTTACCAAGTCACAAGTGGGGTGCCAAGACCGGACCAACAGGGATACGTTCTAAGAACAGATGAACAAGTTCATAATCAGTATTGAACCTGGTTCCAAGTCCTTGAGCCAAGTCTTCATAAAACGCTAAGAGTATTGAGCTGAGACAAACTCAAGACCATCCAAGTCAGATGCTAAGACTAGATATATGATTGAGCTCTTTTAAAAAGAAAGACCAAACCCACAGGATTGTTGCGGGATGAACCAAGGAACCAACGCTGGTGTTGGTTCAACAAAACACTGACTGGTATGCAGCCATTGTCTATAACAGGACTGTGTTAGCTTAGCCATGTCCACCCATACAGCTGACATTGCTTATTCTTTGAATATTTATGTAGTAACAATTCCTTTAAATGACTGTAAACCAGAAAAAAGTCCTGTTTCTTACATTTGCTCCAGGTAGACTGACGGTCAGGTCAGTCGGGGTCTTTACACCCAGACTCAGCTTCTTCTTCCATAGGTAATAATATTCCACACACTCGGAGAGGGACTTGGACCGAACCTGAACAGACAAACAGGTCAAACACCTAAAGTGAAAATCAGTTGAACTCCAGGATGTTATTTATCCGAGGTGGAAGATGTGGAAAAGTCATCTCTTTTCCATGCGGGGGGGATTTACCATTAGGCAGTAATAGGCAGTTGCCTATACCATAAAACTCTGTTTACATGTACGGTTAATACAACTATTACTTATTTGTGCACATTAAATATGTTTTTGATAAAGATCCTTTCGCTAAAATGCCATCAAAATGTTTATAATAAGTGTGTCTCAGCCCCCCCCCTTCAGTGTCCACCATATTGGATCAGTCCATTTGCTGCACATGTTCAGAAAGGTCCAAACAGTACGGAGCCCCTAAAGGGACATGGAGGGAAAAAATAAACTTTTGCGAGATCTCGCAAAAAATAAACTTTTACGAGATCTCGCAAAAGTATTGTGGGATCTCGCAAAAAAATTGCGAGATCTCGCAGAAAATAAACTTTTGTGAGATATTGCAAAAGTATTGCGGGATCTCGCAAAACTATTGTGAGTTCCTGCAAAAGTATTGCGGGATCACGCAAAAGTTTATTTTTTGCGAGAACTCGCAAAAGTATTGTGAGATCCTGCAAAAGTATTGTGGGATCTCACAAAAGTATTGCGGGATCTCGCAAAAGTATTACGAGATCTCGCAAAAAATAAACTTTTGCGAGATCCCGCAAAAGTATTGTGAGATCCTGCAAAAGTATTGTGGGATCTCGCAAAACTATTGTGAGTTCCTGCAAAAGTATTGCGGGATCTCGCAAAAGTATTGCGGGATCTCGCAAAAGTATTGCGAGATCCCGCAAAAGTTCTTTTTTTCCCCTCCATGTCCCTTTAGGGGCGCCGTAAAACAGACAGCAGCAAACCATCTGAAAAAAAAAATGCAAAGAGCAGTGTTGCCAACTTAGCGCTTTAGTCGCTATATTTAGCCACTTTTCAGACCCCTCTAGCACTTTGATTTCTAAAAAGCTTCTAGCGCCAAATCTAGAGACTTTTTTTTGCTACTGGAGACTTTGGAGACAACATCTAAAAGCAGCGAACTCTGCTCTCCAGAGCGAGTAGATTGGTAACCCCGCCTCCTGCTCTCCTCTATCTTGTCTGCTGTCATGATTCATGCAGCTATTATTTCATCCAAATGAAAAATGGAGAACAGAGAAGCAGATCATGGCTTGTGTCGTGGGAAAAACTTATTAAACAATTTACTCCCATTAAATCAAAGGAGATCGATGAATTTCACTCAGTCGACACTTTATTTTTATCTTTGCAAAGAGAGAACAGTTCATCATCCGGCCCTTATTGCCCGGTAATCAGCCCTGTTCTGCCTGAGCAGCGTTCGTTCCTTCTTACTTACAGTAATGGAAAGTAGTCAGAGTCAAAACAAATTACAGACACTTTGGTTAAACAGTAACATTTGATGAATAAACCTTGCCTAGCCTTTGCCTAGGGACCCACATTTCCTTGAGAACAGAAATTAGTTTCAGAGCACATGGCATGGAGATGACTTGGTGACTCCACGTCTCCCACCTGGAGCATCAGTTCAAGGTCAGCGTCCTCAGACGGGTGAAGCATCACACTTACAGACTTCTGGATGCTGCTGAAGTCTTTGCGATGGATCTGCAGGGATTTAACCAGCAGCTTCTTCTCGGCCGCGCTCCACCAGACACCTTCAACACGCGACTAATGTTAGTGACACATCTGTTTGCCGTATTTCTGAGCTCATTCATGCGTTACAGAGAGAGTGAGTGTGATGAACAGGTAGAGACTGACCCGTGTGGTTGGATGAGGTTTCAGGATTCATCAGCTTCTCCAACGTCAGCTGAGAGGAAGAACAGATGATTTTTAACAGTCGGCCATGTTTGAACATCAAACAATGACGCCATTAAAGCAGAAGTCAAACACACTCTAATTATTGTCATTTACTGGTGAAACGTGGCGGTTAAATAGAAAACATTACCCTCCCTTTTCCTCTCTGAGGTTTTATTCAGTTCACTTTCATTTTAAAAATCAAAATCATCAACTAGGTGTTAAAATAAACAGAAATATACATATTGCTGCTGTTTTTTTATCTCTTGGTGAAGGTTTTCTTTTTTCTTCTCTTTGGGACTTTCTGATGTGTTTGTGGTTATTTGTGGTTCCTTTGCGGTGCTTTTGTCATTGTTTTATTTCCCTTTATGTCTGTTTGGGTCTTTTTTTGTCTTCTTGATGAGATACAGCATTTTATTTTTATTTTCTCTTTATTTTTGGACAGTTTGGGTCTCTTTGTGTTGTTTTACTTTCTGCAGAGTTTTGTGTGCAAACATCTCTTATTGTTTAGGTCTCTTTTTAATCTCTTTGTGGTTGTTTTTGCATCTTTTTGTGGATTTCATTGTCTGTTTTTGTGTCTCTATCCTCCTTTCTCCAGTTTAACTTATTTTATTGGTTGCTCCTTGTTTTCTGCTATTTAACAGAAGTTTAGACTGTTCCATCTCTACGGGGCCCTGCAGGGCCCTTACAGCTGATCTCTCCTTTATTGCATAATGATCTTCTACATTGCATGTCTTATTTGGATAAAACTCTTATTAAATAAGGTTTTTTAACCCTTTTAACAAACTTGAGTTTTTACCAGGAAGTCTCCCTTGCACTCTGACAGCAGCTGGAGGGCGTACTCTGGACTAGCCTGGGCTCCTGGCACCACACTGGAGCGCGCCAGCAGTAGCAGGGCCTCCACTGAAACGGCAGAATATCCAAACTGTTCAATCATAAGCCAAAAAAAATGCAGCTTCTGTCAGAGTTTTTAGTTTTTATTTACCTCTCTGCTGATTGACGGGATGCTCCAGCTCTTCGTACGGCGTCCACAGCAACAGTGCATTGTGGGAGTCACCTTGGGCATGCTTACTGTCCCGTAACGGAGGGATCTCTGCCTGGAAGTTCTTCCCAAAATTGATCCGCCTGTGATTGACAGCTGACAGTTGGTACGAGACACGCGGAATAAAATGTTTTAGTATTTGAACACGTACGGTTTGAAGTTTCCCGATGCTAGCAATTCAGGTGGAGGATCGGCTGTTACCATGGAAACAGGGTCAGCTAACTCATCTGAGAATCAGAGACACATGTTAACCTCAGATGTCGCCGGCTCAGTCTAAACGTTTAGTCTTTTTTTTTATTAAAATAAAAAATGTAATAATAAAACAAAAAAACAAAAAAATAAATAAACGTTCATTGTTCTTTTATATAAAAAAGTTAAATAATACAGTAACAAATAATGAAAAAATAAAAATAAAAAATAAACTTTCAGCCTTTTTTATTAAAATAAAAAAAAATTATAAAATAAAAAATAATAATAATAATAATACAAAAATATTTTAAAAATATATAGATCAAATTTTTTATAAAAAAACAAATAAATAAATAAACGTTCAGTGTTTTTTATTAAAATAGAAAAATTAAATAATACAATAAAAAATAATAAAAAAAAACAAATAAACTTTCACTCTTTTTTTTATTAAAATAAAAAAAATAATAATAATACAAAAATATTTAAAAAGTATATAAATAAAAAATAAACGTTTTTTAAAATAAAAAATAAATTAATAAAACAAAAGAATAATAATAATAAAATAAATAGAAAAATAAATAAAATGAATAATTAATGTTCAGTCTTTTTTAAAAATAAAATAAACAAATAAACTTTCAGTCTTTTTTTATTAAAATTTAAAAAATAATGAAAAATAATAATAATACAAAAATATTAAAAAATATATATATAAATAAAAAATAAAATGAAAAATAAAAGTTTTTTTTATAAAAAATAAATTAATAAAACAAAAGAATAATAATAATAAAATAAATAGAAAAATAAATAAAATGAAATATAATTAATGTTCAGTCTTTTTAAAAAGTTAAATAATCAAATAAAATAAATAAATAAATATTAAAATAAAATAAAAAAAACACAGTCTTTCCTCAGGACTCACTGTGCAGCTGAATCGTCTCTGCTCTCTGCTGCCTCCCAGTGGTGAGGGAGCAGTACAGCCCTGACCCCGCCCTCTCAGGGCATAGCATCGGAGGGGGGGTGTAGTGATGTAAATTAGCCATGGTAACGTTGTCCCCCGCCTTATGGCCTGCGGGGGCAGCGTCCTCCTCATGCATCAGGCTGCGGTAGAGCACAGCGCCCCCGCTGGCTGGAGTGGAGACGCAGCCTTTCTTCTGTCCTCTGGTTTGGACAGGCACAGAGACGGGCATCACGAGGGACATGGGGCTTTGAGTGGGAGGGGACGTATCCTGAAGACAGCAGGGACAGAGAAACTAAAACTTTTAAAACTGCAGTACTTTATTTTCACCACTAGAGGGCGAGCTTTCCTTAAAGTTAATTGCATTTTTACCAATTACCTTTTGGAATCTATGTTAGAACTATAGAAGCCTATTTTAGTACTTAAAATATGTTCGAATCTTGTAATTACAACCCCTTGTGTTGGAAAAAAGAAAAACTGGGGGACCTTTTTAATCCGTGTCGGGGATCTGAAGCCACTGTGGGAACGCATGTGACCATTTAAAGCTGGAAGGCTCTTAAAGTCGCGGTTACACACGGTGCACAGCAGCCGGCACCTGCTTTAAGACACACAGGAGGAAGTTATGGCCTACTGGAACGTTCATGGCATGAATGGTGCATCAGAAAACATTCAGGGTACCTTGAGTCCAGGACTCCACTGGTTCTTAAAGGCTGCAGCTGTTTCACCTAAAAAAACAGGATAAAATATATTTTAATGCATCTGCTCCATTTTCCCTCCTTTACCTCCAGGATGACATTAAACAGAACGGTAGCCCACCCAGTTCCAGTCCGTTTGCCTCTCAGCCGCTTTCCTCGGCCCTCTTCTTCCTCCTCTTCCCTCCTCCTTGCAGCCCCGCCCGGTAGAACCGCTGCTGGGGGGCCCCCTTTCCTGAGCAGAGAAGCTGGTTTCATGTTGGCAGGCGGTGGCCTCCTCAGCCGCCGGGCTTTGACTCTGCAGGTGGCGTTGGGTTCTCTGGTGAGGAGTTTTCTCTGACGACGGGAAGTAGGCGCCGTGGTCGTTCAGAGAAAGAGCCGAGGACGCGTCTCTGCTCAGCTGTTTGGACGCTTGCTTGGGACAACCCGTCCGGTCCGTCCTGGGATGCATCTGAGGACTGGGACTGGAGACGGTTGGCGTTTGCGGGTAATGGGGACTCGGACCTGGTGTGGTTGGGCTACAGAACGGCTGCTGGGGGATGTTTCCATGGTAACTTTCATGGTAGAACTGGTTGGTGGGGAAGTCCTCCGCAGGGGACGAGCTCCATCTCCCCATGGGATTCCCGGAACCCAAAGGGGGGCATTGCACCTGGGACAGGGTTGGTGACATGGAGTCCCACGCGTGCTGAGCTTGACCTGCCGGGTCGCTGTGCTCAAACACGCCGCCGGCGTGAACGCTGTGAGTGTTATAGGCTTTGGCTGTTCTTTCCACCTCATCCGTGCAGGGGGGGTCGCTGGTGCTGTACTGGTTCTGGAGGTGGATATCCAGCGGGGAGGGCGACCCGTTCTGTTTTCCATCAGAAAAGAAACAAACCGTCAGGGAACAGCGCCGGCTCTGCTGGATCAGGGCGGCGGTGACTCTTACCTGGTAGGAGAAGCCGCTTCCGTTGAGATAGCAGGAAAGATCCGAGGACTCCTCGCATTTGTCCCAGTCGACATAATCCAACTCCGGATCGGGGTTCTGGTTGTAGAGGAAGTGCTGCGGTTGGGGGTGGAGGTGAGGGGAGGCGACCTGAGGAGAGCCAAGGTGATAGGAGGAGCTGACGGGGGCTGAGGGGAGGTGAGGGGAGGTTATCTGGGACGGATAGAACAGCTGGGAGGGGGACACCTCCATATGCGGTGAAAGGTGGGGGGATGTAATCTGATGCGTGGAGGTAATCTGGGATTGAGGAAACTGAAAGGAGGAGGCCTGGGTCCGAAGTCCGAGGTTCGGGGAGCTAACCTGGCACATGACAGGAGGGGTATTCTGAGGGGAGTATATAGGGGAGGTCACCTAGTAAAGAAACACATTTAAAAACTGGTTAAAAGAGTCAAATCTGTGGTAAATATTAATATGATGCAGTAGAAATAGAAACCTTGGCTGGAGAGGGGCTCCCATGGCTCCTGAACAAGGAGGTGGAGAAGGGGGGGAGCGAGTGGGAGCGAGAGGACTGCTGGACGATGGAAGGAGGGGACGCTGCCGGGAACGTCCACAGGTCGGACATGTTTTCATGCGCACACAGAGCTGCGTGTCCCGAGGATACGTCTGGATAGAAACATGGTTATAAGTGCAGCAGGAGAGACGGCATCCTCAGAATCTAAGGAGGAAAAAAAGACATTTTAGGCAAAACTGTCCGCACTGGAAAAACCATCTAGAAATAAGTAAACATTGCTTAAATTAAGCATAGTTATCCTTAATTTCAGCAGGTAAATGAGGTAGTTTGCAAATGAAATTAGTATTTTTACTTTACTAAAATAGGATAATTAGATATAAAATAAAAATGTCTTATTGACTTATAACTAATCTAGATTTGGATTTTTTTCATTCCTGATCTATCTCTATAGTTCTGCTGCTATAGGCTTAGACTGCTGGAGGACATAGGGACCCCTTTTTCCTTTTTCTATGTCTGCTTCTGTCTCCTTGAACCCCAGTGGGCCTCAGCAGATGGCCGCTCACACTGAGCCTGGTTCTGCTGGAGGTTTCTTCCTGTTCAAAGGGAGTTTTTCCTCTCCACTGTCGCTACAAGCATGCTTAGTGTGAGGGATTGCTGAAGAGTCAATGAGTCGATGCAATCAGCTGGTTTTCCTTAGATAGAAAACTTTGAATCAATCTGACTGGATGATCTGGTGAACTGGAAAGTGACCTGAGATGACATGATGTGAATTGGAGCTATAGAAATAAACTGAATAGAATTGGATCTAAAGCCTTAACTGGGTCATACAAGCAATGAAGCAACGTCAGAGAAAACAACACGTCTCCTCAACGATGTACTAGACTGATAACGTCAGATTGATCAGTTATTGCTTCTAAATGTGCTTTAATGAGACGTCTGTGCGACCAAAGCCGCCGCCGCCAGGCTGACTAAGCTCTACGCCCGAGAAGCTCCAGCCCATCTTCCACTGCCAGCTCATCCTTGACGCCTTCGGCAAACCTCAGCCTACGTTTGGCTCTTCCTCTACACCCACCTGAAGAGTAGACCCCCCCACCCCCCAGCAGCTTCACCACAGGGTTTCACTCTGCCTCTTCAGCCACGCAGCCTAACCTCCACTCAGTCCATCTAACCTGCTAGATTAGTCATTTTTTTCTTAAAATAAGTATATGTGTTATTATTTCAATTGCATTTTATCAAATTAAAAGTAAAAACACGAATTCCATTGGCAATTTACCTCTTTTACTCAAATTAAGGGTAAATAAACTTAATTTGAGAAATGTTGACTCTTTTTTTAGATCGTTTTTCCAGTGAACAGACCAGATGAAGCTACTATGAGAAAAAGCAGAGAGAGCAGAACGTTAGAGATTGAACTAACAGATTCTGCAGAGTGGGAGAATAGAGATAGAATGAAGCAGAATGATGAAAAAGGGGTCCCTATGTCCTCCAGCAGTCTAAGCCTATAGCAGCAGAACTATAGAGATAGATCAGGATAACCTGAGCCAAACATTTTTTATAAGGTCCACATTTGCACTGCAAAAATAAATAAATAATACTAAGCCTTTTTTTTCCTAAAATAAGTGCATTTTTTCTAGAATTGGGCAGACATTTTACAAATGGAACACAACAATTTACATTTAAACAAGAAAAAAATAATTGCATTGTCTTCTTTCAAGTGCATTTTATCTAATAATCTTATTTTAAGAGTAAAAATACTCATTTCACTGGCAAACTATCTCATTTATCTACTCAAATTAAGGGTAAATACCCTCAATTTAAGGATTTTTTCTTTATTTCCAGATCGCTTTTGCAGTCTGCTTCTGTCTCCTTGAACCCCAGTGGGCCTCAGCAGATGGCCGCTCACACTGAGCCTGGTTCTGCTGGAGGTTTCTTCCTGTTCAAAGGGAGTTTTTCCTCTCCACTGTCGCTACAAGCATGCTTAGTGTGAGGGATTGCTGAAGAGTCAATGAGTCGATGCAATCAGCTGGTTTTCCTTAGAAAGAAAACTTTGAATCAATCTGACTGGATGATCTGAAAAATATTGATTCCACTGGCAACTTGATGCATTTGAAAAAAGACAACGCAATTGTGTTTTCTTATTTTTAGTGTAAATTATCTTGTTCCATTGGCAAAATGTCTCTTTTATCTCCTCAATTCAAGAACAAATGCACTTATCTTAAGTAAAAATGACTTATCTAGGTTTAGATTTTTTCCAGTGCTCATATGGAAACATAAAGAGGCTTCAGATAAGGACGTCTGACGCTCGTTTCATTTCTCTAAGAACAGATACGTGTCAATAATTAGTTGTAATCTGATTTAATCAACGGAAGGTAATGAGTTTTATCAGAAAAGAAAACACATTTAACCTGCAATTTTTAAAATAGGGTAAATAAATTAAAAAATTCGCCGCCAAAGGATTAAATATTACAGCTTTTCTGAATCCCAGAGGGCGCCATGCAGTGAAGGAAAGCATCTAATAAAGTAAAAACCCGTTCCAGTCCATGTTTCTAACATCTAGCTACAGTAAGCAGGCTTTATCAGAGCAGATCTATATTAGAACTGATGTGCGGACCACACAGAGCTGCATGTGTCTGAATGACTAAGTTTGAATGTGTGATAACAGGACAGCACTAAGTATTCACACCCTAAATGATCAACTCTGCTTCCTTCTCTGCAACAATTTGAAGGTTTTTCTTAAAAACCAGAAACTACAATTCAATTAAAAACCTGTAAAAAAAATTTATTTTGTTTTTAACATGTTTAGGATTTCTTTTGACTTGTTTTGAACAATTAAAAACTTCTGCAAGTAAGAAATGTGTAAAGGAAAATATACTTATGAGGTTTTAAATCAACTTTTTGTGTCTTTTTTTGGTTACATTTTATAAACATTCAATTAAACCATAAAACATGTTGACTAAACAGCCCTTTAAATACATATATTTATAAATAACTCCACATATATAAAAAGATCTAATAAGCTAAGAGTAAATGATAACACTTGGAACAGACACAGAGTTTAAATTTAAAGTGAAAATGTCTCACCTGAAACATCCCCGACTTCGACTGACTGACTTCGACTCATTGTGTGTGAGTCTGGTTTTGAGTGTTTGCGTGTTGTCAGGAAGTGGTCACATGTTCTTCCTCTCTCTGGTCGACTCATTAGACTCCGAGCTTCTTCCTCATTATGATGACTTTAAAGATCGGCCGGCTTATAAATAGAAACTTCAATACAAGCGACGTTAAAAGAGGAAAAAAAAATCAAGCTCACTTTGATTATTGACTCTATTTATCTATTGAATGTAACAATAGAACAGAATAATTCTATTCAGTGTATTTCTATAGCTCCAATTCACATCAAGTCATCTCAGGTCACTTTCCAGTTCAACCAGATCATCCAGTCAGATTGATTCAAAGTTTTCTATCTGAGGAAAACCAGCTGATTGCATCGACTCATTGACTCTTCAGCAATCCCTCACACTAAGCATGCTTGTAGCGACAGTGGAGAGGAAAAACTCCCTTTGAACAGGAAGAAACCTCCAGCAGAACCAGGCTCAGTGTGAGCGGCCATCTGCTGAGGCCCACTGGGGTTCAAGGAGACAGAAGCAGACATAGAAAAAGAAGCATAGATACAAAAGGCAACTGTCAACCAGCTCCACAGGCGGCCCCGTCCAGGAAACACACAGCCAGGCAGACGAGCTCCGAGCCAGCTCCCATGTCAGAGGATGAAGAGAGCACATCCAGTTAGTCACAGTCAGAGAAACAGGACTACACTGGAAAACAGGCCAAGCTCCAACATCTAGAAACAAAGGTGTTGATGGCAGCAGCACAGCTGATATTTCTCTCCAGGATGGAGTCACAGCCAAACAGGAACAGACCAGATGAAGCTACTATGAGAAAAAGCAGAGAGAGCAGAACGTTAGAGATTGAACTAACAGATTCTGCAGAGTGGGAGAATAGAGATAGAATGAAGCAGAATGATGAAAAAGGGGTCCCTATGTCCTCCAGCAGTCTAACCCTATAGCAGCAGAACTATAGAGATAGAATGAAGCAGAATGATGAAAAAGGGGTCCCTATGTCCTCCAGCAGTCTAAGCCTATAGCAGCATAAATATAAAGATAGCACAGGATAACCTGAGCCACTCTAACTATAAACTATATGAAAAAGGAAAGTTTGAAGCCTTCCCCTAAAAGTAGACAGGCTTCTTTAACAAAGTAAAACAAATCTGTAATCATATTTGAGAAAATCTATGCTATGTGACACAATGAAGGGTGTTACACTTCAAAAAATCCCAAAAAGGAATATTGCGAGTTTTAAGGTCTTTGATGTAACGAAGATGTCCCTCTCTGCTCAGGTTTCAGAACGTTACGAGAGCAGCAACCTGCTGACAGCGCTGCCCTCCTCCTTCCTGGAGCCTCTGCTGTCCTTCACCCTGATGGAGGATCCAGAGATCCGCCTCCTGGTTCTGTCCATCCTCACCTCGCTCACTGATCGTCACAAGAATGATGAAAAAGGGGTCCCTATGTCCTCCAGCAACCTAAGCCTATAGCAGCATAACTATAGAGATAGCTCAGGATAGAATAGAATTCAACTTTATTGTCATCACACTGTCACAAGTACAAAGCAACAAAATATAGTTTGCATCTACCCTGAAGTGCTATACAGGATATAAATATTTATATACTTGTGCACAGAGACTATGTATGTATTGACTATAAATTGTATATATAAGCAGAGAGTAAATGTAAGAGGCTATAAAATAAATATGAAAACTTTATCCAGATTATATAAACCATATATACATATGCAAACATATTGAAATAAATATACATTTAGACACATTCTGACATATATGCATGTGTCAGTGAGTCTGTTCACTCATAAGTGGGCCTGTGTGTGCGCGGCAATGTATATGTCTGGATGTGTGTGTGGTTAAAGGGGGGGATTATTCAGAGCCTAATCATTTATACTACATAAATATAATTAAGAAACAAGGTTTTTTATTGTGAAATAAATAAAAATCATATTAATACATCACAAAAAGACGGATAATAAAAACAACAACGAAAAGACTTTGCCAAGCAGAACTGCTAGCCGTTCACATGTTGGTCCAACCCGGAAACTTCACAGCGACGGACTTAGCGGAAGTTCCAAATTTAAAGACGACCTTGTATTTCAGAATAAAAGCACAAACTCGTCTCTGTCGTTATTTGGGTGCAAATATGCAAGTGAATACAGTTTAAATGTTCAATAATATATTATTAGTCAGTTAAGGTAATAGGTCGCTTGAATTGAAGGGTAGGGTATGTGGGCAAAAATAAAATAAAAGCTGAAATTATCCCCAAATATTCACAGTAAATTTACGCTTTCTTAGTGTAAAAAATGAAACTTTGAACATAAATCTATCCATTAAATTATAATTAACGAACAGCTCCTTATTTCGCATGTATGGTGAATAAAGAAGGATTGAAATAAGGATTATAAAACATTATCAGACTTGAATTAAATAATAAGATCTTTAAAAGATCTTGCCAAAAATATGAATGAAATATGAATGATGACTTTATTCTTGTAATTTTACGACTTTATTCTCAAAATATAAGGGAAAAAATCTCTAGTTTCCCATTAGTTTCTTTCTTTTCTATTATGGCGGATTTAAGCTGCATACTGCCACCTACTGGACATGAGTGTGTAGCAACATAATTTTATCCATCAAATTATATATATTTTTATTTTGTATTCTGAAGATTTTTTTTCCCTTCATCTGTAAATATCCTTTATGTTTCCTTCATTTCCTATTATTCCTTTAAGATTTAGCGCGTCATGGGTTGACCTTTATTTTGAAGGGTTGGAGCGGAAGTGGCTAAGCTAGGAGGCTAACCTGTCCGCAGGCAGCGACTCTCAGCTTCAGGTCAGCGTCTGATTAAACTGTTATGGCTTCTGTTCCAGTTTGTCTTTTCATACAGTGAATGTATTAAAAATATTTGTAATTTTCTTAATAAAAAGTAATTTAAAAAACAAGCTTTACGCTAATTATGGCTAAACGATTTAGCCGAAAATAAGAATTGAGATTATATTAGACCAGAGCTGGGTTATTAATGAATTAAATCAGTTTATTTCTATAGCGCCAATAAAAAACACAAGTCATCTCAAGGCAATTAACCAGATGAAGCTACTATGAGAAAAAGCAGAGAGAGCAGAACGTTAGAGATTGAACTAATAGATTCTGCAGAGAATAGAGATAGAATGAAGCAGAATGATGAAAAAGGGGTCCCTATGTCCTCCAGCAGTCTAAGCCTATAGCAGCATAACTATAGAGATAGATCAGGATAACCTGAGCCACTCTAACTAGAAGCTTTATCAAAAAGGAAACTATATTAGTTGATGAATATTTCAATAATCAATGAATCCGATTAATTGTTTCCACTCTAGTTCAGTGCAGTGCAAATAAATATGGTGCCAAATGCAGCAGAACATTGATGTGTTCTATTTAGACAGATTTTGTTGCATTTGCAATATAATAAAAGTTTAACAAAATGCAATTTTCAAATCTCCATAAGAAGAGAAAGAGTTTCTCACTGCAGCCTTTAAGGTGATGCAAAGAAAGAAGGTTTCATGCTTTATTTGCTTACGCTGAAATCAAACTTGGTTAAATTGTGATTTTATTGCCAATGCAAATATTACCCAGCTTTAATGCTGGAGATCAGAGAAGGCGGAGCTTGTGACGTTTGAAATAACCGAATAATTAAACGTTTATGTTTATAAAAGCACAGTAAATTGAATATTTTAGGTTTGATTTTGTTCTCTTTGCCACAGATTATTCCTTTGCTTTGATCTAATCATTTAAGTTGACCAAACTGAGCTGTTGTGTTTGTAATCTGATTCCAGACGATAATGAAGCAGGAGCTCTGAGTGATGCTGTTCCACCTCAGAAGGAGGTTTCACCTCCTTGGAGCTGGAACCGGAGTCCAGCAGGCCTGGACCAGCTCCAGCTGCCTCTTCATGGACCCTCCCAGCTGCCGTAGTCCTGGGCTCGTCCTCCAGTCTCAGTCCACCGACGTGTACCAGAACCTGGCCCTGGAGGATTGGATCGACGGCCATGTTGACCTGCAGCGGCGCAGCATCCTCCTGCTGTGGAGGAACCGGCCCGCCGTCGTCATCGGACGCCACCAGAACCCGTGGGCAGAGTGCGACCTGCCGGCCATGAGGAGGAGGAACGTCGCTCTGGCCCGGAGG
Source organism: Cyprinodon tularosa (assembly GCF_016077235.1). Lineage (NCBI taxonomy): Eukaryota > Metazoa > Chordata > Actinopteri > Cyprinodontiformes > Cyprinodontidae > Cyprinodon > Cyprinodon tularosa. The sequence continues at coordinate 481,509 of NW_024039431.1, read as the reverse complement.
CGCAGCGGCGGCGGGACGGTCTACCACGACCTGGGGAACCTTAACCTGACCTTCTTCACTTCCAAGAAAGCGTACGACCGTCGGAGGAACCTGAAGGTGATCAGCGAGGCTCTGAGGAGGGTCCGCCCGGAGCTGGACGTCCAGGCCACGGACAGATTGGATTTATTGCTGAACGGACGCTACAAGATCTCAGGTAGGCGGAAGCCCTCAGAGACCCCGCCCCCTGCAGGATGACATCATTATTGTTTCTGTTTGGGTTTTTCTGCAGGGACTGCATCCAGAGTCAGCAGGAAGTCCTCCTACCACCACTGTACGCTGCTGCACTCTGCCGATCGCTCCGCCCTCTCCTCGTTGCTCCGCCCCTCCTGTCCGGGGATACACAGCAACGCCACCCCCAGCGTCCCCTCACCTGTTGCCAACCTGACTGAGCATGCGCCCTCCTTAAAGTGGGAGGAGCTACTAGAGGCTGTGGTGCAGCAATATAACTCAGGTGCTTCAATTTCCTGTTATACGGAAGAGGATTAGGGTCACTGGAAAAAATTTATAAAAGGGAACTGATTTTCCAGTTTAGGAAAAAAAATCAGAACTCTGACTTTAATCTCAGAATTCTGACTTTTATCTCAGAATTCTGACTTTTTTCCTCAGAATTCTGACTTTCTGACTTTTTTCCTCAGAATTCTGACTTTTTTCCTCAGAATTCTGACTTTAATCTCAGAATTCTGACTTTAATCTCAGAATTCTGACTTTTTTCCTCAGAATTCTGACTTTTTTCCTCAGAATTCTGAGGAAAAAAGTCAGAATTCTGAGATTAAAGTCAGAATTCTGACTTTAATCTCAGAATTCTGACTTTATTTTATTGATGTTCTTCTGTCTTTCCCCTCAGAGTTTGGCCTCATATCTCCATCCAGGCTCGTCCACCCAGCCGATGAGTCCCTGTTTCCCGGTGTTGGCAAAATGGAAGCAGAGTTACGCAGCTGGGAGTGGACGTTCGGGAAAACCCCGAAATTCCGGGTGGAGACACAGCTGGAACTGAGGGACGGCCAGGCGGCCGCTGGCTGCTCTGCTGAGCTACACATGGACGTGAAACATGGGTTGGTGGAGAGCTGCAGGCTGGACGTCCCGGGGGACTGGCTTCCTGTGAGGCTCAGCAGATCGACGGGCGAGGTTCTGCTGGGAGAACGCTTCTGTCCTCACAGGGCGGCTGCGGCGCTCGCCGCGCTCCTGCGGTCTGAGAGCGGACAGCTGCAGGGACGGCTGAGGAACCTCTGTGAGGCCCTGCTTGCTGTGATGGGTTAAAGCAGGGGGAATGCTGCCCCCTACAGGAAGCCATGAGGATTACAGAAGACTGAATCCAAAGAGGCTCTGCTTAATCTGGACTTTAAAGTCTGTTTGTTGTTTTTTAAAGGAATTAAAATGAACAGCAATAAAGATTAAAGGGTATTTATATTTTCCGTTACTTAACCAGACCTTATTCTTTGCTGCTTTATTTTATTGAGAAAAAGATAAAAGTAAAGTGCAGATTTGTTTGATCATAAAGGCCAGCTTTACATAACAGAAGAGGATTAGGGCCATTGAAAAAAACATGTTAATTGATTTTTAAATATTTCATTTTAATCTGGAAAAAAAGTCAGAATTCTGACTTTAATCTCAGAATTCTGACAGCTTACAAATATGTTAGCATCCAGCCGTAGCCATGTCTGTTTCAGAGACTAGCTCTCTTGTTTTAATCACCTTCTGCTCTTCCATTAATCAAACAGCATCACCAGGGACGGAAAAAGTCGCCTAATTTCATCATTTTCCACCAATGTGTTCCTGTTTCTCTCAAAAAAATGAAGCTGAGAGCTCCACATCTCTGCCTTCATGGAGCCCATTAAGATCCACAATTCTCAGATTAAAGTCAGAATTCTGAGATTAAAGTCTAAATTCCGGAAAAAGTGAGAATTAAACTTAGACCTCTTAGATTAAAGTCAGAATTATGAGATTAAAGTCAGAATTCTAAAAAAAAAAAATTAGAATTTTGAGATTAAACCCAGCCCTCTTAGATTAAAGTCAGAATTTTTAGATTAAAGTCTGAATTCTGGAAAAAAAAGTGAAAATTCTGAGATTAAAGTCAGAACTCTTAGAAAAAAGTCCAAATTCTGACCTGTTTCGCATATAAAACTCAAATAAAATTCAAAGATCAGTAAACTTTTTTTATTTTTTCCAGTGGCCCCCATCTTCTTCTGTGTTTCATACAGGCATTACACTCTTTTATTTTAGTAAAACCAAATATGTATGTAAGTCCCTTTATTGTCCCACTATGGGAGAAATCCACTCTCTGCATTTAACCCCTCCCTCTGGGGAGCAGTGGGCTGCCACTGTGCAGCGCCCAGGGAGCAATCAGGGGTTAAAGGTCTTGCTCAGGGACCCAGAGTACTTGGATACTTACAGCCTTCTCAGTTACCACTAGGCCACCTCTCCTCAAATAACTACAGATAATAACTACAGATTGGAATGTTCTATGTGAAATTACATTACAGGGCAGTTCAACTTAAATACTACTTCTTTTGTTATTAAAAATGTTTAAATTCTATTGTTATAGCGTTATTTTTCATCAAATATATGAGTAAGTATTGCCCTTTAAAAATATACGTCAGTGCGATACAGCGCATGGGCAGCAGCTCATCTGAGAGCCATGCGTACATGTTGGGGAAGTAATACGAAGATGGGTTACGCTGACTTTTATTTATAGATTTGAAAGGAATTTAACTGCTTTTATTAGCATTTTACTGATATATAACTTGATGCTTTATATATAACCAGAGTCCACGCTGCTCGTTTCATATCACCACGCGCCGCTAGATCTCATTAGAAAAAAAAAGTACGAAATAAAAACAAAGTGAAGTATCTTTCGAGCGCTTCTTCAGCTGACGATCTTTGTCCAATGTGAGCCGTGCTGTTCGTCGGCCAGTAGAGAGCCAGGGTTTCAGCAGAAACGCAGCGGCGCTATGGGGAAGAAACAGAAGAAATCCGGGGAGGACAGGTAAGGAGGACGCGTCCTTCTCTCGTTAAACATCGGTCCAGGTCCGGACCGGTTCGGACCGAACCTCCCCACCGTCTTAAATCCCCCAAACGGTCCCGTTTCTCCCGCTGTTTAGCCGTTAGCCTAACAGCTAGGAGATGCTAACGAATGCTAACCACGAGTCATTGTAGGCGCTGTGAGTCCAGGGGGAGCTTCTACCTGCCCAGGCGGGGAGAGGAGCTTTATCACCCAGCGGGGCGCGGAGGTGTGCCGGGCGGTAGTCCGTAGCGGGCTTCAGGGCCCCAGCCTGGAGCTTCCTGAGCTGTTAGCGTCATAATGCAGCACCGTTAGCCGCATTAGCTCCCCTCACTGTCGCCTTCTGGCTTTAAACAGCTGCTTCACACTGACTTTAATTCTGGATTAAAGCGGATATAACAGCTGATTTGAATGTTTCTCACATTAATTACCACTGAGACCCATTAATGGAGCCTCAGGTGTGTTAACCTGAGCTGTTAGCTGATGTAATCTGCTGGGATTAGAGTCCAGTTTTATATGAACCTTTTAATCTGAAGGGTCATTAAATCTAACCATCTGAAATTATAATGAATCAGGCAGGTTGACAGTTAAGATGACTGAGTTTATCATGATTAATACACTATTATAGAGCATCAGTTACTCACAAAACAAGAGATAATCTGCTCCTTTATATTCTATTCAGTTTATTTCTATAGCGGTCATCTCAGGTCACTTAATTCAAAGTTTTCTATCTAAGGAAAACCAGCTGATTACATCGACTCATTGACTCTTCAGCAATCCCTCACACTAAGCATGCTTGTAGCGACAGTGGAGAGGAAAAACTCCCTTTGAACATGAAGAAACCTCCAGCAGAACCAGGCTCAGTGTGAGCGGCCATCTGCTGAGGCCCACTGGGGTTCAAGGAGACAGAAGCAGACATAGAAAAAGAAGCATAGATACAAAAGGCAACTGTCTTTATCAAAGGTTTATGATTCCATGAGATTCTCCTGTTAAACGTTTAACGTCATTAAATGGAAGCTGAATTTGCAACATAAATGGGTTTAAAAGTTAAAAAGTGTTTTTGCATTTCCTTAATCTAGAATCCGGGTTTTGTAGCGAGCTCTCCATTTAGCAGCTCCTCTGTGTTTCGGAGTCGGAGCTCCGCTCTGGGTTGAGCTGCATGAGTTTCAGAGGGAAACAAAAGGAGGTGAAGAGTCAGCAGCAGCTCCGCAGCACAAAGCCGCAGCCCGGTCACCTGATGGTTTGTTTTTCTCATCCGTTTTCAGCGCCAAAGACGACGGCGTGGACATCGACGCTCTGGCTGCAGAAATCGAAGGAACCGGCGCTTCTAAAGAGCAGAAAGGAAAGAAGAGCAAGAAGAAAGGAAACAAGAAAGACGACTTTGAGTAAGAGCCTCCTCCTCTCTTGCTGTGGTGCGTCGCCGTGGTGCCATGGCGTGACCCGTACTTTCTCTCCACAGTGAGGATGACATCCTGAAGGAGCTGGAGGAGCTTTCCATAGAGGCGCACGGGGGCAAGGCGACCAAAGAAGACGTAGAAACCCCGGAGCCTCCCAAACCAGAGAAGAAGAAGACCAGGAAGGGGAAGAAAGGCGGAGCCAGTCCCGAGGATGAGGAAGGCGATGAAGGCCAAGTTGACGGGGAGAAGAACGGAGAGCAGAAGGAGAAGAACAAGGCGAGTAAAGCAGAGCTGCCATGTTTTTAATTCAGCGGGATTATTGGAGGTAAAGCCTGGTTTACATCAGTTAGACTTGATTTCCAGCAGCTTCTTCTGCTGTTTATACTCTATATGTGTCAGAGTGTCAGAAGCTGTGCGTTCAATTCCCCAAACCGACCACTAACAGGCTCTGTAGAGATGGGTGGAGGATGTTTATGGTCAGTTTGAGCTTCTAGTTGATCAAACATGTCCAGCAGCCATGCTTAAATCAGCCTGCTTCTTTCCTGATTGGCTGTTCATCCACTAGAACACGAGTACAGACTCGCGTCCTCGCCGCGTGCTTTCTGGACTTGGCGAGAACGGGAGCGCGCAGCATAAACCTGGGTTAATTGGAACAGAAGCGAACTGATGACATCATCACACGCTCGGCTCGTCTGGAGCTGCATTTCACCTCCTGTTATTACAGGGTTTACGTTAAAAATCATTAAAAGTCATTAAATTATTATGTTTTTTTAATTTGTGGCATTTAAAATGCTTTAAAATAAAAGATGTTTCTAAAACAATTTTCAGATATATTGAATTGCGATATGTTTGCATGGAACAGCTTCCGGTTTATCGTAGAGCCGTAACCATGACAGCGTCGTTTCTAAGTCACCAACTTAGTGCTACTTGGTCCCGAAGGAATTTCCCATTGGGAACCTGCTAGCACTAAGATGCTAACTGGTTAGCAACTTGGTGCTAGTAGGTTCCCGAAGGAATTTCGCATTGGGAACCTGCTAGCACTAAGATGCTAACTGGTTAGCAACTTGGTGCTAGTAGGTTCCCGAAGGAATTTCCCATTGGGAACCTGCTAGCACTAAGTTGATTCCCTTTACCTTTAACTCCTCTCTGCTCCTGCAGGAGCCTCCAGCTGCTCCTCCCTCCGACTCGGATGATGACAGCTCCTCGCGCTCCCGAGCCAAGACCAAAGGAGGAAAGAAAGGAGGGAAGAAACAATCTGCGTCCGACGAAGAGGAGCCCCAGGAGACGGAGACGAAGAAGGAAGGTTTAGAGGGAGGCAAGGAGGCGGAGTCGGACGGCGACGAGGAGGAGTTCAGCTTCAGGAGGGACAAGAAGAAGAAGAGCAAAGGGAAGGCCGCCAAGGCCGAGAGCGACCATGAGGAGGAGCAGGACGACGAGGTGGGGGGCTTCAAGATCAAGACGGCGGCGCAGAAGAAGGCGGAGAAGAAGGAGAGGGAGAAGAAGAAGAAGGAGGAGGAGAGGATGAAGCAGAAGAAGCTGAAGGAGAAGGAGGCCACGGCCGAGGTCAAACCAGAGTCTGAGGAGGCGCCTCCTCCTGCAGCCGAGGAACCGGAGGGGGCGGAGCCAGCAGCAGAGGGTATGACATCATCAGGTGAAATCCTCGTACTGCTGGAAAAAAAAAAAAAGAGTTTTTCTTTGTTCTGCAGAGGAGAACGAAGGAGACAAGAAGAAGAAAGACAAGAAGAAGAAGAAGGGAGAGAAGGAGGAGAAGAAGACCAAGGGTCCCAGCAAGGCCACGGTGAAGGCCATGCAGGAGGCGTTGGCCAAGATGAAGGAGGTGGGAGGAATGCTGGGAAATGTAGTCCCGCTGGGTGACGCCGCGGCCCGTCTGACGCTGCCTGTTTGCAGGAGGAGGAGCGAGCCAGGAAAGAGGAAGAGGAGAGGCTGAGGAGGCTGGAGGAGCTGGAGAACCAGAGGCAGGAGCAGGTACACCTGAGGCCAACCGCGCCGGCTTCTCCTCCGGTTTGTTACGGCGCTCCTCACTCAGTCTGTGGTTTAGGAGCGACTGGAGCAGGAGCGGAAGGAGAAGAAGAAGCAGAAGGAGAAGGAGAGGAGGGAGCGGCTGAAGAAGGAGGGCAAGCTCCTGACCAAGGCTCAGAGGGAGGCCAAAGCTCGGGCCGAGGCCACGCTCAAGCTGCTGCAGGCTCAGGGTGAGTGGGCGGGGCCTCTCTGCGTGGGCGGGGCCTGTCCCAGCTTATTTTCTTACCTGGTGAATCTGCAGGTGTTGAGGTGCCATCCAAAGACGGCGCGCCAAAGAAGAAACCGGTTTATGGAGACAAGAGGAAGAAGAAGCAGAATCAGCAGACCTCCGAAGGTACGTCTGCTCCTCCTGCTGCTCCTCCTGCTGCTCCTCTAATGGGAAGCCTTCAGCGCTAACGCTTCCTTCCCTCCCTCTAAGAAAAATCAGAGGTCACTTCTCCGGTCTCAGAGACTCCGGAGCCCGTTCCCATGGAGACGGAGGCCGAGGCGCCGTCCGCAGAGCCAGGTGAGGGGGTGTCTGTCGGTAAGGGAGGAGCAGAAACGAAGGCGGAGGCCGACTTGGACGACTGGGAGGCCATGGCCAGCGACGAGGAGAAAGGTGAGAGGTCACGGCTTCCTGGGTTCCTCAGTCGGTGCGAGCAAACTTCCTCCTGACGGATGCTTTTCTTTTTATTCATGACTAAGCAGAGAGGAAACGAAGACGCGCAGCAGGTACAGCGAGGCGTCCGACGCGCTTTTAGCTTTAACCTGACTAGAGCTCTGAGTGTTTGCTGTCTAGGATCAGAGCTACGAGTCGTTCAGTCCCTTAACTGCCTGGTGTTTGACTGCTGACAGCATCCATTCCTAACTACTTCCTTTCTTTAATCTAGTTTTTATTAAGATTCGTTTTCAGTTTTATGCTACTTGGAAAAAAGTTTGATTTTTTTTTTTTTTTCAAACAGATCAAAGGTTTTTTGGGGGGGGGATTTATTTTTTACTTAATGTGACTCAGTCTTTTTATATTTTATGATTTCCACAGTTTTTGACTCATTAAGTATAGAAGAGGATTAGGGCCACTTAAAAAATAAAAAATGTTAACTGATTTTTAAATATTATTTCATTTTAATATGAGATAAAAATTCTGAATTTAGACTTTAATCTGAGAATTCTGACTGAATTCTGCCAGCTAACAAACATGTTAGCATCAAGCCGTAGCCATGTCTGTTTTAGAGACGAGCTCTCTTGTTTTAATCACCTTCTGCTCTTCCATTAATCAAATAGCATCAGCAGGGACGGAAAAACTCGCCTAATTCCATCATTTTCCACCAATGTGTTCCTGTTTCTCCCAAACAACTGAAGCTGGGAGCTCCACATCTCTGCCTGCATGGAGCCCATCAGCATTAAGATCCACAATTCTGAGATTAAAGTCAGAAAATTCTGAGATTAAAGTCAGAAAATTCTGAGATTAAAGTCAGAAAATTCTGATTAAAGTCAGAAAATTCTGAGATTAAAGTCAGAAAATTCTGAGATTAAAGTCAGAAAATTCTGAGATTAAAGTCAGAATACTCTGAGATTAAAGTCAGAATACTCTGAGATTAAAGTCAGAATATTCTGAGATTAAAGTCAGAAAATATTGAGATTAAAGTCAGAAAATTCTGAGATTAAAGTCAGAAGACTAAAGTCAGAAAATTCTGAGATTAAAGTCAGAAAATTCTGAGATTAAAGTCAGAAAATTCTTAGATTAAAGTCAGAAAATTCTGAGATTAAAGTCAGAAAATTCTGAGATTAAAGTCAGAAAATTCTGAGATTAAAGTCAGAAAATTCTGAGATTAAAGTCAGAAAATTCTGAGATTAAAGTCAGAAAATATTGAGATTAAAGTCAGAAAATTCTGAGATTAAAGTCAGAAAATTCTGAGATTAAAGTCAGAAAATTAAAGTCAGAAAATTCTGAGATTAAAGTCAGAAAATTCTGAGATTAAAGTCAGAGAATTCTGAGATTAAAGTCAGAATATTCTGAGATTAAAGTCAGAATATTCTGAGATTAAAGTCAGAATATTCTGAGATTAAAGTCAGAATATTCTGAGATTAAAGTCAGAAAATTCTGAGATTAAAGTCAGAATATTCCGAGATTAAAGTCAGAAAATATTGAGATTAAAGTCAGAATATTCCGAGATTAAAGTCAGAATATTCCGAGATTAAAGTCAGAAAAGTCCGAGATTAAAGTCAGAAAAGTCCGAGATTAAAGTCAGAAAAGTCCGAGATTAAAGTCAGAAAATATTGAGATTAAAGTCAGAAAAGTCCGAGATTAAAGTCAGAAAAGTCCGAGATTAAAGTCAGAAAAGTCCGAGATTAAAGTCAGAAAAGTCCGAGATTAAAGTCAGAAAATTCTGAGATTAAAGTCAGAAAATTCCGAGATTAAAGAGATTCGATCCTTAACAAACAGGAGCAATAGAGTTTGTCCGAGTGGAGTTGCCATATGTTGATGTCATAAGAATGGGGTTAGAGGCGACGAGGCAGCTGCTGCCTAAAGATGATCTACACCTAAGAAATGTTCCTAGCTAAAAGCCTGCTGCTTTAGATTGAGTTTCCCTCGTATTCCTGCTGCTTGTCCTGCTGTAGAAGACGTTAGTCTGCAAACTTTATTCTACGGAAGAGGATTAGGGTAACTGGAAAAAAAAAAAGTTAACAGATTTTAACATTTTATTTCAGTTTAGTGTGGGAAAAAAGTCAGAATTCTGACTTTTTCTCAGAATTCTGACTTTTTTCCCACACTAAACTGAAATAAAATTTTCAAATCAGGAAACTTTTTTTTTCCAGTGGCCCTAATCCTCTTCCGTATTATTTGCTTGTTTTTATTTCAGGATTTTTTTTTCCGTCCGAAACTGTTCTTCATTTTTTTGCCTTTTTTTTTTTTTGCCAGAGTTGAAAAAAGTCCACATCGAGGTGAAGGAGGATTCGGCTGCTCCTCATCAGCCTGCGGCCAGTGAGGAGGAGGATGAGGAAGAGGAGGAGGAAGATGACGATGATGAGGAGGAGGAGGAAGAAGACGAGGAGGAGGAGGAGAGTGAGGAAGAAGCAGAGAAAGAGCCGGCGGCGGCGGGTCATGGGAAGAGGAGAGCGGCGAGCGAAGAGGAGAGCAGCGAGAGTGACGACGACGACGGGAGGACGAAGGAGGAGCGGCTGTACGACCGCGCCAAGAAGAGGATAGAGGTGGGGCTCAGGTTTATGAGAGGAGTGAGAGGTCGTGTCGTTGGGAACGTCTTTGGCTGACGGGCTGCTGTCTCGGAACAGAAACGGCGAGCGGAGAACCTGAAGAACATCGACCCGGACAGGCTGCGGGCGCCGGTGGTCTGCGTTCTGGGACACGTGGACACGGGGAAGACCAAGATCCTGGATAAGGTGATGCTTCCTCCGTTTCCCCGCCCACCCGCTCCTTTTATCTTTGAAAGAAAAAAAGGTCCAACTCTGCTCCGCTTGCGTTTGTCTGCAGCTGCGACACACCCACGTCCAGGACGGCGAGGCCGGAGGAATCACGCAGCAGATCGGCGCCACCAACGTCCCCAAGGAGACCATCGAGGAGCAGACCAAGATGGTTAAAAATGTGAGATGTGTCACTCGGAGGACTTCAGTCTTTGTTTGCAGTTTGTTGACCTTGATCTGTTTGTGCAGTTCGACAAAGAAAGCGTCAGGATCCCCGGCATGCTGATCATCGACACGCCAGGACACGAGTCCTTCAGGTAAGACTCCTCCCCCTCCTCCCCCCGTCCGTCCCCGCCAGCCGTCTCAACGTCCCTCTGCCTCCACAGTAACCTTAGGAACAGAGGCAGCTCTCTGTGCGACATCGCCATCCTGGTGGTGGACATCATGCACGGCCTGGAGCCTCAGACCATCGAGTCCATCAACCTGCTGAAGGAGAAGAAGTGTCCGTTCATCGTCGCCCTGAACAAGGTCCCCCGCCTGCTCCTCTCCGCCCTCTCTGTTCTTCTTCGCTTGTTTTCTGACGCCGTTCTCCTCCGATCAGATCGACCGACTCTACGACTGGAAGAAGAGCCCGGAGACGGACGTGGTGGCCACGCTGAAGAAGCAGAAGAAGAACACCAAAGACGAGTTTGACGAGCGGACCAAGGCCATTATCGTGGAGTTTGCCCAGCAGGTACACCAGCAGCCTATCAGAGCTCAGCGTTTTCCCACCTCAGGACACGCGTTTCACGAGCCTCTCCCGCTCCTCAGAGTCTGAACGCCGCCTTGTTCTACGAGAACAAGGACCCCAGGACGTTCGTGTCGCTGGTACCCACCTCGGCTCACAGCGGCGACGGGATGGGGAACCTCATCGCCCTGTTGGTGGAGCTCACTCAGACCATGCTGGCCCGCCGCCTGGCCCACTGCGACGAGCTGAGAGCTCAGGTCATGGAGGTGAGTCTCGATTCGACGATCTCTCAGAGCGCACGGCGATGGTGATGATGATCTGACTGTGCGCAGGTGAAAGCGCTGCCCGGGATGGGAACCACGATAGACGTCATCCTGATCAATGGCCGTCTGCGTGAAGGAGAGACCATCATCGTCCCGGGGGTGGAGGGACCCATCGTGACGCAGATCAGAGGCCTGCTGCTGCCGCCGCCGCTGAAGGAGCTGCGAGTCAAAGTGATTTCCGTAAACCTCCTCGGTCTGGTAGCCGAAGCTCCTGCAGTCGCCCTGAAACTCTTCTTCTCTCGTTTGTCTGCCGGCAGAGCCAGTACGAGAAGCACAAGGAGGTGTCCACGTCTCAGGGGGTGAAGATTTTAGGGAAGGACTTGGAGAAGACGTTGGCAGGGCTCCCCCTGCTGGTGGCCCACAGAGAAGACGAGATCCCCGTCTTAAGGGTACCTCTCTGCTGTGCTTGTTGCTCTGCTGTGACGGGGTTTCCACGGTTCATTTAAAATCATTAAATTATTATTTAATTTAAAGCCTTAATGGCATTAAATGGTGATTAAAATGCTTTATTTAAAGAAAAAAAATGCAGATATATTCTATCGGATATTACCACAGAGTATTAGGGCAGGCTAGAGATTTTTTTTATTTTGAGAATAAAGTCGTAAAAACACGAGAATAAAGTCATCAAACAACAACCGGTTTCAGAAAGAAAGCTTGGAGCTCCGCCCAGCAGATGACGGCCGACCAGCTCCACCAATCAGCAACCAGAGTCCACTTTGACATCCTGCCCAGTTTGATGCTGCTGCTAAAAGATTTCCTGATTGGTCAAACCGATGCTAAAGTAGAACTTCCCACGATGCTCCACATTCCTCATTAGAGGGAAGAAAGGGCTTCTGGGAAGAGATGGTATAAAATACAACTTGCTTCTCGTAATATTAGGACTTAATTCTTATACTGTTGCGACTTTATTCTCTTAATTTTATGACTTTATTCTCATTATGTTATGATTTTATTCTCGTAATGTTACGACTTTATTCTCGTAATGTTACGACTTTACTCTCGTCATTTTACAACTTTATTCTCGTAATTTTACAACTTTATTCTCATCATGTTATGATTTTATTCTCGAAATGTTACGACTTTATTCTCGTAATTTTACGACTTTATTCATACAATATTACGACTTTATTCATACAATATTACGACTTTATTCATACAATATTACGGCTTTATTCTCGTAATGTTACGACTTTATTCTCGTAATGTTAGGACTTAATTCTCGTAATTTTACGACTTCATTCTCGTAATGTTACGACTTCATTCTCGTAATGTTACAACTTTATTCTCGTAATTTTACGACTATTATCGTAATGTTACAACTTTATTCATACAATATTACGACTTTATTCTCTTAATTTTATGACTTTATTCTCATTATGTTATGATTTTATTCTCGTAATGTTACGACTTTATTCTCGTCATTTTACAACTTTATTCTCATCATGTTATGATTTTATTCTCGAAATGTTACGACTTTATTCTCGTAATTTATTCTCCTAATTTTACGACTTCATTCTCGTAATGTTACGACTTCATTCTCGTAATGTTACGACTTCCTTCTCGTAATGTTACGACTTTATTCTCGTAATGTTACGACTTGATTCTCGTAATGTTAGGACTTTATTCTCGTAATTTTACGACTTTATTCATACAATATTACGACTTTATTCATACAATATTACGGCTTTATTCTCGTAATGTTACGACTTTATTCTCGTAATGTTAGGACTTAATTCTCGTAATTTTACGACTTCATTCTCGTAATGTTACAACTTTATTCTCGTAATTTTACGACTATTATCGTAATGTTACAACTTTATTCATACAATATTACGACTTTATTCATACAATATTACGACTTTATTCTCGTAATGTTACGACTTTATTCTAGGGGGGAGAATAAAGCCATATATTGGGAAAAAAAGCATGAGAATGAGGGGGAAAAAAAGCTAATTTCAACAAAAGTGGCTGAAAAATTAGGAATTCGGGTCATGCCTGTGGATGGTAGAGGTGAAGAGGGATTTTTTATATATATATATATATATATATATCTGAGAGTAATTGGTACTTGTTGTTGGCATGAAAATAATTTCTAAGAGCATTATAAAGCATTAAATTAGTCGTCCCTGTCTAAACCCTGAGTGACTAACGGCTGCTGGTTGGCAGGATGAGCTGGTGAAGGAGCTGAAACAGACCCTGAGCTCCATCAAGCTGGAGGAGAAAGGCGTTTATGTCCAGGCGTCCACGCTGGGCTCCCTGGAGGCCCTCCTGGAGTTCCTCCGGACGTCCAAAGTCCCCGTGAGTGTCGCCCCCTCTCTGTCCGCCATCCGTCCTCTCCTGCAGCTGACCTTTAACCCTCCATGTCTCTTTCAGTACGCCGGCATCAACATCGGCCCCGTTCACAAGAGGGACGTGATGAAGGCGTCCACCATGCTGGAGCACGATCCGCAGTGAGTCGGCGCCCCCTTGCTGTTGGAATGAACCCGGACACGGAGATTGATGTGGTTTGTGCTGTGCGCAGGTACGCGGTGATCCTGGCCTTCGACGTGAAGGTGGAGAGGGAGAGCCAGGAGATGGCCGACAGTCTGGGAGTTCGGATCTTCTCAGCAGAGATCATCTACCACCTGTTTGACGCATTCACCAAATACAGAGAGGACTATAAGAAGGCCAAGCAGGAAGAGTTCAAGTAGGAAAACACGCAGTTTATTTCTATAGCTCCAATTCACATCATGTCATCTCAGGTCACTTTCCAGTTCACCAGATCATCCAGTCAGAAGTTTTCTATCTAAGGAAAACCAGCTGATTGCATCGACTCATTGACTCTTCAGCAATCCCTCTAAGCATGCTTGTAGCGACAGTGGAGAGGATGAAGCAGAATGATGAAAAAGGGGTCCCTATGTCCTCCAGCAGTCTAAGCCTATAGCAGCAGAACTATAGAGATAGCTCAGGATAACCTGAGCCACTCTAACTAGAAGCTTTATCAAAAAGGAAAGTTTTAAGCCTAGCCTTAAAAGGACTGTGGAAAACTGTTAAAACGTCAGCATCAGGCACTGTTGGCAGCTCCATCCGATGTATAAAGTTCCCCTTTTTCCAACCTGAGCACCAGCCCCCAAAAAAGTCCGGACCCGCCATGTTAATTACCACCCTGTACATAAACATCACCGTTAGTAACCTATTTAGATCTAAATGTTAGCGTCACCTTTTCACTTTCTAAAGGTTTCTAATGTCTTCCTCAGGCACATAGCCGTGTTCCCGGCGAAGCTCCGAGTTCTTCCTCAGTTCATCTTTAACTCCAGAGACCCCATCGTGATCGGCGTGTCGGTGGAGGCGGGGCTTCTGAAGCAGGGAACGCCGCTGTGTGTGCCCAGCAAAGGGGTGAGAGGCCTTTTCCGACGGCGTTTTTCTATTGTTTAACGCCGTCCGTTTAATCCACGTCGCCCGTTTTCCAGTTTGTGGATATCGGAATAGTCACCAGCATCGAGATCAACCACAAGGCGGTGGACATGGCCAAGAAAGGCCAGGAGATCTGCGTCAAGATCGAACCCATCCCCGGGGAGTCCCCCAAGATGTACGGCCGCCACTTCGAAGCCACGGACATCATTGTCAGCAAGGTGAGGACGCGCCCTCCCGTGATTGGCCGAGGCCGCTGCGTTCTGTCGCCGAGGTAACCTGTCCGTTCTGGTTCCAGATCACCCGAGCGTCCATCGACGCCCTGAAGAACTGGTTCCGAGACGAGATGCAGAAATCCGACTGGCAGCTGATCATGGAGCTGAAGAAGACCTTCGAGATCATTTGATGGAGCCGAAACACGAAATACAAGCCGACAGAATCTTCCTCCACCAGCCGAGGAGGAGGAGGAGGAGGAAGTGACGGAGCAACAAATAAATAAAACCCCAGAAACAGCAAAGAAGAGTTTTTCTGTGAGAAACGAAGCGTTTTTTCCACTGTTGTAAACAGTGATAGTCTAGACACACTCAGTACTCCAACGTGCCTGTTCTTCAGCATCAACGTCGTCATTCTTCTTCTTCACGGTCCCCCCGCTCTCTGTGTCGCCGCTACTGCTGCTTCCTGGTGCAGGCTCCGCCCCCGCCCCGTCGATGAGCTGAATGCGGAGGAACCGTTTCTCTGCGGCTCCAGAGCAGCAGGCGACGGGGACTCTGAGGACTGACTTTGGTTCTGCTGTCGGTTGAAAAGCAGGAGGAGTGACGGAAGATTTTAAAACTGTTTTTGCTGCAACTGCTGATGTAATAAATTCCCATGATTCTAATAAAACTTGCAGTTTTCTCTCCGTTTACAGAAAAACATCTGAAACCAGAAAAAACTCCATGTTTGGAGCCTGAGGGTGGAGAAAATAAAAACCTTTATTATCCAGTCAGTCAGATTTAGGCTACAATCTACGACGGAGTATTAGAGCCAGGCTAGAGATTTTATTTTCCTTCTATTAAGAGAATTAAGTAAAAAAATTACGAGAATAAACTTATATTTTATAACAACTCTTCCCAGAAGCCCTTTCTTCTCTAAAATGAGGAACGTGGAGCATCATGTGAAGTTCTACTTTAGCATCGGTTTGACAAATCAGGAAATCTTTTAGCAGCAACATCAAACTGGGCAGGATGTCAAAGTGGACTCTGGTTGCTGATTGGTGGAGCTGTTCTGACATCATCTGCTGGGCGGAGCTCCAAGCTTTCTTTCTGAAACCGGTTGTTGTATGGTTACTTTATTATCATAGTATTACGATTTTATTCTCATAATTTTACGACTTATCGTATTGTTACGACTTTATTCTCGTAATGTTACGACTTTATTCATACAATATTACGACTTTATTCTCGTAATGTTACAACTTCATTATTGTAATGTTACAACTTTATTAAGACAATATTACGACTTTATTCCCGTAATGTTACGACTTCGTTCTCGTAATGTTATGACTTCGTTCTCGTAATGTTACGACTTTATTCTCGTAATGTTACGACTATTCTCATAATGTTACAACTTTATTCATACAATGTTATGACTTTATTATCGTAATGTTACTTTATTCATACAATATTACTACTTATCGTAATGTTACAACTTTATTCATACAATATTACGACTTTATTATCGTAATGTTACAACTTTGTTCTCGTAATGTTATTTTATTCTCATAATTTTACGACTTTATTGTCGTAATGTTACAACTTTATTCTCGTAATGTTACTTTATTCAGACAATATTGCGACTTTATTCTCGTAATGTTACGACTATTCTCATAATGTTACAACTTTATTCATACAATGTTATGACTTTATTATCGTAATGTTACTTTATTCATACAATATTGCTACTTATCGTAATGTTACAACTTTATTCATACAATATTACGACTTTATTATCGTAATGTTACAACTTTGTTCTCGTAATGTTATTTTATTCTCATAATTTTACGACTTTATTGTCGTAATGTTACAACTTTATTCTCGTAATGTTACTTTATTCAGACAATATTGCGACTTTATTCTCGTAATGTTACGACTATTCTCATAATGTTACAACTTTATACTATATTACGACTTTATTCTCGTAATGTTACAACTTTATTCATACAATATTACGACTTTATTCTCGTAATGTTATGACTTTATTAAGACAATATTACATTATTCCTGTAATGTTACGACTTTGTTCTCGTAATGTTATGACTTTATTATCGTAATGTTACTTTATTCATAAAATATTACGATTTATCGTAATGTTACAACTTTATTCATACAATATTACGACTTTATTATCGTAATGTTACAACTTTGTTCTCATAATGTTATTTTATTCTCATAATTTTACGACTTTATTGTCGTAATGTTACAACTTTATTCTCGTAATGTTACTTTATTCAGACAATATTGCGACTTTATTCTCGTAATGTTACGACTATTCTCATAATGTTACAACTTTATACTATATTACGACTTTATTCTCGTAATGTTACGACTTTATTCATACAATATTACGACTTTATTCTCGTAATGTTATGACTTTATTAAGACAATATTACATTATTCCTGTAATGTTACGACTTTGTTCTCGTAATGTTATGACTTTATTATCGTAATGTTACTTTATTCATAAAATATTACGATTTATCGTAATGTTACAACTTTATTCATACAATATTACGACTTTATTATCGTAATGTTACAACTTTGTTCTCATAATGTTATTTTATTCTCATAATTTTACGACTTTATTGTCGTAATGTTACAACTTTATTCTTGTAATGTTACTTTATTCAGACAATATTGCGACTTTATTCTCGTAATGGTACGACTAGTCTCGTAATGTTACAACTTTATACTATATTACGACTTTATTCTCATTAAGTTGGGACTTTATTCATTCTATATTACGACTTTATTATCGTAATGTTACGACTTAAATCATACAATATTACAACTTTATTCTTGTAATAGAAGAAAAAAAAATCTCTAGCCTGGCCATAATACTCCGTCGTAACAATCAGAGTTTGAAATGACCAGAATTACAGACAAGGATTATTTTTTAATTACAGTTTTTACAGCCGCATTAATACAAATATAACTCTTTAGAAAAAGGAACTTCAAAATGAACTTTGCTCCAAAAGTGAGTTTTTATCATTTAAACTGTTGATAAAATGTTCTGACATGTAATGAAAGAAAGTCTTTAGGATCTGATTGAGTCAGATTGGTCCTAATTGATCAGATATAATCTAATTACAGATTTATTGCATCATCGATCTGTTGGGCAACTTTGCTTAAACAAGAAGAACTTGAAGATTAACTTAAGAAGAATCACAGGGTTTCTGTGCGTCATTAAAAATCATTCAATTGTTTTTTTAAATTGAGGCCTCAATTGGCATTAAAATTCAATAAAGGCCGATCTCCAACATCTAGAAACAAAGGTGTTGATGGCAGCAGCACAGCTGATATTTCTCTCCAGGATGGAGTCACAGCCAAACAGGAACAGACCAGATGAAGCTACTATGAGAAAAAGCAGAGAGAGCAGAACGTTAGAGATTGAACTAACAGATTCTGCAGAGTGGGAGAATAGAGATAGAATGAAGCAGAATGATGAAAAAGGGGTCCCTATGTCCTCCAGCAGTCTAAGCCTATAGCAGCATAAAAGTAGACAGGGTGTCTGCCTTTCAGAATAATTCATGTTTCTATATAATATACACGTTAAATAGGTTGAAATGTTTAATTACATAGAAGACGGAGGCGACTGCAAAGACAAACTTACATATAAAACCTAAAAAACTGTTTCATAAAAAAATGAATTCTGTATCAGTCATCTTTTTGTAGAATATTGTTTTTAATCATTTTCAACTGTATGGTTTGTCAGTTTTTGTTTAATATTCTAACTTTAAAATGTCAAAATAGGAATATCCTACATAATGGTGTCACTGCTGCCATCTTCTGGTGTAGTGAGGAACTGCTGGTGTTTTTGTGAGTGGTAGATTCTCTCTGAAAAAAAAAAAAAAGACACTCAGATGATTCTCTTTGGATCGATCTCTGGCTTCTGGGGAAGGAAACCGGTTTATTTCCAATGACGTTCAAAACACAGAACATTTCTAAGACGCATTGCTTCCCAAAGAGCCCCACCTGTAATGGGGGCCTATATTATGCCATATTCTAACATGATGTGCACATGAGTGTCTGCAGAGCACCTGCCTGAGCTTTGGGTGTAAAACTATGTCAGGTATGTGTTTGTTATCATAGGAGCCTCATCTGTTCATCTGGGTGAAGTCAGAAGAAACAGAAAATAGTTTCAGTTTTTGAACAATAATGAAAGCCCTTGATAACCCAAGATGCTGAACATGCTGAGATCCAGAAGGATTTTTACAAAGTAGACAAACATGGTCAACTGATCTGTAATCCTGGAGCAAACCTGCATCCCTAAAAATGTCCAGATTTTTCAGAGACACTCCAGCTGCAGAAACAGGCAGAAACTCCATTGTTCCACCTGAATAAGGAAAAAAATGGTGTATTATGTGAAGCATGCTTGCAGCAACAGTGGAGAGGAAATACTCCCTTTTAACAGGAAGAAACCTGCTTTTGTTAATTTCGAATTTTCAGTCAGGTATTGTCATATTTAAATCTCTATGAATGCTTGAATGCTCTATGAACATATAAAATGAGAGCAACAGAATAAAATTTTATTTCAAACTGATTTTTTCTTTTTTCAGAAGACGCTGAGAGCCCCCATGTCGGTGACCCCTGTTCTACAGCTTGACCTCTTGGGCATTATGACGAATAAACTTATTTGCTGGACATCCTGCAGCTCCGAGTCTCCTTTATGTTGGAACAGGTTAGATTCTTGGCCCGCCTGTCCTGTACTGGTAAACTTCCTGCTTTCTTGTAAGAGGATAGAGGTGGAGCTGCATGGAACAGGTCAAGCAGGTTATATCAGAGCTAGAATCTTACCCCTCCTCTGAAGCTGGGTGTTGGGATCTGGAGCTGTACCACCTTCCTCCAGCAGAGTGCGCCATGGGTCTCCTGGAGCTGGAGTCTTCCAGCACACCTGAGACGTATCTACTCATCAGGAGACCTCCCCTTTATAACCAGCTTGCCAGACCTTGCTTCGACGCCGCAGTGTTGACCTTAGTTTGGTTAGCAACCTGAGCCTTCAAAACTGATAAGAATCTTAGTTGTCTCTAGAGAGAGATCTGATTCTAACTCTCTTCTGTTTTTGTCTCTCAGGAAACCTGTCTCTAGCCTGAAGCTCTGGATGAGCTTAACCTGCCAATCTGCCCTGGTGAGCCAAACCTGAAGACTCCTTTGTGGATTCTCCTGCTGCTCTTAGTGAAGAGCTGAAACTCTAATCAAGGTCTGCCATTCAAAGTGTGAAGCTAGACGCTGCAGCTGGTCGTATCCTCTGCTGAACAAACAGTCTTTGAACCCAACGGTTCCTCCTCTCTCAAAGAGAAGCCCGGATTCAGTCAAGGTAGAATTCTGAATTATCTAAGGACTCGTGCTCATCTGCCTGCCTTTCTAATCAAACTATCATCTCTGCAGACTTCAGTGAACCAGCCCGGACCAGTTCAAGATCCTGTACTTAACTTGTATTATTGCACATTCAATGAACTCTGTTAAACCTTTTACCCAGCCTCCGTTGTGTTCTGCATGTGGGCTAAGCAACTAAAACCCATCATGACACTGGGGGCGTAGCACACCAAGGTGACGCATACATATTACTGAAATAGACAGAGGAGACCAGGAAGGAAAACAAAACAAGTTCAGACGGAATGAACAGAAGAAAGAAGAGTAAAAAGGTGAATCTGGGTGAGTTGTTTTCACATTATTCTTGCTTTTTCTCACATAATCTCTGAGCGCGGTGCCTGTCAGAGGAAACAGGAAGAGCAGCTACACCATCTGGTTTTTGATCTGTCTGAAAATGGATCTAACGACTGCTATCGGACCTAGCAGATGCAGTTCAGGTTTAAATGTCCAGGCTGGGATTTGCTGTTTAGGCTTGATTATTCGATGTTAAGCAGCTGGATGGACTGATTTATGTCCTCACAAATTAAAACTGAAAGTTAGACGGAAAAAAAAATGGTGTCCAATTCCTCTGACAGCCCTGTTTGCTCTGACGTAAACCCAAACCACCAGACAGAGAAGTATGTACTTGCTTTCTGTCTGGCCGAGTCGGTTCTAAGCCTAAAGTCCCTTCCTCTAATCTCCTCTCAGACTGACTGAAAAAGATGGAAGAAATCCAGGGAGAGAGAACCAAACCTTCAGCTTGCAGGAGAGACCCAGCAACCTCAGACCCAGAGTAAGTTCTGTCCCATCAGTTGTTTCTAATGTGTTCAGACCTGTTGGTGTATCTGTGGTAAAAGAAAAAAGCAAGCACTTCAAACTGTGGAACAAATTGTCCTCGTCCAATTTCATCTTTCAAGGGGGGGAGGAGTCATGGCCTGCTCACTCAGCCTGTCCAAGCAGCAACAGGTTTGGTTGAGAGCGGCCCAAAAGAACCCCCGGCAAAACAAAACAGCAGAGCATCCAAAGTGCTGCAGCTCCAAACCTAAACCAGAAAACCCATTAGAAAAACCTGTAGATTCAGGTAAAGTAAATTAAAATCTAAACAGGTAGCTTAGGTAAAAACACAGCCTAACCAGGGAGAAAGTGAACCAGCAGGTAAGGACTAGATGGAAGCCGCACGCTGCAACAACCTCCAGCTGCCAACACCTGCAGAGCAATGCTGCAGAAACACACGGCAGGTAAAGCACCAAAGCCCAGCCACAGATCATGGAACATTTAGCACTTAGGATTTCAGATGATGCACACCAGCCACTTAGGCAGCCGACATGGAGGGGAAGCAAAGGCACATGCACCTGGCAGAGGCCTGCTCATTTACAAAGCATTTGCCCCACCCTCTAATTAACAGCCTTCCTCTTGCTACACCTGGTGCACCGAGTGGAGAGGGTGGAACACCATTCCACCATATAATCTGCTTAAGAGTTTGATCTAACCTGAGGAATAAGGAAAAAATTGTACTTCATATGGAAGCTTAGTCCTTTGGTGTTTTCCACAAGATGCTACATATCTCCTATGTCTGTTGTGGAGAGTTGATCTCTTCTTCCATCATCTGCTGAGCATCAGAGCTTATGACTTAAAAAAGCTCAAGCTAATTAAAAAGGAGGGCTCTGTTCTTTGAACTCCTCTAGAACCTCTGGTGATGATTTCACAAAGAAGAAATCTTCATAAACTTAATAACATTATGGACAACAGTGATCATCCTTTTCAGAAGATGTCTAAACAACAACAGAGTGTCTTCAGTCAGAAGTTTCTCCAGATCCGGTGGAAGACAGACCTCTAGAGAAGATACTTCCTGCCTACAGCATCAACACCTTTTTACAAAAAACTTATGAGTTACTGCAAACATTTGATTTCCCTTTTGAATTAATAAAGTATTTTTGAAGTTGAATTGAAACTAAACCACAAGAATGTTCTGAACTTTAATGGGAGAGGATGCCCAACCAGATTGACTCTTCTGTTAGGTGCTTAAAAGTTTTTCAGTGTGTCTCTCTCCCTTTCTGTTGTCCCATATGTCTCCACAGCCTTGGTCCCTTCAGGCCTATGGTTAAAAATACTCAAACCTCAAGGCGAAGCAGATCAATAAATAAAGCACCTAACATTGTGAGTTGGGATCTTCCACCTTCAGGTCTGTTCTGACTCTTGAAGGAGGCGGTCGCATTTTCCTACTGCTCCTGCACCTCCCTGCCTGTCCCTGCTTTTGTCCTTGTCTTTTCTGAGCTCTCGCTTCATTTCATCTGAACTCAAACAATGGATCTGGTCAGCTGGTCTCTCAATGCAATTGATCAAATTGGAAGGCAGGGAAAAGGAGACTCATCCTGTCCTAACGGGACATATTTGATGGGATACACCATGGACTCCTAGAAGGCTTGGAGGATGGTGTTTTGTACAATGTTGTCATTGGATGATATCCAAGATGTATGGATTTTTGGTTTTATGATACTCAGATTTCTCCTGTTTGGATTTGGAGGATACCTGATGTATCTACAATTACTGAGGATGTTGGTGGCAATTTGAGTATTGATCAGGCTGCTGGCAGCCGTTGACGCCTTCACAAAGGCTGTGAATTAGCAGGACCAGGAGCTGAGCCGTATCCTGGGTGCAATTGAACGCAGGCTTGCAGGCGGAAAAGCCCAACAAATTTGGAATATTGAATTTGCTACATAGAGCCAGCAAGAAAAAGTCTCAATGCTGATGGAAAATTCCTGCGCAGCCTGCTCTCAAAAAAATAAGTGTTGGTTTGGATTCGGCCTCCCCCTTATCAAACTTCCATTGGATGTTATGGCGGAAGGACACAGAGCTGCTTCCGCGTGTTTATGTCCTTTTCTTGTGCTAAGGAAAAAGTGTGAAATATGCTTTTTTTCCTCTTGTAACAACCCGAGAAAAGATTAAACAAACTCAGTCGTAAAAAAATGTGTTCTTTATTAAACAAAAAAAATCCTTTTCCTCTCTTTCTACAACACACATGGCTTGAGGTAGACAATATATTTACACTCTGACATTGGTGGAAGGTGGACAAACCCGCATAACCAGAACAAGAAAGTCGCGCCCTTCTATAAGGCTTCACAGGAATCAGGTGAAAAACAAACAGTGCAGACCATCAGATATAATATTGTCTACCAGCTCACAGTGTGCTTGGGAGAGTGACGAAGAAAAAAAAAAAAACAAATCAATGGAAAAAAAAGATAAGAAAAAAACAAAACAGTTAGTCTGCCCTCACAAGTGAACAACACACCACACAGGATCAGACTAACAAAAACAAAACCCTAAGGACAGCAGGAGCAACAAAAAGCATCTCTGTAAACAGACAGTAAAAACCAAATTACAAAAAATTTAATTCAATGTATAGTTTTAATTACTACCTTAAAATCTCTAAAAATACCTGTACCTCACCCTCATCTACCTGCATACACAGCCTGCTCTAAAAACACCCACAGAGCCTCCTAACCAGGAAACAAACGGTTAAAATATATATTTGTGCTAATAAAAATTCTATAGAACCCCCACTTTTTAAAAACACTCACCAACATTCTTGACAAATCTATAACATGCGTGGAACCAAGAGGCGTCCTGACGTCCCACGGAAACTGACACCATTGAAGAAATTCTCACAGCTTTTGCTTTTATACCACCTGTAACACTCTCTCCCTCCTAAATGTGGCTCCTATCTTTCCACAGAGATAAACACACATATAGGAAACTGCTTACGGTTGGGCCCTTGGCAGTCATAGGAAGGCGCCCAAGGCAGCGTTCTGCGGCACGCGTGGCCTTAGTAAATCATTCCCCCTCTCAGTCCTCCCTACCCCAAAGTATGTGATGAATGGTTTTTACTGAATCTGAAATCTTGATAACAATGTAAATTGCAGTTGACAAATTGATTAAAGTTGATTGATTGATATTTGGTGGAACAAGCAGTTTCCCACTTAACCAGAGGGTGGCTATTGATGGCACAAGAAAAAAGGCAGTTTTTTTGTTTTGTTTTTTGTTTGTTTTATTTTACTTAAGACAAAAACTCAAGAAAAGGGAATGTTGTTGGATTGTTATGGAACAATTGAAAGCTTATAAACAGATTTTATAGAAATCTTTTACTAGATGTGTGTCATGATTGGTTCTCAGAGAGAAGCCCATATGCAGAACACACACGGAGGCTGATGAAAAGTTTAACAAGGTTTATTGTAAACACAATCACATGAATATTGCACAGGAGCTGGTTCGGGCCTGAGGGCAGGTTCACTGGAGTCTGCAGGGATGACAGTTCAGTTAGCACATGGACTGAAGGGTTATTAGTCTTTGAGTTTGCTGATGAAATACCTTGAAGGAGTCCGGGTTACTCTTTGAGAGAGGTTACTGTAGGATCCAGAGACTGTTTGTTCAGCAGAGTCCAATAACTGCTTCAGCATCTTACTTCTGACTTTGAGGGCAGACCTTGATTTGGGTTTCCAGCTCTTAGCCAAGAGCTGCAAGGGAATCCAGGGAAGAGTCTACAGGTTTGGCTCACGAGGGCAGGCTAGGCAGGTTAAGCTCATCCAGAGCTTCACGAAGAGACAGGATTCCTGTGAGGCAAAAACAAGGAAGAATTAGAATCTTATCTCGACAGGAGATAGCAAAGATTCTCAGGTTTACTAGGCTCTGGTTGCTAACCAAACTAGATCAACACTGCGGCGTTGAGGCAAGGTCTGAAGTCAGCTTATATAGGAGTGGGTCCTCTGATGATGAGATGTGCCACAGGTGTGATGGAGGCTCAGCTCAGGAGGACCCACGGCGCACTCTGCTGGAGGAAGGTGGTACAGCTCCAGATCCCAACAATGTGAACCTCATGGAAAGGAACAATTCATTAAAATATGGTAATGACTCAAATGTGCCAGTTTTAGCTATAGCTGGAAGTCACAATTTGTGGCAAATTCTGCAATCTCCAAGTGCTTTTCTAGTTTATAAATGCATAATTGCATATCTTCAGGATGTTTTATCAGATAACTATTCCAAACATTAAACCTTCAGGTCATTTTCTGTTTTTTTTCAGCATTTTAGTGGTTTCCATCAGAGGGTTTCTCACTGATTGATCTGAACAAATCCACATATCTGTTTCAGGGGTCAGAGACAGAGATCAGAGTCTCCAGGATCCAGCTGTCTGTCCGTGAGGAGTGACCACTCCAGAGATATCCCTGAAGTCTTCAGTAATGAACCCTTAAACACAGAGTAAGAAAACCTTTAATTAGTAAGTCTGTATCAAGTAATGATTGTTTTGTTTTTATTACAACTGTAAAATAAAAATAATACAAGGTTTAATCATTTAGAACTTTTTAATCGCTCCCTCAGATATTCTGAAAACTGAAAATAAAATTTTGTTGTTTAATGTCTGTTAGGCATCACGATTAAAATGACAAGAAATAGGTTTTTCAAAACACTTTCTATCCTAGAAATTGTCTTTGTACATCAGAGGCCCATTTCATAATACAGGTCTATCAAACTCAGACTCAAATCCCCAACTCTAAATTGATCTAGCCTAAGGTCAGGAACTCTGAGCTTTGGGTTTCAAAATGGCTGCTATGAATTAGTTCAGTCAACGCCAAATAAAACCACTCAGAGTTGAACATGTGCATAACAAGTATGAAAAGCCATCATCAGTGGAGCCTGGATGGCAGGCCTTTAATACATTTATTCAAAGCACTCTCCTCTCTGTTGCTCCATTTGTAGATCAATGAAATAAAATTCTCCCTGATACAATTTTTTTGTTTGTTTAATTTACTGAAGACAAAAACTCAAGAAAAGGGAATGTTGTTGGATTGTTAGCAGGAACAATTGAAAACTTATAAACGGATTTTATGGAAATCTTTTACCCGATGTGAACCTCGTGGAAAGGACTGGTTCCAGAAAGGGCCGTGTGGCTGCAGGTTTTCTTTCCAACCAAACAATAGCACAACAGACTTCATTAATATCATTGAATCATCATGTTCAGATTGGACTCCCTTGATGAGATGACTGGAGTCTGGTGTGTTATTGCTTGGTTGGAAAGAAAACCTGCCGCCACACGGCCCTTTCTGGAACCAGTTTGACACCCCTGCATCAGAGGGTTTCTCACTGATTGATCTGAACAAATCCACATATTTGTTTCAGGGGTCAGAGACAGAGATCAGAGTCTCCAGGATCCAGCTGTCTGTCCGTGAGGAGTGACCACTCCAGAGATATCCCTGAAGTCTTCAGTAATGAACCCTTAAACACAGAGTAAGAACTTATTTGCAGACTTGGTCATTTCTTTTAACTTTCGTTTGCTACATCCTAAACTAAACAGAGATAAATCATTTTAGAATTTAGGAAAATTTAGACCCTATTACAGTTCATAGGCTTAACTTTCTGAAGGACTGCTGTTGACATGTCCCCACCAATTTTGCCCTGGCACCAATAGTCACCAATAATCAACTTGACCTCTTTACTCAAGTAAAAGTGAAAAGTATGTGCTCCAAAAACTACTTAAAGTTTAAAAGTATAAAGTAACCTTTAAAAAACAGCCACATGCCGCTATATGAACTGAAAGCTCAATTTTTCGACTATTTCTATAAATTCTCTGGGATAGGGCCAAGGATGAGGGAGGTCTTGTTGGTCTCCGTCTCCCGATACGCTCTCGCCTGTGTCCGACCTTTCAGACATTTCAACATCTTTTTCCTGAATCCCACATTGTAGCATGGCATAGACAATTCACGTTAGCAGTTTGAAGAACACCTGCTTGCTTCTGATGATTTCCTTTAGCTAACCAATGAGTGTTTGCGTTCTATGACTCATCCAATCACACTAGTTTTCACTAGATGTGGGTGGAGCCAATGATCTGCATTGGATGGAGCACATGACAGGAAATAAATATTTAGAAACATTAAACCAGGGGTAACCAATTACAAATCAGTTGGATCTGAATAAAGAAAATCATCAACCTATAAAGGTTCGGAGACATTTTTAATGATCTGTTACTTTAAACAGCAATTAACAATGAAATAAAATGAGGTATTTATGCATTAATGTTATACATTGAATTTTGAAATAAAAAAATAGAAATTGTCAAAAATTGCATCCCGTGCTATCTCAGAGGTGTTGAAACTTGTATGACTGTATTCCTGTATATCCATCAGTAGTTAAAGGTCAAGGGTCAGCAAATGCAAACTCTGCCTGTAAAACAATAACAGCGCAA
Source organism: Cyprinodon tularosa (assembly GCF_016077235.1). Lineage (NCBI taxonomy): Eukaryota > Metazoa > Chordata > Actinopteri > Cyprinodontiformes > Cyprinodontidae > Cyprinodon > Cyprinodon tularosa. The sequence goes on along the minus strand of NW_024039431.1, from coordinate 454,359 downwards.
TTGTCGCTGTCTGATATGAAGCCTCATTTGGAGCTTTTAAACAGGCTTTTGAAAAACTTTAACAATTTGCTGGTGTAAAATTATAGATTTTTAGAATAAAAAGCTAGCAGTTGAAATAACAGAAATACAATTATAGAGCATTCAATATTGTAAGAAAGCCCACACTGTTTCTGAATAAATACATTATTGTATGAGTTAAGTTCTGTTCCATTTGTTTCTTTCCTTGTAAGTATGAAATGTCCCATGCTCCTTAATGCAGCATAGCTATCTGACGCTCATGAGTACATCACACTGGTCTGTGAACGCAGTGCAGATAATCCGCAGTTAATCCGTTTTCTTCGTCGATAGTCGCAGTTGTATAGAGCGAGGCGCGCTCCCGCGACTGGGGATGCATATTTTGGCAGGCATGCACTTTTCAGCGTAACACCCGACCGCGGTCCGCTAATTCGTGACCCTGTATTAAACCGAAGCCAAGAGTAACGAGTAACGCTTGTTTTAAAAATTTAAGGGGTAGAAAGTACAGATACTTGTGTGAAAATGTAATGAGTAGAAGTAGGAAGTAAAATAAGTAATGCAGTAAAGTATAGATACCTAAAAAGAGTACTTAAGTACAGTAACAAATTATTTGTACTTTGTTACTTGACTTCTCTGCATTTCACTGTGAACAAAGTGGCTACGTGGTTGGAGGAGAGACACACAGCAGCTCTAAACGGGAGCTACTTCAATGTTTAAGTAAAGGTTAGGAGACAGATTGGTGAAAAAAATGAGAGATGCAACCGAAAAATCTGTTTGTTAGACAAACTGAGCTTTTTCAGCTAAAATGGCAACAGCTCGTAAGTTTATACAAGTTAGTAATATAATTTAAGAAGCTTGGGAAAAAATGTTCTTCTTTACTAGTTAAAAAAGCTTCTCAGAGGAACATGACTCCCAGTTACAGGTTAAAATTAATATGTTTTCTTATTGAACAGACAGAATCAGACTGCAGAGTATGACGGAGTATTAGGGAGAATAAAGTCGCCACAAGAATAGTCATAATATTAAGAGAATAAAGTCATAACATTAAAAGAATAAAGTCGTAACATTACTAGAATAAAGTTGCAACATTACGAAAAAAAAGTTGTAACATTACTAGATTAAAATCGCAACAATACGAGAATAAAGTCATAACATTACTAGAATAAAATCGCAACATAACTAGAATAAGGTCTTAACATTACTAGCATAAATTCGCAACATTATGAGAATAAAATCATAATATTACAAGAATAAAGTCGTAACATTACTAGAATAAAGTCGCAACATTACGAGAATAAAGTCCTAACATTACTAGAATAAAGTCACATTACGAGAATAAAGTTGTAACATTACTAGAATAAAGTCGCAACATCTTGACAATAAAGTTGCAACATTACAAGAATAAAGTTGTAAATTACTAGAATAAAGTCGCAACATTACGAGAATAAAGTCATAACATTACAAGAATAAAATCCTAACATTACTTGAATAAATTTGCAACATTACGAGATTAAAGTCGTAACATTACAAAAATAAAGTCGTAACATTACTAGAATAAAGTCGCAACATTAAGAGAATAAAGTTGCAACATAACGAGAATAAAGTTGTAACATTACTAGAATAAAGTCGCAACATTACGAGAATAAATTTCTAACATTACGAGAATAAAGTCATAACATTACAAGAATAAAGTCGTAACATTACTAGAATAAAGTTGCAGCATTACGAAAATAAAGTGGCAACATTACAAGAATAAAGTCGTAACATTACTAGAATAAAGTCTCAACTTTACGAGAATAAAGTCGTAACATTACTAAAATAAAGTCTCAACATTACAAGAATAAAGTCTTAACTACTAGAATAAAGTCGCAACATTACAAGAATAAAGTCGTAACATTACTAGAATAAAGTCGCAACATTACGAGAATAAATTTCTAACATTACGAGAATAAAGTCGTAACATTACGAGAATAAAGTCGTAACATTACAAGAATAAAGTCGTAACATTACAAGAATAAAGTCGTAACATTACTAGAATAAAGTCGTAACATTACTAGAATAAAGTTGCAACATTACGAAAATAAAGTCGCAACATTACGAAAATAAAGTCGCAACATTACAAGAATAAAGTCGCAACATTACAAGAATAAAGTCGCAACATTACAAGAATAAAGTCGCAACATTACAAGAATAAAGTCGCAACATTACAAGAATAAAGTCGCAACATTACAAGAATAAAGTCGTAACATTACAAGAATAAAGTCTTAACTACTAGAATAAAGTCGTAACATTACAAGAATAAAGTCGTAACATTACTAGAATAAAGTCTCAACATTACAAGAATAAAGTCGTAACTACTAGAATAAAGTTCGAAACAATACGAGAAAAAAGTTGTAAAATTACGAGAATAAAGCCTTAACATAACTAGAATAAAGTCGTAATATTACTAGAATAAAGCGTAACATAACTAGAATAAAGTCGTAACATAACTAGAATAAAGTCGTAACATAACTAGAATAAAGTCTCAACATTACAAGAATAAAGTCTTAACTCCTAGAATAAAGTCGCAACATTACAAGAATAAAGTCGTAACATTACAAGAATAAAGTCGTAACATTACTAGAATAAAGTCTCAACATTACAAGAATAAAGTCGAAACTACTAGAATAAAGTTCGCAACAATACGAGAATAAAGTTGTAACATTACGAGAATAAAGCCGTAACTTAACTAGAATAAAGTCGTAATATTATTAGAATAAAGTGTAACATAACTAGAATAAAGTCGTAACATTCCGAGAATAAAGTCGCAACATTCCGAGAATAAAGTCGTAACATTATAAGAATAAAGTGGTAACATTACTAGAATAAATTAGCAACATTACGAGAATGAAGTTGTAACATTACTAGAATAAAACCCTAAAATTACGAGCATTAAGTGGAAAAAGTATGAGAAAAAGGTCAAAACGAGAATAGTCAATCAGTGAAATTAAAAAGCAGGTTTTTAATGCATGTTACTTTTAATTTTTAAATAAAAAAATATATATATGTGTGTGTATAAATATATATATGTATATATATATTTACATTTTTCCATTTTAAAATCTAAATTGTTTTTTGAAGTAGAGAACAACAATCAACAATTTTAACCTGTAACTAGGAGTCATGGTCCCTTAAAAATAATTATTACTGTTCATGTCTTTTCTGTTTTCTCTCCAGTGAGTCTTTCATATTGTGAGCTGCCTGATGTTTTGTTGTTTTAGGGGTGTGGAGTTTGTTATAAGCCCCAAAGGTTTCTGTCACAATCCATAACATTTCTTATTTTATTGATGTATTCTGAGTTTCTATTTTGATTTAAATAGAAATAGAAATAGGATTTATTTGAACTGTTCCTTTTATTAATAATGAAACATCTTTACAGGGCAACGGAAAAGATTGGTGTTTGCAGTGGCTTTGTACAAGGTAAGATGTTTTACTAACCTGTTACTTTGATACAGACACTAAATCTAAAAAAAATCAAGCCAAACCAATAGCGCTGCTGTTTGGGGAACATTCTCTCAGTATTGTCTGTATTATATTAAAATTATGCCATTACATCCTAAAACTGTAAGTGCACTTCAGAGCCTGTGACAATCAAGGGTTGGTGATCAGCATATCTCCAGTTGATCAACAGAATTGTCTGCAGCTGTCCTTAGCATGTTATCCCTGTAATCCTGCTGCTGATGAATTACCCAAGATATGGTCACTGTATCAAGAAGTCCAGATCTTGAATTTGTGCACCAGCAACTTGAAAATTATGATACTGAATAGTGGAAGTTGGTAAGCACTGTTCTGACTTTGTTCCTTTTGGTCCAAGCTAGATAGGGAGCTGGATTTAGTGAGTGATAAATGGCATTAGCATTGGGGCAGTAAGAAGGGTAGAAAAATAGGGGGGAATTCAGTAGTGGGGCAAAAGAGATGTGTCATATCCCCTTTTCCCACTGGCCGAAAAACCAGTTTAAACCCGGGAGCTCCGGGCTTTTAGTGGCAGTGGGAACAATTCACTGACGCGTGTGAACCCGGGTCAAGCGACCTGCATTGAAATCACCTCGGCTCTCACCGGCATGCGATGGGAACGCCAGCTAAATTACTTTACAGGCTAACAAAGAAACCAAACTAACCCCATTCCAGAGGGGTGGACCCGTTTGTCTGTTTCTATTTGCATGGTTTCAGAACAAAAACAAGGCTTTGTTGGGCTACTGGATAAAACCTGGAACTAAACGCTATTTCTGACATTTGAATTGAAAAAGCTTCCTGGATGGAAGAGAAACGTCTTCAGACTTGGAAACAACGTCCAGTGGATTGATTTAAATTTTTGTCGGAATGACTTTGACCTGGATGACTGAGAATCTTCGCCAACAACTCTGTTTCCATTCGATAAACATGGAGCAGCTCTGGTTAGAGGGATTCAGACAGATAATAGAGAATAATGAAGAACACTGACTATATCCTGGCCTCCTTCAATGTGATTCTCCGTCGCTGTGTTAAATTCGTCAGCTTTTTTAAAAATTTAGTCTTAGTCACAATGAGAAAAATCTATTTTAGTCTTAGTCATATTTAGTCATTGCCTTCCCGATTTAGTTTTAGTCTTAGTCTAAATGACAAAAATCTATTTTAGTCTTTGTCAAATTTTAGTCATTTTAGTCACTTTTTTCATTTTACTCAACGCTGAAAATAATAGAACTTCTCCACACACTGCTTTTTTTAAAAACATATATATAACACTGTAGGCCAACAGAATAAAAATTCTCCACACACGGCTTCTCTTTTTCTCTATTTTATTTATATAACACTGTGCAGAATAGAACTTCACACACCGATTCTCTTTTTAATATATATCCCTCTGCACACATTGAACCTTCTGTCGGCTTGTTTCATCATATCCACAAAGGTCTTCATCCTCAATGGTCCTTGCAGAACGCCCAATCCACTTTGCCATTGAGTTCTCCAGAGCTTTCTGCTCTTTGGAGTCAGTCTGTTCGGTGGGGGGGTGGGGGGGGGGGCACCATCTCTGCAACAGACTTCCCTTCCTTCCCCAACCTCTACAGGTGCTGGTCATAAAATTAGAATATCATGAAAAAGTAGATTGATTTCAGTAATTCCATTTAAAAAGTGAAACTTGTATATTATATTCATACATTACATACAAACTCATATATTTCAGATGTTTATTTTGTTTAATTTTGATGATTACAAATGACAACAAATGAAAATCTCAAATTCATCATATCAGAAAATTTGAATATTACTGAAGACCAATAAAAACAAAGGATTTATAGAAATGTTGGCCAACTGAAAAGTATGAACATGAAAAGTATGAGCATGTACAGCACTCAGTATTTAGTTGGGCCTCCTTTGGCCTGTATTACTGCAGCAATGCGGCGTGGCATGGAGTCGATCAGTCTGTGGCACTGCTCAGGTGTTATGATAGCCCAGGTTGCTCTAATAGTGGCTTTTAGCTCTTCTGAATTGTTGGGTCTGGTGTATTGCATCTTCTTCTTCACAATACCCCATAGATTTTCTATGGGGTTAAGGTCAGGAGAGTTTGCTGGCCAATTAAGAACAGGGATACCATGGTCCTTCAACCAGGTACTGGTAGCTTTGGCACTGTGTGCAGGTGCCAAGTCCTGTTGAAAAATGAAATCTGCATCTCCAAAAAGTTGGTCAGCTGCAGGAAGCATGAAGTGCTCTAAAACTTCCTGGTATGTGGCTGCGTTGACCCTGGACCTCAGAAAACACAATGGACCAACACCAGCAGATGACATGGCACCCCAAACCATCACTGACTGTGGAAACTTTACACTGGACTTCAAGCAACGTGGATGAAGTGCCTCTCTTCTTTTCCTCCAGACTCTGGGACCTTGATTTCCAAAGGAAATGCAAAATTTACTTTCATCAGAGAACATGACTTTGGACCACTCACCAGCAGTCCAGTCCTGTTTCTCTTTAGCCCAGGCAAGACGCTTCTGACGCTGTCTGTGGTTCAAGAGTGGCTTGACACAAGGAATGCGACAGCAGAAACCCATGTCTTTCATACGTCTGTGTGTGGTGGTTCTTGAAGCACTCACTCCAGCTGCAGTCCACTCTTTGTGAATCTCCCCCACATTTTTGAAGGGGTTTTGTTTCACAATCCTCTCCAGGGTGCGGTTATCTCTCTTGCTTGTACACTTTTTTCGACCACATCTTTTCCTTCCCTTCGCCTCTCTATTAATGTGCTTGGACACTGAGCTCTGTGAACAGCCAGCCTCTTTAGCGATGACCTTTTGTGTCTTGCCCTCCTTGTGCAAGGTGTCGATGGTCGTCTTTTGGACAACTGTCAAGTCAGCAGTCTTCCCCATGATTGTGTAGCCTATAGAACTAGACTGAAAGACCATTTAAAGGCTTTTGCAGGTGGTTTGAGTTAATTAGCTGATTAGAGTGTGGCACCAGGGGCCATCAATTTTGAACCTTTTCACAATATTCTAATTTTCTGATATGATGAATTTGAGATTTTCATTTGTTGTCATTTGTAATCATCAAAATTAAACAAAATAAACATCTGAAATATACACTATATTGCCAAAAGTATTTGCTCACCTGCCTTGACTCACATATGAGCTTAAGTGACATCCCGTTCCTAATCCATAGGGTTCAATATGACGTCGGTCCACCCTTTGCAGCTAGAACAGCTTCAACTCTTCTGGGAAGGCTGTCCACAAGGTTTAGGAGTGTGTTTATGGGAATTTTTGACCATTCTTCCAGAAGCGCATTTGTGAGGTCGCACACTGATGTTGGACGAGAAGGCCTGGCTCTCAGTCTCCGCTCTAATTCATCCCAAAGGTGTTCTATCGGGTTGAGGTCAGGACTCTGTGCAGGCCAGTCAAGTTCATCCACACCAGACTCTGTCATCCATGTCTTTATGGACCTTGCTTTGTGCACTGGTGCACAGTCATGTTGGAAGAGGAAGGGGCCAGCTCCAAACTGTTCCCACAAAGTTGGGAGCATGGAATTGTCCAAAATGTCTTGGTATGCTGAAGCATTCAGAGTTCCTTTCACTGGAACTAAGGGGCCAAGCCCAGCTCCTGAAAAACAACCTCACACCATAATCCCCCCTCCACCAAACTTTACACTTGGCACAATGCAGTCAGACAAGTACCGTTCTCCTGGCAACCGCCAAACCCAGACCCGTCCATCAGATTGCCAGATGGAGAAGCGCGATTCGTCACTCCAGAGAACGCGTCTCCACTGCTCTAGAGTCCAGTGGCGGCGTGCTTTACACCACCGCATCCGACGCTTTGCATTGCACTTGGTGATGTATGGCTTGGATGCAGCTGCTCGCCCATGGAAACCCATTCCATGAAGCTCTCTGCGCACTGTTCTTGAGCTACATGAAGTTTGGAGGTCTGTAGTGATTGACTCTGCAGAAAGTTGGCGACCTCTTCGCACTATGCGCGTCAGCATCCGCTGACCCCGCTCCGTCAGTTTACGTGGCCTACCACTTCGTGGCTGAGTTGCTGTCGTTCCCAAACACTTCCATTTTCTTATAATACAGCTGACAGTTGACTGTGGAATATTTAGGAGCGAGGAAATTTCACGACTGGATTTGTTGCACAGGTGGCATCCTATCACAGTTCCACGCTGGAATTCACTGAGCTCCTGAGAGCGACCCATTCTTTCACAAATGTTTGTAAAAACAGTCTGCATGCCTAGGTGCTTGAATTTATACACCTGTGGCCATGGAAGTGATTGGAACACCTGATTCCAATAATTTGGATGGGTGAGCAAATACTTTTGGCAATATAGTGTATGAGTTTGTATGTAATGTATGAATATAATATACAAGTTTCACTTTTTAAATGGAATTACTGAAATCAATCTACTTTTTCATGATATTCTAATTTTATGACCAGCACCTGTAATTTGGCTGTGGTGTCACTGTGTCAGGAATCTAGTTGGGAGGAAGAAATTTAAACAATTAATATCCAGTGTATCAGTAGAAGATCTTTCTGCTATGACAGAGACAGTATAAACAATTGAAGTTGTCGCAGTCGCTGTGTCCTTAAAATGAAAGATTTTAGAGAATCTAAGCTTTCTAATGTCTAACATGTCTATATTGGTAAAAGTTCAACCGTCGTTATTTTAAAGCATACTGCTGTATTTAAGGTAAAAACACAAAACAGAGTGACGACGACCAGATGGATTTAATGACGATAAGAAAGGTCAGAGCAAATGCCTACTGTTAAGGAGACTGAGGATTTTTGGAGTGCAGAGGACGCTCCTAAAGACCTGTTCTGACTCTGTGTGGCATCAGCCATCTTCTATGGAGCTGTCTGTTGGAGCAGTGGCTTATCTGTAGCTGAGAGGAAGCGGCTGGATCAGCTGATCAGGAAGTCCAGCTCTGTGATTGGATGCCCTCTGGACTAAATTAGCAACTGTTGGATAATGTCTCCCCCCCCATGCATGAAGCTGGTGCTGACCTGGAGAGCTCCTTCAGTGACAGACTGCTGCACCTTAAATGCACCAGGGAGCGTTATCACAGATCCTTCCTCCCAGCAGCTGGAAGACTCTAGAACCACCACTGTTCCCAACAACCTCAATCAGTTGTTCCATTCATGCTGATTTTAAACAGTTTCTGTCTTGCTCCTTTTGCACATCTCTAATTGTTGCTACTTTTTTCAAATATCCATTACTGTAAAAATGTTCGAAGCTGTTATTGATTTTTCCAGATGCACAATACTTATATATATATATATATATATATATATATATATATATATATATATATATATATATAGTAAAAACACTATATAGTATTTATATAGTAAAAGCACTATATAGTATTTATATAGTAAAAACACTACAGTATAGTATTTGTATTTTTGTAACTGTCACTGTTATTCTATACACCTTTAAGGTCCACATTGCTGTAATCTTTTGCTTCTGTAACACCACAGTTTCTACCATTGTGGGACAATAAAGGGATTTTCTATTCTATTTCATTCTATTATATATCTTGGAAACTCCTGGAGTACGGTGAGGAGAGATGTTGCTGAGGAAATTGCATAGAACTGTTGAGACACACACACATCAGTTGGGCAGGATTAAAACCATGTTATCAGCTTTGTTTCACTGTTCACGTTAGACCCTAAAAACGATTTTTATGAAAAGGAACAGAGATCAAATTGAATGATAAGGAACTGAATGTATATATATACATTTTCAAAATGAAATAATTTTTTGTCTTCCTTTTCAGCAGACACTGGTTTACTGGATGTTTTAAATGAACATAAAGATTGTCTGAGAAAACGATGTGAAACCGTGACTGAAGGAACTGGAGAACCAGGAAATAGAACCCTCTTAAACAAAATCTACATTGAGCTCTACATCACAGAGGGCCTAAATGAAGAGGTGAATACCCAACATGAGGTGCGGCAATTGGAGACCAATTCCAGAAAAAAGATCCTCAATGATACCCCAATCAAGTGCAAAGACATCTTCAAACTTTTACCTGACCAAAGTGGACCTATCAGAGTAGTTCTGACCAATGGTGTTGCTGGCATTGGAAAAACCTTCTCAGTGCAGAAATTCACTCTGGACTGGGCCGAGGGTTTAGAGAACCAAGATGTCAGTGCGGTGGTTCTGATATCATTCAGGGAGCTGAACTTTATCAGAGATGCCGAACACAGTCTTCTCACACTGCTCTATGTTTTTCATCCAACACTCCAGAAGATCCCTGCAGAGAAGCTGACTGGCTGTAAACTTGTCTTTATATTTGATGGTCTGGATGAAAGCAAAATTTCTCTGGACTTTAGCAACAGTAAAGTCATTTCTGACGTCACACAGAAGTCATCAGTCAACGTTCTGCTGACAAACCTCATCAAGGGGAACCTGCTTCCCTCGGCTCTCGTCTGGATAACTTCCCGACCTGCAGCAGCCAATCAGATCCCTTCTACATGCTTTGACAGGGTAACAGAAGTACGAGGCTTCACTAATGAGCAGAAGGAGGAGTACTTCAGAAGGAGATTCAGTGATGAGGCTCTTTCCACCAAAATAATCTCCCACATTAAGGGATCCAGGAGCCTCCACATCATGTGTCATATCCCAGTTTTCTGCTGGATCACTGCTACAGTTCTGGAGAACATGCTGACCAAAGGGCAACAGCATGAGCTACCTAAGACCATGACTGACATGTACTCACACTTCCTGCTGGTTCAGATAAGGAGAAAAAGGAACAAGTACCATGAAGGACATGAGACGAGTCCTCACGAGCTGATGGAGGCGAACAGGGAGATTCTTTTGAAGCTTGGGAGACTGGCGTTTGAGCACCTAAAGAAAGGAAACATCATGTTCTATGAAGAGGATCTGAAACAGTGTGGTCTTGATGCCACAGAGGCCTTGGTCTACTCAGGAGTTTGTACAGAGATCTTCAAACAAGAGTTTGGTATCTTCCAGAAACCAGTCTACTGCTTTGTTCACTTTAGCATCCAGGAGTTTCTGGCTGCAGTCTACATGTTCCACTGTTACACCAACAGGAATTCTGGAGTGATTGAGAGATTCCTGGGAAAACAATTCAAGAAATTCTTTCTGCGGGATTTTCTGGGCATGATCATGGAGAAAGCCTGTAGAAGTAAAACTGGCCATCTGGATCTGTTTGTTCGATTCCTTCATGGCCTCTCTGTAGAGTCCAACCAAAGACTTCTTCAAGGCCTTTTAGGGCAGACAGAGAACAGCCCAGAAACACTTCAGAAAGTGATTGACAAGCTGAAGAAGATGAACACGGGTAAAATACCTCCTGACCGAAGCATCAACATCTTCCACTGTCTGATTGAGCTGAATGACCCATCAGTTCATCTAGAGATCCAAGAGTTCCAAAGGTCGGGGGACAGATCAGGAAAGAAACTCTCAGAAGTGCACTGCTCAGCTCTTGCCTACATGGTGGAAATGTCAGAGGAAGTTCTGGATGAGTTGGACCTAGAGAAGTACAACACATCCGATAAGGGACGATTGAGGCTGATTCCAGCTGTGAGGAACTGCAAGAAGGCTCGGTGAGTGTACTATTTTCAAGTTTTGCAACATCAGCACTAGACAAGATATGTCTAAGTTTTACAATGTTCTGGTGATGAAAAAAGAAGATTCTAGATTCCTGTTTAATATAGGATTTAAAGTCATAAGGAAATGCTATTTAAATGTCAAATCATTCTGGCATTAAACATGTACAATAAATGTACTCTTTATCAGACGATATTGTCCCAAAATTTTGAAATTTTCTATTTAAAAAAAAATCCTTTCTTAAAATCTGTGGGGGGGGGTTTCCATTATCTTCTGCAGGCCAGTTAGTTCTACGTCAGCCTGAACACCTAAATTCCTCCAATCATATATGAACGGTCATCTGTCAATCAAATTTTTCGGTTATAGCATTTTGATTCATATGTCGCAGTTTATATACGCAACGGTTGAAATCAGAAATCAGAATCCTTTCCTTTCCCATTGAGTTGCGTCCCAGTGTTCACGGGGATGGACGTCTGTGTCTTCGGCAGGCGTAGAGCTAACAGAACTGGCAGCGTTGCGAGGCAAGGGCTCAAACATGTACGGCTGGAAGCCTTCTACACCAAACCAAGCTTCTGCCGCCCTGGCGTCCTCTTCCACAACATCTTCGTCCCCGCTTTCCTCCTCTAAATAAAAAATGGATGACGGAGGAGACTCATCCACGACCTCCGACACTAAACTCTCCTCCTCTTGCATGTTTCCGCTGTCCATAGCGTTCCTTGACAGCGTCGTTTCTAAGTCACCAATTTAGTGCTACTTGGTCCCAATGGAATTTCCCATTGGGAACCTGCTATCACTAAGATGCTAACTGGTTAGAAATATGCTTCCGACAAACCGGCCACAACCGAACTTGCTTGCAAACCTTAAGCCACAACAATCCCGCCCCTTGATAAACGACCAATCACATTCACTTTTTCACTTGTGTAAAGTTATGCACCAAAACAGGAGAATTCTGAAATGCAACAGTTGAAACGGCCTTTTCCCTATGACTTTAAATGAAAAGTTCAAGACTATTGTCGGAAACTAATGTGCCGTCCACCAAGTAACTAACAGTTCTGCTGTGGTTGTTGGGCTTCCTCTTGCTTGGAAAGGATTTCTGTGTGGATCTCCTGTTCCTCTAACTTAGGGATGCTCAAAATCGGTCCTCAAGGGCTGCTGCCCTGCAGGTGTTAGAGGTTCCCCTGCTTCAGCACACCTGATTCTGATGATTAAATTCAGCAAAAGCCTTTTAATGTTAAGGCCCAGAACAGTTAGACCCAGTATTCGAGGCAGACAGTTTATTAAGAGCAGAAATACAGCAGGCTACAGCAGGGACCTCTGCAGGAAGAGACAACAGGTTAGTGACCTTGTTTAGCTGAAAGTTCTTGCACACAATTGTGTGGAACACTAACCTGCTCTTAATTTCCAGTTCTGGTCCAGGAGTAGAGGTAGATCCCAGCTGGTGGACTGCCAATCAGTTGTGGTAGTTTTTGCTCAGAGGGTTCCAGACACAAGGTTATCAGAGGACAGGCAGGAGATTAGAGCCTTCAAGGCAAATTTGAGCAAGATGAGCAGGATTAGCTGTAGAGTGAAGCCAAAGACAAGGTCATGGACGTGGTCGAATGTCTGAGGAAGGAGATCAGAGAACTTGTGAGGTGCTGAAGGACGATCCAGACAGAGTAGGGTCACAGTTCCAGGTTTGATACACAGAGTAGCACACAGGCTGAACAAGGGCAGGCAGCTGAGTAATCAGGAAACAAATCCTGTCAATACACAACAGGCAGAAATTAGACTGGTAGTCATGTCAGGAGGAAGCCAGAAGACAGGTATCGCAATCAGAATCAGACGGGACTTGCAGGCGCAGAAGTCAAGAGGCAGACAGGTCAGAATCGGGAAGTCAGAACTAGGAACGCTAAGATCGAAACTAAGATCGAAATTATCTGGCATGGATGACTGGTCTGAAGGCTAGTTATATGGAGGCTATGCAGGTGGATCAGGTGAGTTGTAATGAGAGCTGGGCGGAGCTAAGCAGGTGTGTTTGCAATGGATGATAAGACCAAGCATCAGTGTTGAGAACATGACAGTTAATCAGCTGTCAATAAAAAATCCACTGTGCTGAAGCAGGAAACATCTGAAGCCTGCAGGACAGCGGCCCTTGAGGACCAAATTTGGACATGCCTACTTCTGAGGCTCAGAAACTCAGGTCTTAGGCATGGGGAGATTTATAAGATGGTCCCTACCTGCAATAAGATTACTCTGATTGAAGCATACATTTAACAAAATTTCCGCATTTCTCGTATGCTGATTAAAGAAAAGAAGTCATTCTCATTGAGTCTCCAGCTTCAAACATATTCCCAATACGTTTGTAAATGTTAAAGAAAAAGAGATGAATGAATGTTTATAATGAATAGATGTGGACTTACTGATTGCATTAGCTTTTGGTCTCATGATTTCACTGTTTCTCTCACACTCACTTTGATTCTAACTGATTTTGTTTTCTTCCTATTGCAGCTTTTTTAACTGTGGGCTCTCATTGACACACTGTGAGGTTGTGGCCTCTGCTCTGAAGTCCAGTACTTCTTATTTGATTGAGTTGGACCTGAGCTGGAATGAAATAAGAGATTCTGGCGTAAAGATTCTTTGCTCTGGATTGGAAAGTCCAAACTGCAGACTGGAGATGTTGAGGTCAGTTCACTGGGCACTGTTGCTTTTCTTCCTCTTTTTTACTATTATCAATGTGGGATATACTGATAACATCATTTAATTCTTTTGTTTCAGCTTATGTTAAATTTTTACTCTGCCCAGAATCTAGCTTTATATATTTAAATTATGTAAACTGGGTTCATGGGATACGATTTTTATGTTACTGGGTATTTTTTTCCCACATTTTTGTGAACATGTTTAGTTCTGCAGGATTCGTCTGGTGTAATGGTGGCCACTGCAGCTATATTTATTATTGTTTGAAATGGTACAGGTAGATACATGCCTGCATCAGGCACAGCTATTCTTCATCATGTCTTTGTGCATAAACGTACTCAGACACATGCCTCCATTGTGAGTAATCATGTCCTCCATCACCTAAGCACCACCAGGTTCAGGTTTCTGAGTGAGTATCTAGAAGTAAGAGGCTTGGATTGAAAAGGCTCTGATCAACTGGGAGCCTCAAAGCCTTCCTCAAGCTCTGGTGATGAGGGGGGTGAGAAATCCTTCACCTCAAATAATAACTGCCAACATATCTGCTCCATGCTTCACTTTGCTACACTGAAAAAAAACGAATCTTGAAATAAGTTAAAATTTCCTTAAATTAAGTGTATTTAGCATTAATTTGAGCAGGTAAATGAGATAGTTTGCCAATGGAAGGAGGATTTTACATCCTGACTACACCCCCGAACACAGCAGCTGCATCCAACTTTATAATCTCCGATCCAATTTTTTCATGTCACACCGACTGCGAATAGAGAGGCTCAGACTACGCAGGGTGTGGAGGATCTGCAAAGATTATTTTCATTCCTGTCTCTCTGCAATTTCCCACATTAGACTTGGAAAGATATGGTTAGGGTTTGTTAAAAGTTAAAGTTATTTAGTTCTTTTTTTTAAACCACTGGTGCATTCTATAATAGAGTCTGTGGAGCATTTTAAACCAGAACAGACAGAGAATGTTCATATATTAACAATATGTGTCATGAGGCGGTGTTTGTTTGGAGGACCCAAATGCAGAGACCAGTTGGCAGAGGTGAATTAAAGTGGGTTTATTAAGGTTCACAGGTCCAGGGGCAGGAATCAAAGTCCAACAGAAAACAACAAATGCACCAGAACCAAGGAGACATCAGGGGTAAACTAAAACTCTAGGAGCCAGGGAGAGACGAGGAAGACAGGCAGATGTTAAACAAGGATCCAGCAAACAGGAACTGAAGAGGGAGGGCTTTTAAAGGGGACAGAGACAGGGAGAGGGCTAATGAGGGAATTGAAAACAGGTGAGAGCTGAACAGGAAACAGAACAAGAGAAAGAGGACACAAGAGGGCAGCAGAGGACAACAAATGGAAAACCAAGAAAAACAGGAACTAACAAACCAAGACTCTGACAATATGAGATCTACATCTAAAGAAAAGAAAAACCCAGCATGAAACACCGCACTGGAAAAAGTCTAAATCTACGCAATGATTTAAAGTACAAATATTCTCAAACACAAGATATCACACAAAACAATTGAAATCTAGATTTGTCATTTTTTCTTAAAGTTTGTGCAATTGTTCTTGAGTTGAGGAGGAAAGTGAGACATTTAAAATTTACATTTCAATTAAGAAAGCACAATTGCATCTTATTTCGTCTTATTTCAAGTGCATTTCATCTAAATATTTTAGATGAAAATATTTTTAAAAATACTCATTCCATTGGCAAACTATCTCATTTACTTACTCAAATTAAGGGTAAATACTCTTCATTTAAGAAATCTTTACTTATTTCTAGACTGTTTTTGCAGTGCAGTAACATGACTGGGTCTGTTTTAATTATAGCACTGGAAAAAAATAAAAATACATTTTTACTTATTTCTAGATCGTTATTTCCAGTATATGGGACAGTTTCTAAGCTGACTGAGGCAGAGAGGTGATTCTAACACTGCAAAAACAATCTAGAAATAAGTAAAAAATTTCTTAAATTAAGTGTATTAACCCTTAAATTGAGTAGGTAAATGAGATGATTTGCCAATGTAATGAGTGTTTTTACTCTTAGAATAAGATAATTAGATATTATGCACCTACAATAAGCCATTGGATTTGTTTTTCTTATTTTAAATGTAAATTGTTTTGATCTGGGTAGTTTCTCCAAGTTTTTCTTTCTTTTTCCATGAAGACGTAAGAGAGATACGCTGCGCTGACCTGCTCTGTCTGACCCTCCTTATTCTGGTTTCTGTGAGGCTCAAAGAGGATCACTACTTTATCAGTTTTCTGTCCTCCTGAACTCCTATCATGGGGAAAGTTTTCTATTTTAATGTTTCATTCATTGTTTTTGCTCCAGTCTGTCCTGCTTACTATAAATGCAAAGTGACTCCCAACTGACTCTTTCTCTGTGAGATTAACAGATTTTATTTTATATTTTCCCGAAAAGTGGATGAGTTTTACTTTGTAACCCCTTCTCTCTTCCTGTCAGACCCATGAAATAGCTGCTGAATTGCTGCGTAGTCCAACTAAAATAGACTTGGGCTCTATCTCAGTCGGAGCTACGCTGCCCCCTGCTGGAAATCATCCCCATTGACTTTTAATCAGCGTTAAATGCAACAACCTATAAGGCACAATTTTCTGTTTGATAGGATGGAAAATGAGATTCGTTGTGTTCTGGCCTTTACACTCACCACTTATCCAGATGCTACTTCCAACTCTGCAGTGTTTCATAGCAACAACCACTTTAGTGGCATTTTTCAAAAATTGTTATTAGATCAATTTAAGTTACACTTTAAATGTTTTGTTTTTTAAACAATGCCATCCATCCATCTATTTTCTTCCTCTTTATCTGGGGCCGCGTCATAGAGGCAGCAGTCTAAACAGAAATGCCCAGACTTCCCGATCCCCACACTCCTCCTCCAGCGGCTCCCCAAGGTGACACCAGGTCCCTCCAGCGTGTCCTGGGCCTTTCACCAGGCCTCCTCTCAATGGGACATGCACCTCCAGAGGGAGGTGACCAGGAGGCATCCGGAACAGATCCTCGAGCCTCCTCAGCTGGCTCCTTTCGACGTGAAGGAGCAGCGATTATTCCGAACTCTTCCCGGGTAGCTGAGCTCCTCACCCCATCTTGAAGTGTGCGGCCAGCCATCCTGCAAGGGAAACTCATTTCTCCCGCTTGTATTCGCAATCTTGTCCTTTCGGTCTTTACCCAGATCTGGTGACCATAGGTGAGGGTGGGACAGTAGATCCATCGGTAAAGCCGGGCATACAATGTGCGATTTTTTTCAAATCGTTGCATGCAGTTACAGCTCACATTGTACGACAAAACCCTGCTTACTGCCGGCAATGCGAACCAAGTTTCTACACTGCAAAAACAATCCAGAAATAAGTAAAAAATGGCTTAAATTAAGTATATTTAGCCTTAATTTGAGTAGATAAATAAGATGATTTGCCAATGGAATGAGTATTTTTACTCTTAAAATAAGATAGTTAGATAATATTTACTTGAAATAAGAGGATAAAATAGTTTTTTCTTATTTTAAAAGGAAATTGTCTTGTTCCATTGGCAAAGTGTCTTACTTACCTCCTCAAATCAAGGAAAAACACACTTATTTTAAGAAAAAATAACTTATTGAGATTTCTATTTTTTGCAGTGTACTGCGGTCATACAGAAAATGGACGGGCCTTAACAGGGGACCCCAGACTCCTGGAGCACCCCCCACAGGGCACCATGAGGGACATGGATGAAAGCCTTCTCCAGATCCACAAAACACATGTGGACTGGTTGGCAGAACTCCCACAAATGGAGGGTATAGAGCTGGTCTATACCCTTTTTAAACAATGCATTGTTTTAATTATAGTTTTAGTCTGAAAGGTGTCCGCTTCCAGTCTCTTATGCTTTATGTTTCATTCAGGTTGGAGCTCTGCAGTTTGACAGAGACCAGCTGCACATATCTGGTCTCAGCCCTGAGGTCCAACCCCTCCCACCTCACCCACCTGAACCTGGGGGAGAACAGCCTGAAAGATGCTGGAGTGAAGGAGCTCTGCAGTTTTCTGGAGAGTCCCTGCTGCAGAATAAAGACTCTGAGGTCAGACACCATGTTTTAGTTTGTGCTGAGATTAAAAGAAAGGTTGATTTGACTATAGACTACATATACGGTATAATATACTGATTGACATTTAGAGCTATTATTTCAATCTTTGGTTTTCTAGGTGAATTAATTTTTACCTAATGGGAGGTAAAAACACACTGCAAAAAATTCTCAAAATTAGTGCATTTTTTTCTTAAATTGAGGAGGTAAGTCAGACATTTTGCCAATGGAGCAAGACATTTAAGGAAAAAAATGCATTGTCTTGTTTTGATTTCATATTATCTAATAATCTTGTTTTAAGAGCAAAAAATACTCATTCCATTGGCAAATCATCTCATTTATCTGCTAAAATTAAGGGTAAATACTTTTAATTTATGAGATTTTTACTTATTTATCTATTTTTCGCAGTGCATGACAGCATTAGGATGACTGGGAATTAGGTTTAGGGTGAACATAGTTAAAAAAATGGAATATGAGCCTCTCACTGGAAAAATCATAAGTGGGATAGTTTGCCAATGGAATTAGTATTTTTACTCTTAAAATAAGATAATTAGATAAAATGCACTTGAAATAAGACAATCCATTTGTGTTTTCTTATGTTAAATGTAAATTGTCTTGTTCCATTGGCAAAATGTCTCTTTTATCTCCTCAATCCAAGAAGAAATGCACTTATTTTAAGGAAAAATGACTTATCTAGATTTAAATTTTTCCAGTGTATCCACTTAATGCTAAAACAGTGATATAGGGCTCTGCAATGATTTAAAGTACAAATATTCTCAAACACAAGATATCACACTGTGAAAAAAATCAAAATCTGGATAAGTCATTTTTTCTTAAAATAAGTGCATTTGTTCTTGGTTTGCGGAGGTAAAACAGACACTTTGACAATGGAACAAGACAATGTACACTTAAAATAAGAAAAAGCAATTGCATTGTCTTATTTCAAGTGTATTTCATCTAATTATCTTATTTTAAGGTAAAAATACTAATTCTATTGGCAGATTGTCTTATTTACCTGCTCAGATTAAGGGTAAATACACTTAATTTAACACATTTTTACTTATTAGACAGTTTTTGCAGCGCAGTCACTGCAAAAAATGTAAATCTAAGCCTTTTTTTGCTTAAAATAAGTACATTGTAACCAAATCGAGCAGATAATTAGACACTTTGCCAATGGAACAAGAGAATTTACATTTAAAATAAGAAAACACAATTGCATTGTCTCATTTCAAGTACATTTTATCTAATTATCTTATTTTTAGAGTAAAGACACTCATTCCATTGGCAAACTATATCATTTACCTACTGAAATTAAGGGTAAATACACTTAATTTCAAAAATTTTTTACTTATTTCTAGATCGTTTTTCCAGTGTAGTAATATATCCTGTTTTTACGGCTGTATAAAGTTTAACATTTGATTCATGCTGATTATTTTGCTGAAGTTTATACTCCCCCTAATTATTCTCTTTACTTTGTGATTATGAAAGCATGCCTGGTCTTGATTGAACCAAGATGTTGCCATTAATGTTAATTCAAGTGCTATAAGCTGTGCTTTTTTAAAGCAGCATCCTGTTTCGGCTCACATGCTGTATTCTTTATTCAGATTATGGGGCTGCAGTTTGACAGAGGTCAGCTGTGCTTCTCTGGCCTCAGCGCTGAAGTCCAACCCCTCCCACCTGAAAGAACTGAACCTGAGCTGGAACTACATACTGAAGGACACCGGTGTGAAGGCGCTCTGTGGGCTTCTAGAGAGTCCCTGCTGCAAAATGGAGTCTCTGAGGTCAGAGGCCACAGTTTCATCTAGATTTTTAATGTCATCTAAACATTAGATTATGACTAAATTGCTACACTGCAAAAAATGGAAATCTTCGCTAGTAATTATTTCTTAAAATAAGTTCATTTGTTCTTGACAATTAAAATAAGAAAACACAATTGCATGCACTTATTTCAAGTGTATTTTATCTAATTATCTTATAGTAAAAATACTCATTCCGTTGGCAAATCATCTTTTATACCCACTCAAATTAAGGATAAATACACTTCATTTAAGATGTTTTTTACATATTTGTAGATCATTTCTGCAGTGTTTCAATGTTTTTAGTTTTATAATCAGTAATAATAAAGCTTTTTCTAATGGTTTACTTTGAAAACAAAATGCATTGACAAATTTTCCGTTGGTTAAATAGCATTAAGGACTGCGGGCTGACCGAGGTCAGCTGTGCTTCTTTGGCCTCGGCTCTGAAGTCCAACCCCTCCCATCTGACAGAATTGGACATAAGTGAGAACTTGTTAAAAGATCCAGATGTGAAGCCGCTGTTGAAGCTTGTGAAGAGTTCAGGATCCAAACTGGAGACTCTGAGGTCAGTAGATGGTTTCACTACGTCCAGTAGGTCTAAGCAGAGCTGTACTAAGAAATATTCCAGTCCCATCAGTTGGAAGTTTTTTAGTTTTGCAGATGGTTGCTGCTGTTGTTGTTGTGCTTATCTCATCTTGATTAATCTGGATCAAAGTTTAAAGATATAAAGAAACAGTGTTCCACAGTCACACTGCAAAAAAAAAAAATTCATCTTAAGTAATTTTTTTCTGAAAATAAGTGCATTTGTTCTTGAATTGAAGAGGAAGTGAGACACTGCAAAAAATGTAAATCTAAACCTTTTTTTCTTAAAATAAGTGTATTTGTTCTTGAATGGAGCATATTATCTAATTATCTTGTTTTAAGGGTAAAATGCTCATTCCACTGGCAAATCATCTTATGTTTCTACTCAATTTAGGGGAAATACACTTAATTTAAGACAGCTTTTACTCATTTTCATTTTTACTCATTTTTTCAGTGCAGAATCTAATTTGATCTAAGACTGCACTGGAAAAATTCTCTAGAAATAAGTAAAAATGTCTTAAAATAAGTCTATTTACCTTAATTTGAGTTGCTAAATGAGAGATTTAGAGGCTTTCATGTTGCCCTAGACCGGAAGTCTTCAACAGGGTGTCCACAACCCCTAGAGGGTCCACGGCGGTACTGCATGTGGGGGTCGCAAAATTCTTGTTTGATCAGACTTTTTTTTTTTTTTTATTCCCTCGTGCAATTTTTTTCACTAATTGAAATGTCTTTAAATCCACATTAACATGAATTTAACACACTGTAGCAAACAAATAAATGGAGGCAGAAGATGTCTTTCAGTCATCAATGCTCACATTCAGCGACACACAGGAGCTCTTTCAAGCTGGGCACCGTTTCATTCACAACACCTGTCCCATCAACCAGGAATCAGAAATACTTCAATAATCCCAGAGGGAAATTACTTTAGTTACATTACTCCATCTGTAATAGAGTGACTATAGGACCAGTTTGATAGAACACTATTTCACACAATATATATAATAAGGATATTATGTCCCTATGGAGTCAGAAAGGGGTCAAAATGTCTGTAAACTTATAAATCTTAGTTGAAACTGAAAAAAATCAAAGTTGAAAAAGAGAAAATATAAATTGATATTGAATGTCAAATTTTTACCTTATAATCTGAGAAACTAAAAAAAAAAAAAAAAAACTAATAAGAATACAATCTAAATTCTTCCCCTCAGGTTGAAAGAACTCATAATTCCTAGTATTTTAATTCCCCTTTTTATTTTCTTTATTGTAGTTTTACATTTTAGATTTTCACATTCAAAACCCTTTCAGTTTCTTTTTTTTTCCTTTATAGTTTCAAATTCTCTTTTCTGTTTCAGGATTTTATTTTTACACTTTCAAATCTGTTTTTTTTTCACATTCAGATTTTCACCCCAATCAGACGGTTGTGGGCGGGGAAACTTGATTGACAGCTTGCAGCATTCTTATTATTCTATGTTTGCTTTTTTAGTGTCTCACATTTTAAGTTAAAATATTTGACAGTAAACATGATAGTTCTATTTTTTCAGTTTCAGTTTTTTTTCTCAGTTTCAACTAAGATTTAAGTTTACAAACATTTTGACCCCTTTCTGATTCCATAGTCCCCGCTCCATCTCGCCATCAGTTTTCTGTATTCTGAACAGGACTGAATTCACCGCTGCATCATGCATCCCTTCCTGACACCCAAATATTCTTCTGTTCTCTCTGCAGATGGAGGTTATAATCTGTAGAAAGAGGTCTATTTGCTTTGCCATGATGATCCACAGATGGGGAATCAACAGTAACATGAAAGTTGTCCTTAGTCATGATGATGGTTTCATTTACTGATTTTTATTTTTTCTGTTTTTTTCATGCATATATTTTATTGAATGAGATTATTTTGTTTGTTCATGTGAACACTGAATATGTAATCTGAATTAAACTTCCACAGGTTTTTAATCTGAATTTGTATGCATCTATGAGAATTTACATTAAAGAGGTATGACAGAGTTTTCTAATGATACTGCCACCTGTGGCCAAAACACAGAACTGCAGCTCTCTTTTTATTACTTCTTTTAACCTTTCATGTAGTTGTACAGTAGAGGATTAGGGCCAATAAAAAAAAAAGTGAACTGATTTTTAAATATTATTTCAGTTTAATATGGGAAAAACGTCAGAATTCTGACTTTTTTCTCTGAATTCTGACAGCTAACAAACATGTTAGCATCTAGTCATAGCCATGTCTGTTTAAGAGACCAGCTCTCTGGTTTTAATCACCTTCTGCTCTTCATTTAATCAAATAGCATCAGCAGGGACCATCAGAGACGGAAAAGTCGCCTAATTCCATCATTTGTGTTCCTGTTCCTCCCAAACTATTCACATCTTTGTCAGTTCTGTATAATTTCCATTGGTGTCTGAGTTGGGCAGGTTGCCTCTAATTATCCACCAAAGCTACCTTACATATGGCATATGGCATGGATGTGCCATCCGACGAACAGCGCAGGAACTTCTGTCCCAAAGTAGTTAAAGGAAAATCAGCTGTAGGCTGATAGAAGCATCAGCTCTGAACTACTGAGGTGTCAGTCTGATCATTAAATGATGTTTTATTTATAAAGGGTTAAAAAAAAACTGCTGTAAAGATATTTTGAATAAAACTTCCAAACTGTCTATTTAGATTTATTATTTTCTGGTTTTATTAATTGTGAAATAAAGTATTATTCAAAAGTCTGAATACTTTTTCAATGTACAGTTACGTTTGTTTGTCTTCTCTAGCATAAACTCCATGTGGTGGCGCTGTGTCTATTTGTCATGTCATTCAATTCCCACAATACAAGAGAAAGTGCTGAACATAGTTAAAAATAATAAAATACAAAACGATAAAATACAGCATAAAAATATAAAAAAGGCAATAATAAAAATTTGTTTTAGCTTAATAATCAAGGTCACAACAACTAAGTCCTGCCAGTGTTAAAAGCCAGCGAATAAAGATACGTTTTGAGCCTGTTTTAAAATTTGGTAGTGAAGGATCCTCCCAATGTGCAGCAGGAGGTTGTTCCATAAACGAGGAGAAGGCTCCTCTGAGCTTCCTCTGAAACCTTTTGGCTCCTGCAGCAATTTTTAATCCCCTGTTAGGAAAAATTAGGATGACTAAAATGCTGAGGACAAAAAAATGACTGACTCCGTTTGAAGACTGGCTGTTCATGGGAAAAATATTTATTTGAAAGAGATTTCCTAATTGTGGGTGTGTGGTGTTTTACCAAACCAGAAAAATTCTATTCTATTCAGTGTATTTCTATAGCTCCAATTCACATCATGTCATCTCAGGTCACTTTCCAGTTCACCAGATCATCCAGTCAGATTGATTCAAAGTTTTCTATCTAAGGAAAACCAGCTGATTGCATCGACTCATTGACTCTTCAGCAATCCCTCACACTAAGCATGCTTGTAGCGACAGTGGAGAGGAAAAACTCCCTTTGAACAGGAAGAAACCTCCAGCAGAATCAGGCTCAGTGTGAGCGGCCATCTGCTGAGGCCCACTGGGGTTCAAGGAGACAGAAGCAGACATAGAAAAAGAAGCATAGATACAAAAGGCAACTGTCAACCAGCTCCACAGGCGGCCCCGTCCAGGAAACACACAGCCAGGCAGACGAGCTCCGAGCCAGCTCCCATGTCAGAGGATGAAGAGAGCACATCCAGTTAGTCACAGTCAGAGAAACAGGACTACACTGGAAAACAGGCCAAGCTCCAACATCTAGAAACAAAGGTGTTGATGGCAGCAGCACAGCTGATATTTCTCTCCAGGATGGAGTCACAGCCAAACAGGAACAGACCAGATGAAGCTACTATGAGAAAAAGCAGAGAGAGCAGAACGTTAGAGATTGAACTAACAGATTCTGCAGAGTGGGAGAATAGAGATAGAATGAAGCAGAATGATGAAAAAGGGGTTCCTATGTCCTCCAGCAGTCTAAGCCTATAGCAGCATAACTGCTAAATGATATTTTTTTTACCAAAGTTGCTCCTCAATCCGAGGAACAATCTTCTAAATGTTGCTGATGATCCACATCATAAACTGGAGGAAGTAATTTCATGAAGGATTCTTTAACATTATTTGGCAAAAAAGCCGTTCCCCCCTGAACCAGAGGGTGGCAGCAGTGAGTATTGGCAGCCTCAGTATCAGACTCAAAAAGTCAGGAAGTATTAAACTGAAGACAGAAACACAGGAAAGGGGAGCCATGCTTTGCAGAGTGAACAAAGGAGGTGAGAACAGAACAAACACCAGAGGCTGCAGCCTCACACACTGGGCCCTATTTAGAAACAAATGATTTGAAAAGATTGTTACTTAAGTTAAACCTCACGCCAAGGAACATTTCATTAGCATTTGGCAATGATCCAGATTGTGTGAGTTTTAGCTGCATCTGTAACAATAAGGGGCTGAATTTGCTGCTTGGAGGAGGTCCGCGCTCTTAGGGGGGTTTTCTGGTTTTAAATACAACTTTGGATCCAATTAAAGCCTGTTTGTTGTTGCCATGACGCAGATGACTGAGCATTTACACAATCGCTGATTTCATATCTGTCTAAACTGGACATGAACCAAGAGTAGTGATTTATGAAATCAGTTGTTTAAGACTTCTGCTGATAAATTTCTTTATAATTCAACTCTTGGTTTCATTCCTTATTTAAAGCTGCTTGGGCTCCCCCTACTGGTGGCTCATGGAGGAGACTCCCCCATCTTAAATGTTTTATTCATCTTTATTTTTGTTTTTTTGGATCATTGCTCAGGCTGATTGTCGCAGTTTAACCAGTTACTCCAATCGGCCTTTCAGTAACAGGCAGCCATTTATCCAATCCAACTTTATTTATAAAGCACTTTAAAATTTCTCAAAGGACCAGTGAAACAAAATAACACCATCACACAAAAACAAAACATAAAATAAAAGACTAAATTAAAATCAGCACTATGAAATTTATAATAAAATAAAAGTAATTTAAAATAATGTTTCACAGACTAAAACCAACATCTCACACAGTTTAGAAAGCAAAGGCAAAGAGATCAGACAAAGATGTAGAACATTTAAAGTCGTAGGGAAGTCATCTTTAAATGTCAAATCATTCTGGCTTAAACATGTATATACATTTTCTCTTTATCAGAGGATATTGTCCCAAAAGTAAAAAAATTTCTATGAAAAAAAAAAAACCTGTCTAAAATCTGTGTTTTTTCCCTTATCTTCTGCAGGCCAGTTAGTTCTCCGTCAGCCTGAACACCTAAATTCGGCCAATCATATATCAACGGTCATCTGTCAATCAAATGTTTTCGGTCATAGCATCTTGATTCATGTGTCGCAGCTAATATACGCAACGGTTGAAATCAGAATCCTTTCCTTTCCCATTGAGTTGCGTCCCAGTGTTCACGGGGATGGACGTCTGTGTCTTCGGCAGGCGTAGAGCTAACAGAACTGGCAGCGTTGCGAGGCAAGGGCTCAAACATGTACGGCTGGAAGCCTTCTACACCAAACCAAGCTTCTGCCGCCCTGGCGTCCTCTTCCACAACATCTTCATCCCCGCTTTCCTCCTCTAAATAAAAAATGGATGACGGAGGAGACTCATCCACGACCTCCGACACTAAACTCTCCTCCTCTTGCGTGTTTCCGCTGTCCATAGCGTTCCTTGACAGCGTCGTTTCTAAGTCAGCAATTTAGTGCTACTTGGTCCCAATGGAATTTCCCATTGGGAACCTGCTAGCACTAAGATGCTAACTGGTTAGCAAGATGCTTCCCACAAACCGGCCACAACCAAAATGCTTGCGAACCTTCCGCCACAACAATCCCGCCCCCTTGATAATCGACCAATCACATTCACTTTATTCACTCGTGTAAAGTTGGGCACCACTCGGGAGAATTCCGAACTGCAACGGTTGGAACAGCCGCTTCCCTACGACTTTAATTTGCAATGGAAGGTCGTCCAGCTGCCACAGAGAAAGCATGACGCCCCCTAAGCTTCCCTTTAGTTTTTGGCTCCTGAAGAAGCAGCTGATTGGCTCCGTCTCCTTTCAATGGAGCGCTCATAGAGCTCAGAGTGTTAATTTAAAGATTCTCTTTTCTGTTGCTGTTGTTTAATAAAAGTATGTTTTAAGGTCATTTGAGGTGAGAATATTATTCTTTAAGCTTCACTATATGGCCCATTTACCGATTTAATGCGTAATTTAAAAAAATGACTGAAGTAGAATGGACCGCAGCAACCAGCGGACCTCACAGCCAGGGCTAACATTAGCCCGCCTGCTGCAGCCAAAATGTTCAGTTTATCTGACTGTGTTCATTATTGTTCCCCCACTAAATGAAAAAAGTCAGAATTTATTATTATTATTATTATCATCTAGAGATTATATATATATATATATATATATATATATTTCTTTTTTTTTGCCTGCACAATTTGCAAATAGGAAAATACTACAGCATTAGCAGACATGTACTTGTAATTCAGTCTTAATGTGAAATCTTGTTATATTTAAGATGTAATTACCATAACAATGTCATCAATACATTTATATTCCTTGTAAATCCTCAATTTAGCGCTTCTGGCTCATCTGTATTATTCTGCTCCATTAACACATTAATTTTATTGTGATGGATTGTATAATATGTTATATTACCTGATTTATAGACTTCATTGACTTCATAATGACTCTGCAATGTAATGGGCCAATTTATTTATTCTAAGTTAAAGTTAATCTACTGATGCTATGAAACAGCCAGTCTGTGTCAAAGTGATGAATTTATCTTTATTTTAAAAGTCTTAAGTCCAATCCAATCCACTTTATTTATATAGCATGATTTAAATAAACACAAGGTTTCCAAAGTGCTGCACAAAAAAGATAAAATAAATAAAAGTAAATTAAATAAAATAAAAGCACTGCCCCCGCACAGGATAAAAATATGCATGTATGTACATTAAATCAACACTCTACATGGTGTCAAAAGCCAAAGAAAAGAGGTGGGTTTTAAGAAGAGTTTTAAAATGAGACAGAATGGATTGCCGCCTGTGCAGCGGCAATCCATTCCAAAGTTTTGGAGCTGCAACAGAAAACGCTCGATCCCCTCGGAGCTTAAGCCTTGCTTTAGGCACTGTCAGGACCAGCTGATCAGCTGACCTGAGAGATCGGTTGGGAGTGTAGGGGTGCAGCAGCTCAGAGAGGTAAATTGGGGCAAGGCCATTCAAGGCTTTAATAGTAAATAAAAGAATTTTAAAATGAATCCTAAGATGGACGGGCAACCAGTGGGAGTGAAGCTAAAATAGGTGAAATGTGCTCGTACTTGCGTGTGCCAGTTAGAAGACGTGCAGCAGCATTAATCACCTTGAAATGAGAACATCGTTATTCGATGCCGTAGCATACATATTGTTAAAGTTGGGACCGGTCTGACTAGGGAGTACCAATATGGCGGCCGGTGGCTTCACTTCACCCCTGTACAACCAGTGCTCATGAGCAGCTGAATCCAGCAGGACGCCACATGTCATGACTACACTGAATGAGTTAAATTAAAGGTTAATGCTGGAAACTGGTTGCGGCATATAAAGCGATTATAGATGTTGCAACTTTGTGTTGCACATGTTTAGTCCTTGTTATCATCGGTTGCTACTGCAGTGAATCACAAACAGTTTAAACCTTATGCAATGTGATCTGTACAATTAAACATGGATAATAACTAGGTCTAAGGCAATGTTTGTTGGATTTAGGCTCATCTGTTTACAATCTCTACACGTTTTTTGCTCTTCACTCATTTGTATTACGGCATTTAATTGAAACATGGCTCAGATTAGCAGAAGCTCATTAAAACACGACACTCAGTCTGCTTTTGCAAGCCTAAACTTTCCCCCCCAGGTGTTTTACTCACAGCCCACCTGGCTTCCTGTTCCTCATTATTCTCCCTCCGGCTCTGCAGGACTTTGGCTTTAACATCGATTTATCCCTGGTTGCCTTGAAATAATTTCACACACTGAGCACACAGTGAGCTACGGGACGTTTGTTTATTTTAAGTTAGGCAGAGCATCAAACAGAAGCATACACAAAGCTTAAAATATAAAGAACCAGCAAAAACAGAATTTGGAAGCATAGAAAATATCAACATAAATACAAAATAAATTATATTTATAGCAGAAAGCTAAATAAGGTCATTTCGTTTTTAATTAACCTTTTAAGGCAAGCGTATCAAATCTGAAAAATGAGCGGTTGAGACATCTGCATCATCAGTGCATCATCAAACCCTGATTCACACAGACAGACACCTATAGTGAATAGTTGGAATGAATCAAAATTGATGCAAAATATGATCTAATTTAACTGTTATTTTTCAGGAAGTTATAGTTCTAAGTTCAAAATTAGAAAAAAATATTTTCTGTCAATTATTTCATGGTTCGGGCTCTAAAGTGTTAATGCTGGTGATAAATACGTTTAAGAAAAGAAAAAAAGTGTTTTAAAGATGATAAAAACATTAAAAACTATCATATTTTAACCTTCGCAATTCATTTTTCTCATCATCAGTTAAAATAGTAGCTTTGATCATTTATGAAAATGAGCTTGTACTTTGGTTTCCTGCTCCTTTTAGTTGCGTCTCTGCTTTAAGACAACTGAGTCCAAAAATCAGGTCATTCGGACTCTGGAGGACTTGACTGCATGTTGAGGAGAAAGTTCAGCCACTTCATTCAGCTGTGAAATCATCTAAAAGCTGCAGGACACTAAACCTTAAGGACCATCTGCTCTTCCTGATGCTCGTTAGGAACAGGTTTTAAAGGAAAAGTCCGGTCAGCACGGAATAATCAATGGATCATTATTTATACCTAAAACTGTCAGGGTTGGGTTGAGGTTTTGTGGACCCAAATGCAGAGGTGGGGAGGCAGAGGATGATGATGAATGAAGCACTCAAGGCAGGAAAAAATCCAACATAACAAAGACAGAAAAACTAGAAGCTTGGAGACATCAGGGAAAACATAGATGCAGAGCCAGGAAAAGATGAGGAATCAGCCCTGAGGAACTGCACAGGGAGAGTATATACGGGAGACTGAACACAGAGAGGACTAATGAGCTGATTGGGAGCAGGTGGCAACAGAGGAGTCTAGAAGGGAGCTAGGGGAAAGAAGACCAGCACAAGAGGGCAATCAAGAAATGCCTAAGAACTTAAATACATCAGGAAAAAAAAACACAAAATAGGAATTAAACCAATAAAACTAAAAAACAAATAAAAACATGGATCAAAGTGAAACTGAACAATCAAAATAAAACTAAACCAGAAACAAAACCATGACAAAAACTAATACTGATTTAATTATGTAGCGTTAATCACTAAAAAAAAACAATATAATTTTAATCGCAATCACTGAGTCTGGGAGCGGCCATTTTTGCCCATATATAGTAGCCCCTCCCTCCTGCCATCTTCCAGCAGTGACGTCACGGTGCGGTAAGCCTAGCGCCATTCTCCCCGCTTTCCAAGCTAAATCAATGGGAACTACTAGACACATCTGCAATCAACAACAATTATTGAAGATTTCCAGAGGACTTCACCATTGAAATTCACCAGAGCTATAGTGAAACTGACAAAGCCCATGTGCATGGCAGCTGGATGCTGGAATACATCGGGTAAAAGTGAAAAAAAGAGTTATTCCACCTTTCTGATTCCTGATGCTCCACGGACGGGTTGGTCGTTGGATCGCCAACTTGAAGAGGGAGGATTTGCCATCGAACTTCTGGCCAGAGAAAAAACCCGTAATATGTAGCCAACATTTGGAAGAAGAATGTTTTCAAGATGACTTGGATAATAGCGCGTTGTGACAAACACCAGATACAGCACTGGGACTTGATCAACAGCCGATACCGCACCGTGACGTCACTAACCAGTAGGTGGCAGTAGTGTTCTTTGACAAACATGGATGCCTCCAGTAAAGCACATTCACATGAAAATTACTCTGAATTAAAAACACTGATCATTTATTGAACAGGATGTACTTAAAGTACTGACCGGACTTTGAAACATGGATTCACGTCCGATGACAATGAAAACTTTCCAGTTTGTTTCCCGTTTTCATTTCCAAGGCAACCTCACGGTCTCTGCGTTCCTCATGATGTAGTATATCCTTAAAAGGAATAATCATTCTAACTGCTTTCTTGGCTTCCTGTGCTGGGAATGAACATCCCGTGAAGGTCCATGTGGACGGGGACTGGGACGGAGGCCCGGGCGATCTCCTCAAAGGTCCTGGCATTTAGGACGAGCAGAAAAGGTGAAACGTTCGGATCCGAAGACACGACGGAAGACAGAATGACTCCTAGACAAAGAAGCCGTGATCAGAAAGAGAAAAGCAGGTGGTGATAACAATAATCCGTCTGGTTCGTTCAGTTTGCCCTCACCATCGTCTTCCTCCACGGCTCCTGGAGACGCCACAAACGCGGGCTCTGAAGGGTAGCAGTTCTCCTGCTGCCACTCGATATGCGTTCTGGTGACGATGTCGACCTTGGCGATCTATTGGATCATTTTAAGCCATCAGTGTAAGAAGACTGAACCTGATCGACAAACTTATCGAATATAATAGGTCTTCATTAAATAGCAGTAATAAACACATGCTTGATAAGAGGCATGTCTCATTGTTTTACATTTAGGCTACGTTAAAATCGCAGCCTGAAGTGACCTAAATCTGATTTTTTTTGCCCATATGCGACCTGGATCCGATCTTTTTATTTCAGCTGAACAAATCAGATCCGATTTTTTTCCAATGCGTCCCAGGCCACATGGCTCTGTGGTCCTGAATCCGATCTTTTCAAATGCGACCTGTGTCTGAACGGCCAGGTCGGACTCATCCGACCTGAACGTCATTAATACCCGACAAAGGTCACTATTCTGCGTCTTGCTACGCAGAAGCGGCATGAAAAACACCAACCATAGCAGACGATGATGCGGAGAGCAGTATTTAAGTTTGAACATATTGAAAAGATTGTTTTTATGGTTGGAAAAAATCCCTAAATGCGCGCCGGCACTGCCATCCATGTTTACTTCCGTTAACACAGAGCATGCTGGCCTGTGACGTCATTGCGTCGTCTACTGCGCATGCGGGACACTTGCGTTGTATGACTGCAGTTCACACAGGAGATCACAATACAAGTCGCATATATTTGGAAATATGAACGTCAACGCGAAAAAAATCAGATTTCACAAAAACATCGGAATTGAGCATCAAGGCCTGCAGTGTGAACGAATCATTATTCTGCATCATGTCAACCAAATAGAATAAAGATAATAAAGTTGTAACATAATGATATATGACATATATGTTTTTGGACTTTTGCTTCTGTTACTCCTTTTTCTTATTAAATTGCAAGAAACCACTTCATCTTCAGTGTTTGCATTTAGGTCCTGTTAAATCTTCACACTACCAAGACACTATAAATACACCATAAATAATATATATACCATAAAAAATTAGATCCACATAATCACCAACAATCATTGACATACCTTGTTAGGATGAGGAGACCACTCCAGCCTGGAGCCATAGAAGTATCTGTACTTTCTGGCGTTGAAGTTGTAATTAATCCCTGGCAGCTCCATTCCTGGGAAAATGTCTCAATCATTAGATTTGCTGGATATCGTGGTTTTCTTACACATCATTAAGTGTATCTGACCAACCTTTAAAGATGGTGTCAGGTTTGCAGTAGATGGAGCCGTCGTCCTGCATCACCGCCTGCGCTGTCGCGTCCGTCAAAGTCACGAGGTTGGTTCCTTTGGGGGAATCCTGTAACGCGTTGAAGCGACAATGACGGAATGAACCGAGGCTTTCATCCATCGCTGAGACCTGAGTCTTACCTTCTGGATGCTGAGAGGCAAGATGAACCTCTGGCAGAAGGGCGGGGAGAACTCCTTGTTGGCGTTGATGAAGTTGTCCGTCTCGTCTGTCATGTTGTGAAGGTAGAACATGTTGTACAGGTTGCTGTCCTTGTAGGTGATGATGTCGAACACCACGTGGCCGTCCTCCTCGTAGGCATTGATGTGATGGAAGACCACCAGAGCATCAGTGTAGTACTTAAAGGATGTTGCTTTCCTCGTCTTTATATCGATGACATGAAAGAACGTCTGCAGCGAGAGAATATCGGAACGTTACCCAGATATCGGATTTACTTTAGCTAAATGTTGGTAATAATGAAATACAGAGAAAAATTGAAAGTATCAGGAGAGGAATATGCTGGTGAAGATTCTCAGTCATCCAGGTCATAGTTGTTCCATAGTGTCAAGAAGAGTTTGAGGCTTTAAACGGTAGCCCAACAAAGCCTTGTTTTTGCTAAGAAAACATGCAAATACGGACAAACGGGTCCACCCCTTTGGAATGGGGGTCGTTTGCAATCTATATTTCACTTCCAGAATATTCACATTTTTGACAAAGAAGACAGGTGGTTTGAAAGGGGCGTAAAGGAAGCCAAAAATGTACAACACAGCAATTGAGTTGATTCCTTCCCGTTATCATCGTTGCCCCAACCCCTTTATGGGAGAACAGAAGACCTGCCTATTCAGCCAGGCCAACAATTCCCTCTAACAACCCCCTTTCAGAGACAAAGACAGGTATGGGGCATTGCAGGCTAACAAAGAACCCAAACGACCCCCATTCCAAAGGGGGGGACCCGTTCATCCATTTCTATTTGCATGTTTTCTAAACTAAAACCAGGCTTTGTTGGGCTGCTGGATAAAACCTGGAACTAAACGCTATTTCTGACATTTTCAATTGAAAAAGCTTCCTGGATGGAAGAGAAACGTCTTCAAACTTGCATTGTTTTTTTGGAATATCAGAAGAGGAGAACAACAATCAGGTTATGTTTGTTTCTTGTGAAGTGAAATCTTTACCAAACAAGTAAAGAAATCCCCAAATTTATTGTCTACAAAACATTTTCTCTAACTCGACGTCTGCGTGTTTCAAACATAACGATCCCGTTCTGTGAAAATATGTTAAGACTTTTAGGACTTGCATTTTCTTTCTCATCGAACTTGAGGCAGCTGCCCCAGTTGACTCCTCTGAAATAAGCCGTCGCCAGTTTGATGATGTCCAGTTTGAAGGACTGCTCCACAAACACAATGTAGTTCTCAGTCATGCCGAAGCTGTGGAAGTAGCTGGGATAGAGAGTGGATCGGAAAGGAATGGAACACATCTGCTGGACTTTTCTCAGCGCAGGCTTTTTGGGGTCTTTATCTACAAAAAAAGACAGAAAAATAGGATTATAACATATTTACTTAAGACATTTAGGCATTAATGACTGATCAGAGTTTTTATTTGATCATTTTTGACTAGAATGTTACTTTTTATTCTGTCTCGCCTCCTTTTTCTTTATAATAAAGAGTTGATTTGAAGGACCAAAGTATCAATTGATTGCCACGATTGCGAAGCATTACTTTATCTGCTATCAAACAATCAAACGATCACATTGTAGCTATTTAAAGTTTATAATTGATAGTAAAAATCTCTGCTGTTCGTCATGTTTGCCTCTGTGCCAAATAAACTGAAACGAATCTCTGATTACAGCATCATAAATCACTAAACTGGATCTAAACTAGAATCTTATCCAAACGTGCTAGCATTGTTTATGGTTCCTTTATCACTGAGCTTTAATTTCCAGGATGATGTTCCCCTCTGACGTGCTTTAAAATCGAAGCTGAGGATTTATTGTTGAACATCAACCCGTCATGCGCTCGCTGTTATTAAGTAATGGTCTTTCCTGCATTTATGGAACCATAGAGGTGTCGGTGAAGATTCTCAGTCATCCAGATAAATTACTGCAAATTCCTTCACGCCCCTCTCAAACCACCTGTCTTCTTTGTCCAATATGTGAACATTCTGGAGGTGAAAAAACCCCCGACACAATACTGTCAAAGTCGTAGGGAAGCGGCTGTTCCATCCGTTGCATTTCCGAATTCTCCCGAATGGTGCCCGACTTTACACGAGTTAATAAAGTGAATGTGATTGGTCATTTATCAAGGGGGTGGGATTGTTGTGGCAGAAGGTTCGCAAGCAAGTTTGGTTGTGGCCGGTTTGTCGGAAGCATCTTGCTAACCAGTTAGCAACTTAGTGCTAGCAGGTCCCCAATGGGAAATTCCATTGGGACCAAGTAGCACTAAATTGGTTACTTAGAAACGACGCTGTCAAGGAACGCTATGGACAGAGGAAACATGCAAGAGGAGGAGAGTTTAGTGTCGGAGGTCGTGGATGAGTCTCCTCCGTCATCCATTTTTTATTTAGAGGAGGAAAGCGGGGACGAAGATGTTGTGGAAGAGGACGCCAGGGCGGCAGAAGCTTGGTTTGGTGTAGAAGGCTTCCAGCCGTACATGTTTGAGCCCTTGCCTCGCAACGCTGCCAGTTCTGTTAGCTCTACGCCTGCCGAAGACACAGACGTCCATCCCCGTGAACACTGGGACGCAACTCAATGGGAAAGGAAAGGATTCTGGTTTCAACCGTTGCGTATATTAGCTGCGACATATGAATCAAGATGCTATGACCGAAAACATTTGATTGACAGATGACCATTGATATTAGCCTCGTGAGACCATCCTGATCTCGCGAGCTTTCAAGGTTTCACTCGCAGATCAGTCTGGAGACTCTCCGTTAAAGAAAATTTGGAGCCGTTCACCAAACGAACGTCCAATCAGCGTTGGCTTTGAGGCGGGTTGAGGTGTGACGCAACGAGAAGCGCGACAGTTCAGTCTAAAGAACATGGCGGCTTCAGCCGAAGAAACTAGCGTTAGCGTGGCTATCGAGCAAGTTTTATCGGAATTTCAGAGTATTTCTTCACTGAAAGAAGAGCAAAACACTGCTCTGGAGGCTTTTCTCAGAGGAAAAGATGTTTTTGCTCTTCTCCCGACTGGTTTCGGCAAGAGTTTGATCTATCAATTGGCTCCTCTTCGTCGTCGCTCTGTTAGTACGTCATATGCTTCATTGATCTGATTGGTTTATTTGGCCCGTCTATCACCAACATAGGCCAATCAGCTAACCAGTATTTTCGCCCCTTCCCAAAATTACTTCAACGGAAGGTTTCCAGATGGATATGGCAGAGTCAGGTTACGTTGATATATGATTGGCCGAATTTAGGTGTTCAGGCTGACGTAGAACTAACTGGCCTGCAGAAGATAACGGAAAAAAAAAAACACAGTTTCTAAGACAGGATTTTTTTTTTAAATGCAAATGTTTTAAATTTTGGGACAATATGATCTGATAAAAAGTACATTTATATACATGTTTAAGCCAGAATGATTTGACATTTAAATATGACTTCCCTACAACTTTAAAGACATACCTGAAGCATTTCCCGGTACTTTGAAAATGACATACTTTGGGCGTCCGAGGCCAATAATGGCGGTGCCCATGTTGAAGGTGTTCCCTTCTCTGTCGTAGTGAGGGTGAGCCGTAGCCAGGTTTACAGCTATGTGGTTCCTGTAGTTTTCCTGGAGATTCCCAGAAATGATGCACATCAGCATCATGACATAGTTGGAGGATCTTCTACCGATGGATGATGGAGAAACTCACCCTGCTCACAGTTTCCAGGGAGTTTGGGTCCACTTGGTTGATGTAGTTGACCTCGGAGGAGGCGTAGTAGTCCTTACCATAACGGATGATGTTGATCAGGTTGTTGTCTGTGAAATCCGGGATGATGTTGCGGAAATGTGTCATCGCCCTGAAGACGGAGGTTAGAAAACACAATGAGAGGGTGAATCTGTCACAGACTTGGAAACTAGAACTAAAACTGCTGCTCCTCTGCGGCATTTTTAAATGCGGCATAAGAAATCATGCTAATAAATAAAGTTAAGCCGTTAAGCTCTATTTGTAAAGGGGATGTAGTTGATGACAAACACTAACTTGCCCTATAAAGGGTAAAAGATTCAGATTAATTTATAAAAGGTTACTGTGCAGACTTGTATCTGAACGCGTTAAAGTGACTTTAACGTTTTCTCAGCGTCTCTGATGTTTTTCGTCTGGGCGAAGTTCACCTGGCAAAGATGTTTTTGCAGGGATCGGGATAAACCATGGTCCCAAACTCAGACACCACGATCCTGTCGGCCTTGATGTTCCTCTTATACGTCTCGCTCTTCAGATATTTGCTTCTGTAAGT
Source organism: Cyprinodon tularosa (assembly GCF_016077235.1). Taxonomy (NCBI): domain Eukaryota; kingdom Metazoa; phylum Chordata; class Actinopteri; order Cyprinodontiformes; family Cyprinodontidae; genus Cyprinodon; species Cyprinodon tularosa. Next base: position 418,063 of record NW_024039431.1, on the reverse strand, counting down.
CACCTCCCCTGAAACGGCGACATTTATAGAGTATTGCAGTGAAACGGCGATCCGCCATGGTTACAGCATCCCGGCGGAGACTCACCGCCGCTGAAGGTGAAGCTGTGAATCAGCGACAGACCGTCAAACCAGTGGTTGTACTCGGAGTTTCCCACTGAGAAAAGCCCGGGGCCGTTCCTCAGCAACGTGCCCTGGAGCCACGAGGGGACGCTTCCTGCAGGTCAAAGGTCAGAGACACTGTTTTCACATATCTTTTTATTAATCTTGAAATTGTTAATGAATCTTGTTGTTGTTGCTGACTGGAGTCAAAGAAACGTTGAACTTCTTGTTTTTTCATAAAACCGAATCCACAGGTGCAATAATTTCCTCCTGGAGTGATGACCTCGTTTTTATGTCAGATATCAGCCAAAATGAGGATATTTGCTCATCTTTTTTCTACATCTGCGTCTTAAATGACTCCCCGTACAGTAGCAGCCATTCAAAATGGCCGCCCCAGCCGAATGGCAGCCCACTTCCCTGCAACTCCCAGCAAAATCCCCTCCAACTTCCGGCCGCTATATTTATCTACTCTGACTCCACCCTTTCACTGAATTACAGGGTCTGACCAGCAGATGGCGCTTCTCTTTACATCTTATTGTCCACAAATCATGACAGAAAGAACATTTTTGTACAAAGATTGATGTTTAAAAAGGAAATGAAGGTAGACCAGCCAAGGACCAGCAAAGATCATTTTTGCAGTGTGCTACACTGGCGCATTATTTAGCTTAAAATAAGCAATTTTTCACCTAAAACACAATTTTTTTTCTTATTTTTTTAGAGGGCATTTTTTGCTGTGACGAGTGAAAGAAACAGATTTTATTTTGGTCCAACTTAACCTTAGAGGCATTAATGCTGATACTGGCACTTACATTTTTTTAGTTTATAAACCTAAAAATAAATGTTAACTAGACTAATTCACCCTTTAACTTTACCTTAATTTTTCAATTAGCTTTTAACCTTCTTTTCTTGACTTAACTTTTTATTTTCAACTTAATTTACAGCACACTGGAAAAAATCTAAATCTAGATAAGTAATTTGTTCTTGGATTGAGGACTTAAGAGACATTTTGCCAATTGAACAAAACAATTTACATTTAAAATAAGAAAAAAAAACAATTGCATTGTCTTATGTCAAGTGCATATTTTTAATTATCTTATTTTAAGAGTAAAAATCCTCATTCCATTGGCAAATCATCACATTTACCTACTCAACATAAGGGTAAATAAACTTAATTTAAGTAATTTTTTACTAATTTATAGATTGTTTTAGCAGTGCAAATGTGGGCCTTAGAAAGATATATAAGAATAACATCAAAGTGAAGAGTTCACTTGAAAAAGGATAAGAAATAAGTAAAAGTAAAAATTTTGGGGCTCAGGTTATCCTAGCTATGCTGCTATAGGCTTAGACTGCTGGAGGACATAGGGACCCCTTTTTCATCATTCTGCTTCATTCTATCTCTATTCTCCCACTCTGCAGAATCTGTTAGTTCAATCTCTAACATTCTGATCTCTCTGCTTTACCTTTATCTGGTCTGTTCCCTGGAAAACAACCTAAAAAATAAGTCAAAATGTCTTAAATTAAGTGTATTTGTCCTTAATTTCAGTAGGTAAACTATATAGTTTGCTAATGGAATGAGTATTTTTACTCTTAAAATAAAATATTTAGATCAAATGCACTTGAAATAAGACACTGCAATTGTGTTTTCTTATTTTAAATGTAAATTGTCTTGTTCCATTGGTAAAATGTCTCATTTATCTGCTCAATTCAAGAATAAATGATCTAGATTTAGATTTTTTCCAGTGCATCATCCATCAGGATCCATCAGACACCTGAATCTGCATCCTGACCTCAGGTGACGGTTTGAGGACCAACTCCTGATCTCCTTCCCCCCCTGCATCCTGCAGCTGTACCTTCATCAGCGCTCTGTCTGCTTCCATCCTCAGCTGAACACCTGAGCTGGAGCCTAAAATCTTCACTTCACCGTTTAATAGTTAAATAAACATCATATAAACTCTTAGAACTTAGGGATTAAATCCAGCATGACAGCTCAGACGGAGCTCTCCTCTAAAACCCGACTTGTTCTGACCTTTAACTTCTGCCTTCACAGGCTCTGGAGTCTCCAACCCGTTCCGTGAAATAATCGACTGCATGTTTTGTGTTTGATCTCCCCTGAAGAAAGGAACCCAGGCGCTGGGCAGCCGGCTTCATTTATGCTGCCTTCCTCAGGCTACGTGGTTCGCTTCAAGTCGACATAATCCTGCATTACGTAAGTGGGGCAGATGTGGACTTTGGTCCCATTTTCACTCTAAGAATCTGTTTTCTGCAATAAAACCTGTAATATCGATGAAAGAGGAGAAAAGAAGCAGAAAGTGACTAAAAATGCTGTATTTATACATGATGGATGGTTTTATTTAAATAAGAACATTAGATGTTTTGGTGGATCTTTGAACTTCAATGTGAAAAAGTTATCTGCTCCTCATCATGAAGCCTCTCTCTCTTATCTCTTATCTAAATAAGGAATAACAGGCGGCCTGCTGTAAAACCAGATAATGCTGTTGACTTGACCCAGATGCATCCATTAAATTAGTCGGCATTTTTATTAGATAAACTACATTCTGGTGCTTCCATGTCTTTGTTTCTCCTGCTGATCTGTTTCTACGGCGACCAGCATTCGGGAAAGCGTCCTTTTCTTGGCAGGTTTTTGAGGTTTTAAAGTTGTTTTTCTCCTGCTGGTGTCCGGATGTGAACCTGACACCTGGAATTGGCTGAATGGGTTTATTGCTTCAAAGCTGCTCCACGTCAGATCTTATCCCCGCACAGATTACTCAACCTTAACCCAGAGCCAAGCAGGCGGACTCAAGCAGGAAGTGAAATACTTAAAACAAAAAATCAAAATTTCAGCCAATAGTTTTATTGGAATCCAGGATAAGAACTTATTACCTTTGCAAGGTAAAAAAAATAAGGATATTTTGATGGAAAAATGAAAACAAGAACTTTCCCAAATATATTAAGAAAAATAACCAAAGTGCTTCTACACTGCAAAAAATGTAAATCTAAATAAGTATGTTTTTCTTTAAAGAAGTGCATTTTTTCTTGCATTGAGGAGGAAACTAACACACTTTGCCAATGGAACAAGACAATTTACATTTAAAATAAGAATAAACAACTGTATTATCGTATTTCAAGTCCATATTATCTTATTATCTTATTTTAAGAGTAGAAAATACTATTTCCATTGGCAAATAGTTTTATTTACCTGCTGAAATTAAGAATAAATACACTTGATTTAATAAGTTTTTACTTATTTCTAAATCATTTTTTGCAGTGTAGAAGAAATTCATGAAAAACACTCAAAGAAAGAAACACGTTTTATTTTGTTCCAACATTAATGCTGATACTAATTGTTAACGAGGATTATTCACTTTTTAAATAACTTTTTAACATTTCAATTAGATTTTTACCTTTTTTCTTAAAAATCAAAATCTAAATAAGTCATTTTTTCTTAAAATAAGTGCATTTGTTCTTGAATTATGAAGGTAAAAGAGACATTTTGCCAATGGAACAAGATCATTTACACTTAAAATGATAAAATTAAAATTATTTCAAGAGCATTTTATCTAAATATCTTATTTTAAGAGTAAAAATCCTCATTCCATTGGCAAATCATCTCATTAACCTGCTCAAATTAAGGGTAAATACACTTGATTTAAGGAATTTTACTTGTTTTTGTATCATTTTTTTCAGTGTAGGAAATATATCATTCAAGGCTCATCTTTTAACTCCTCAATCCAAGAACAAATGCACTTATTTTAAGAAAAAAAGACTTATCTCGATTTCAATTTTTTGCAGTACTGCAAAAACCATCTAAAAATGAGAAAAAAAAGTCTTAAATGAAGTGTATTTACCATTAATTTGAGTAGGTAAATAAAATAGTTTGCCAATGGAATGAGTATTTTTTACTCTTAAAATGAGATAATTAGATAAAATGCAATTGAAATAAGACAATGCAATTGTGTTTTCTTATTTTAGATGTAAATTGTCTTGCTCCATTGGCAAAATTGATCTTTTATCTCCTCAATCCAAGAAAAAATTCCCTTATTTTAAGAAAAAAACTTCTTATCTAGCTTTCAATTGTTTCCAGTGTGTAGAAGAAATTCATGTAAAACGCTCAGAGAGAAAGAAACACATTTTATTTTGGTCCAACATAACCTTAGAGGCATCAATGCTGATACTGGAACTGACAGTTTTTAGTTTATAAATCTAAATAGAATCGTTAACTAGGATCATTCACTTTGTAAAATTACTTTTTAGCATTTCAATTAGATTTTTACCTTTTAAAAAAAAATCAAAATCTAAATAAGTCCTTTTTTCTTAAAAATAAGTGCATTTGTTCTTGAATTATGACGGTAAAAGAGACATTTTGCCAAAGGAACAAGATCTTTTACACTTAAAATAATAATAAAAAAATGCATTTTCTTATTTTTCATTTTTTCAGTGTAGGAAATATGTCATTCAAAGCTCATCTTTTAACTCCTCAATCCAAGAACAAATGCACTTATTTTAAGAAAAACTGACTTATCTTGATTTAAATTTTTTTGCAGCACTGCAAAAACCATCTAAAAATGAGAGAAAAAATTCTTAAATTAAGTGTATCACCATTAATATCAGTAGGTAAATAAGATAATTTGCCAATGGAATGAGTATCTTTAGTCTTAAAATAAGATAATTAGATAATATTCACTTGAAATAAGACGATGCAATTGAGTTTTCTTATTTTAAATGTAAATATTCTTGTTCCATTGGTAAAATGTCTCTTTTACCTCCTCAATTCAAGGAAAATTCACTTATTGCAAAAAAAAAAGACTTATTCAGATTTAAATTTTTTGCAGTGCATGACTGGGAGAACGGTGCAGAGATAAAATAAGGAAGTCTGTCACCAGTTGGAGCTGGGAGGAGGGCATCTACTCTCCACCCCACAGCTGGTCAGCACAGGTCACTGGAAAAAAACTAAAGTTAGATTAGTCATTTTTTCTTAAAATAAGTGCCTTTGTTCTTGAATTGAAGAGATAAAAGAGACATTTTGCCAATGAAACAAGATAATTTAGATTTAAAATAAGAACAAGTAATTATATTGTCTTATTTCAAGTGAATATTATCTAATTTTCTTATTTAAAGAGTAAAAATCCTCATTCCAGTAGCAAATAATCTAATTTACCTGCTCAAATTAAGGCTAATAAACTTAATTTAAGACATTTTCTGGTTTTTGCATCAGTTCTACAAGCAGAGGTAATAAAACAAACAGGAGACGACGAGAAGTTTCGGATGAAAAATGAAGTTTATTACAAACGACAACAGAGAGCTGTTAGTAGCCGGTTAGCAGCTGTTAGTTCTGTACAAATAACACTGTTTGATTGGTTAGTAGAGTTTGCCAGGCGGCACCAAGGCGGGGTCTCAAACAGCACCCTCCGCCCTCCCAAAGCTTTTCAGGGGTTCCCCTCCTGACCTGCAGCCTTCATCGTGTGCTATCTTCAACCTAACGCCCTCCAGGAGGCGCTACCTAGCGCTCTGTTTCTTTAAATATTGTGCAACGTTTAATGAAAACCAGCCCTTAGTTTAGTCCTAAACTCTTTTAAAGGGCTTCGGTTTCCATCTTAAACTCTTCATAGTGCACTGCTCTTCTCCTCTCAGGGTGCACTGCTGCCATCTAGTGCCCTTCGTAGTGCACTACAACGCCCCCTGCCTGTGCACTCCGAGTTCAGCTAGCGTTAAATGTCTTGGTTTGGGGCTCTCCTGTTTAAATATTTTTGCATCAACAATCTTGACACCGACATAAAAAACACACAAAGTCATTCTCTAATTCTGAACAGGCAACGGGCTTGTTGGTTCCGGGGCCTCAATAGACGGCAGAGTTCAGGCCGTGTGGGAGTCAGTCTGAAACTTCTTCACTTCCTCATAAGATTTTTTTTTTTTTTAGCTCAGATTAAATCATTAGCTTCCGTTTGAGATAAAATAAAAACTCCTACAGAACTTGAACTCAGCGTTGAACCACATTGAAGTGCATCACACATGACATCATCAACCCGTGGTTTTTTTTATGTCATTCCTTTTTTTACAGTTTGATCGCTAAACCTTTTGAAGCAGGTTGAAATTATTTTGGAGTGGTGATAAAGTCCGATGTTAGAAACGCAGCGTTTGTTGGTTCATTCAACAGTTTTTTTGGCTCTAAGAAAAAAATCTAGTTGCATAAAAGGGGTCGTCTAGCTGCAGCCGCTGGAATGTGATCAACTCCGGATGCTTTTTTTTCTTTGGACAGTCGGATTTTTCAAGTCTATTTTCCACCTTTGCATCAAAAGAGGATTTTTTTGAATTTACAGTCATCAGTTTTAATCTAATGTATTTTATCCGTTTCCTAAACTTCCTGTTGAAAGCAGCCGACATGGTTTATCATCCCTCCTTAAAAGCTTTCCTCCTTTAATTAGCTGGATGAAGGTAGCTTGGATAACACAGGTTGAAAGAACCTGTCCATGATGAGCAAGCATGAAGCGACAGTGGAGAGGAAAAACTCCAAATAGGGAACAAACCTCTGGCATAACTAGATTCAACATGGCGGACTTCTGCCGGACCGGTTAAGATGAGACAGGGAACGCACACTGCAAAAAATCAAAACCTTGAATGGTCATTTTTTCTTAAAATAAGTGCATTTGTTCTTGAATTGAGGAGATAAAAGAGACATCTTGCCAATGGAACAAGATAATTTAGATTTAAAATAAGAAAACACATTCGCATTCTCTTATTTGAAGTGAATGTTATCTAATTATCTTATTTTAAGAGTAAAAATACTCATTCCATTGGCAAACTATCTCATTTACCTACTCAAATCAAGGGTAAATACACTTAATTTAAGATATTTTTACTTATTTCTCGGTCGAGTCCAGGAGGAATGAGGCTTTGATAAAGCTTTAGCTATCTTTGGGTAGCAGACAAGATGAACTCTGGATGCTGATTGGGCTTCGTGGAGGTGCGGGTCGAAGCTGATTAACCTTTATCTCTATTCTCCCACTCTGCAGAATCTGTTAGTTCAATCTCTAACGTTCTGCTCTCTCTGCTTTTTCTCATAGTAGCTTCATCTGGTCTGTTCCTGTTTGGCTGTGACTCCATCCTGGAGAGAAATATCAGCTGTGCTGCTGCCATCAACACCTTTGTTTCTAGATGTTGGAGCTTGGCCTGTTTTCCAGTGTAGTCCTGTTTCTCTGACTGTGACTAACTGATTAATCTATCTCTGTTACAGGGATATGTACCAAAGGCTTTTAAGGTTGCTGGAATTAAACCTCTGCTTAAGAAACCGTCTCTTGACCCAGATGGCTTGGTCAATTATAGACCTATATCCAATCTTCCTTTCTGATCTAAAATCCTTGAGAAAGTAGTTGCCAAACAAGTGTGCGATCACTTCCACCATAATGAACTTTTTGAAGACTTTCAGTCTGGCTTTGTATCTATGCTTCTTTTTCTATGTCTGCTTCTGTCTCCTTGAACCCCAGTGGGCCTCAGCAGATGGCCGCTCACACTGAGCCTGGTTCTGCTGGAGGTTTCTTCCTGTTCAAAGGGAGTTTTTCCTCTCCACTGTCGCTACAAGCATGCTTAGTGTGAGGGATTGCTGAAGAGTCAATGAGTCGATGCAATCAGCTGGTTTTCCTTAGATAGAAAACTTTGAATCAATCTGACTGGATGATCTGGTGAACTGGAAAGTGACCTGAGATGACATGATGTGAATTGGAGCTATAGAAATAAACTGAATAGAAAATACATTCTTCTAATTGTTTTTTCCTATATAAATATTAGCTGTGAGTCGTTGAAAGTGATCTGCAGGAACTACAAAAAAATTACGGATGAGTTATTAGAGGTAACTTAGCTCTCAGAGCTGCAAGTCCCTGAAAAAGTAACCTCTAAGTGTCAGTTGACGTATTTTAGTGGAGGAAAACACCAAAAAAGTTCCCTTTATGTTCTAGAAAGTATCCTATGAGTTAAATGGAACCTGTTGGCCACATTGAAGGAAAATCACAGGCGCTAATATATATGATTGATCAGTTTTTAACATTAAAACAGGTTTAATCTCTGCGTTAAAATAGACTTGAAAAGAATCCGATCCGCCTGCTAAACATTCTGCTCTGCTCACAGGGCGACCTGCGGTAAAACCAACAGGCTGCCAAGCTCCTTAAGGACCGGGGTGTTGTCTGAGAATGGCACCAGAGAAACCGAGAGAGAGAGACGGAGAGAGGGGGGGGGGAGTTCCAAAAAAAAGTTAAAAATCAATCCACTGGACTTTGTTTCCAAGTTTGCAGACGTTTCTCTTCCATCCAGGAAACTTTTTCAATTCAAAATGTCAGAAATAGCGTTTAGTTCCAGGTTTTATATAGTAGCCCATCAAATATTAAATAGCCTCAAACTCAAAAGTAGAGGCTATATAAACGGGAAGGAATAGCTTTGATTCGAGGCTTAATACAGTAGCCCAACAAATATATACTATATAGCTTCTAACTCAATGCTAATTCTGCCATTTTTAATGGAAAAATCTTCCTGGATGGGAAGAGAAACGTCTGCAAACTTGGAAACAAAAGTCCGGCGGATTGTTTTTTAACTTTTTTGTGGAAAGACTGAGAATGTTCCCCAGCAGAGGGAGGTAGAGAGAGAGAAAGGAGGAGGGAGAGAAGGTTACTGCTTCTGGGTTGTTTCCGACGGATGAGGGACAGATGACCTCCACGCAGCGTGGAGTAGCTTTTTCTGGACGTCTGCTCTATTTACAGAGAGGAGGGGATGCATAATCAGAATATCTCAGAATATCCAAACCGACCGAAGCTCAGGCCCGCCATCGCTGCCGGAGCGGAGAGGCGGCGGCGGCGGTTCTCTAAAAAAAAACCCTCCAAAAATCAACGCTAAAAACGGCGTCACCGTAAACACGTCGTCATGGCTACGCTACAGCGGGACACCGATAGTTTCTGTGGAAAAGCACGCCCTCTCTCTCTCTCTCTCACACACACACTCGGTCTCTCTCACACTGATATTAAGACAAACAGCTCCTCTCGTTTGTTTTCTCTACTGAGGTGGAAAACAGAATCTAAATCTCATAATTATGTGGTAATAATCTCCATCCTAGCAGAGGTGTGTGCATGTGTGAGTCCTCAGTCTTTATACACACTATAAACATGGCCACAGCTCAGTTCTGATTGGCTGACGGCTCTTTACATCTCCTTCCATTGGAGGCTTCTCTTCTTCTGTAGATACAGTCCCCGGTTGCCAGGCAACGGCAGCTTCCTGCAGCCCCACCCCCGGCGGAGTTTGCGATGACGACACCTCCCAGCGAGCCCCCCCGAAAGGAAACAGTTTGTGACGGTATCCCAGAGATGGAAGGTGATTGGTCGCTCCGGCTTTGGGGGCGGCGTCTGATTGGACGGTTTTTGCTGTAGTTTGAAGCACCAGGAAGTGGGAGGGAGGCTAACGGTGTTTGGGGATCCGCCCCCCCCCCCAGTGAAGGTGAAGCCTGAAGGACGGCGATGTCGACGGAAGGCCTTCGATTCAGTAAACCCACAGACGCTAACGCTCGCCTACGGAAGAGCATTAGGGCCACGGAAAAAGTTTAAATATTATTTCAGTTTAATATTAAAAAAAAAGTCAGAATAATGAGATTAGAGTCAGAGTTCTGAGAAAAAAGTCGATATTTTGACTTTTTTTTCATATCATACCGAAATAAAATAAAAAAATCAGTAAAATTTTTCAATATTTCAGTGGCCCTAACTGTCTTCTGTAGATTTCCTGCTTTTCTTTGCGTTTTATCCCATGTTCTACCTAAAACATCCGGGAAAACAACTCGCTTTAACCTAAAATACTTTTGAATTCAGGAAAATTTTGTTTGGAATCCAGAAAGAATATAAAAAAAAATATAACTGGAACCAAATCTAATTTACAAAAAATAAAAATCAAGATGCTTCAGACGCAACAATCAGGTTTATATAGAAAAAAATGGCAAAAATAAATTATTTTCTCTCTTTAAGGTTAAATTAATTCTAATAACTAAAGAACTAAGGCACATGTGAGGAAAAGTAAACCGTTTTTATCTGCACTGATGTAATAAAATAAAGCTGAAATAAGGATGAAAGGCGCGCGGCATGGCCGCCTTCAGGCTTCTCGCTGAGTTTCCCTCGGAGCCGGTGACCCTGTCGGCCTGCGGCGGTGTAGAAATCGTAAACCAGATAGTGACGTCATAGTCTGCATTAACGCGCGTCAGTGCGTTTTGAGCACGCTCCGTGGCACCCAGCCCTCCGCCGCCGGCGACTCGCTGTTGGCCGGCCGATAAACCAGGCTCTGACCCTGCTGGTTGGACGACAGGATCTGGACTTTCTCTCCTCGGAACACGGAGATCTCGTCCTCCCGAACCGCCACGAAGTCCTGCAGCACCAGAACCAGCTCCTGAAAGGACAGCGGCGCCTTTAGAGGCAGTTTGACTCAACGGTCACAGAAAACGCAGGAAAGCGTCCAGACCTGGTCGTCCTGTTCGCTGTCGGGAGGAGGCTGCGCCGCGTGGCCGTTAGGAGTGGGCGGGGCCGACGGTGGTCGCCCGGACGACAGGGGGCGAGTCACGGAGATCCCGCCCTCTTTCCTCTGGTACTCAATAGGCGACTGGAGAGCTGAGATTAAAGCAGAGATATTTGATATGAAGGAAATGATCGTTAGAGTAGATCAACTGGATCAGAGCTTCTCCTGTAGAAAAACATAAATAGAATATGACGTCATTTCAAAAACAGTTATAAATCAATCAACTTTGTTTCAGAGTCTGAAGACGTTTCTCTTCCATCCAGAAGGCTTTTTCAATTCAAAATGTCAGAAATAGCGTTTAGTTCCAGGTTTTATAGCAGAGGTCACCGATTAGCGGACTGGAAAAATATTTTTAATTTCAAAATTCAATGTATAACATGGATGCATTTTTATTTCAGTGTTTAACTCTATTTAATGGATTATAATTAAAAATGTCTTCAGATCTTTACTGGTTGATGATTTTCCTCATTCAGACTCGGCTGGTTTTAACTAGTAACCCCGGGTCTATAGAGTGGACCAAAAAACCTGAAAATTGAACCTGAAGAACGGGTCCCCCCCTTTGGAATGGGGGCCGTTTTGCTTCTTTGTTAGCCTGCAATGCCCCATACCTGTCTATGTCTCTGAAAGGGGGGTCATTAGAGGGAATAGTTGGCCTGGCTGAATAGGGGGGGGGAGTATTGCAGGCTAACAAAGAAGCCAAACGACCCCCCCCCCCTTCCAAACAAAAACTAGGCTTTGTTTTTGGTCCATTCTTAAAAACAGAGAGAAAATGCTTCATGATATGAATATGATAAGAGATTTACTGTAAAGCCAAAGGAAAAGGAGAAGTTTTTCAAAATAAAAGACTTTTAACAAATGTTAACATCTGAGGAGACGTTATATTAAGATCTGATTAACTAAAAACTAAATAAAGTTTTATCAAATCAAAGTAAATAAACCGGACCAATGGTTTAACAGTTTGGAACCCAAATCTTCTCCAAATACCTGAGAAAGTTCAGGAGATTAGAAATTATTTAGCAGTTAAAATAAAAGTGATGTTTAAGGAGGTTTGAGAAATATTTCTGACATTTTGAATTGAAAAAGTTTCCTAGATGGGAAGAGAAACGTCTCCAACTCGGAAACAAAGTCCAGTGGATTGTTTTTTACTTTTTTTTGGAACGACTGTGACCTGGATGACTGAGAATATTCACCAATATGACATCATCAACATATCAGGAAGTACCGTATTTTCACGACTATAAGGCGCACTTAAACGTCTTTTTTTTCCCTCAAAATGTGCGGTGCGCCCTATGGTGCGGTGCGCCTTATGTGTGTTGTAACTGCGACTTTTGAGACCACCTCATTGAGGAGATGATGAAAGAGTGGCTGAATGTAAGGAGACCAGGTGTTTTTTTTCCACTCATCACCATCGCTGTTAATATGTAACTCCATGCGTGCCCATCTCACAGCTGATGTGAAAAACATGGGGAAAAAAATTAACGCTGCTCGACATCGGTGTGAACCGGACCCAGCAGGTGCAGCAGAAGCAGCGAGTTTACATGCAAAGTCAATGGTTGACGCGCATATAGGTGCAGCAAAAGGTCCCGCAGCGCATTTTGGTGCAGCAGGTCGGGAGCGTTTAAGCATCTGAAGCGCCGCGCTTCTGCTGCTCGAGATGGAAAAATGGAAGTTTTGCTGCTGGACGCGCCGCATCAACCAATCAGAGAAGCTGATCTGGGAGCTGCCAGCGAGACAGACACAGCGCTCTGATGACATATGATATTAACGCAAATGGAAAAGGCTGGATGGATGCGTGGCTGAGGCAGGTGTATGTGAGAAGACTAGGTGGTTTTTTCCACCCATCACCATCGCTGCGTGCCCATCTCACAGCCGATGTGAAAAAAAGGTGAATCAATGAACGCTGTGCTCGCCGTTATCCCGGGGGTCTGACAAAGGAGCTTCAACCGCTCGACATCGGTGTGAAGCAGCCGTTCAAAGTAAGGCTGCAAGCGGCGTGGGAGCGATGGATGACCGACGGAGACCACAGTTTCAGGATAAGAAGGCAGCGCCGGGCAAGTTACGCCACCGTTTGCGGATGGATTGTAGATGGACTAACGTGTCTGCTGGCTCTGTTGTTCAAGCTTTCGCAAAAGCCGGCATTATTTCTGAGGAGCTGCGCTGCACGGAAAGTGACTGACAGCGAAGAAGGGGAAACTGGCATGTCTGATTTAGCGCAGCTGTTTTATTCAGAAACAGAGGATGATGACTTTGATGGGTTTGATTAATACTTTGTAATAAATACATGAATAAAGCACAATCATTCTCAGTTTTGCTCCCGCTCTATTTTTCTACCTGAAAACTTAATTCAACAGCAGCCTCCGGGCCGGGTCTCCTCCTCTTCACCGCGGTGGCTGGCAGGTGTTTTTTCATCTAAATAATCTAAATCTTGCAGCTATATTTGCTGTGATCAGTGGGAATAAAGTAGTTTTAATATGTTTTTAAGTGAGAAAGTCCACCTGAAAACTTAATAATTGCAGTCAGTTCATCCAGATTATCTATTTCTGTCGGAGGCGCTCAGACCCCCACATACCAGCGGTGCGCTGACAGCAGAAATCTCTTCATCAGCAGCCTGTAGGCTGGGCAGCCTGGGGTTCACCGCGGCTGCTGGCAGGTGTTTTTCATCTAAATAATTTAAACTGCAGGCACCAGGATACCGGCAATAAAAGCGAACATATTCCGTCGGCAGGTTTCAGGATTTTAAGTTAATTTAGGAGTGATCACAGCGCTGTGTCATCTGCGATGTCTCTGTCTCACGGCCAGCTGCCAGGTTTGATTAATACTTTGTAATAAATACATGAATAAAGCACAGTCATACTCAGTTTTGCCCCCGCTGTATTTTTAAATACGCAGTAGAGGTATTTAAAGGTAGTAGAGGACTTGTACCTGTATATAAAAAACACGCCCTATAGTCCGGTGCGCCTTATGTGTGTGTTAAATACAGAAATGGGACACATAACTGAGACTGCGCCTTTTAGTCCGGTGCGCCTTATGGTCGTGAAAATACGGTACCAAACATTTCTGATTTCACACCAAACCCGAGCAAAGTTATCTATTCCGGTTAAAAGGAAAACATTGGGATTTATTGAATTATATTTACATGTTATTGCAGTTTAATATAGATTAATATTTCCACAAATATTTCAAAAAGTTGAGGAAAAAAACTTTAGATACTGGGATTTAAAATAAGAAAATCTCTGGAAGTTTTATGATTTTCTTTTTATTTAGATTCTAGAATACATTTTTTATCATTCCTGTTAAATAAATATATAAAAAAACTAAGATTTTTGGATCCTTTTAAGGAGATAAAAATAAATATTTAGGGTTTTTATGGCTTAAAGATGTTCTCTGAACATCAATAACTTTTTTAAAAGAGTTTTTGAACTAAGACTTTTTTTTGGCTTTTCAGGAAAAAAACTGAAATCAGAGATATTTAATCCCTCAGATATTTAATCCCTCATATCCGTTGAGGGAAATTGGGCTACCTGACAGGAAGTTGTTCTGGGCGTCCAGCAGGGCGGCGATGGTCTCCACCCAGGTCATCTTGATGCTGGCGGAGGACGCCTGCAGCGTGAAGCGTTCTGCTGACCCGCGAGACCACAAGACGAACTTACAGGGATCTCCGTCCACGCTGTCCTGCATGGCCAGGTAACTCACCTGTTGGCGCACAAACGGTTAATGGGCTCTGATGTCATAAACTGGCTGCACGTCCTCCCAGTCGGGCCTGGCCTCACCTTTATGCTGTTCTTGAACTGGTAGCCAGGGTTGTTGGAGCCTTTCCGCAGCAGTTCGCTGAAGATGACGACCTGCTCGAACAGGAAAACTCGGCGCTCTTTGCTGCGCGATAAAACGCCGCCGTCCTGCTCCCAAACGCAGAAGGTTTCCTGCTGCAGCAGCTTCCCCTGAGACGTCAGCTTCCCCTGGGAGAGAGGAGCATGAGGAGTCAGAAAAACCTCACCTTCCAAACATCACCTGCATTCAAGGTACATAATAATTGGAAAAAACACACAAAAAAAGTAATATTTTACTTCTCAATTTTGATTAGTTTATTAAAAATTCTGCTTAAAAATAGATGAAATATCTGACTTTTCTCAGATATCCGACTTTAATCTTAGAATTCCGACTTAAATCTCAGAATTCCGACTTGACTCTCAGAATTCCGACTTTAATCTCAGAATTCCGACTTTAATCTCAGAATTCCGACTTGACTCTCAGAATTCCGACTTTTATCAGAATTTCCGACTTTTATCAGAATTCCGACTTGAATCTCAGAATTCCAACTTTAATCTCAGAATTCCAACTTTAATCTCAGAATTCCGACTTGAATCTCAGAATTCCGACTTTAATCTCAGAATTCCGACTTTAATCTCAGAATTCCGACTTTAATCTGAGAATTCCGACTTTAATCTCAGAATTCTGACTTTAATCTTCGAAATTGTGACAGCTAACAAACATGTTAGCATGCAGCCGTAGCCATGTCTGTTTTAGAGACTAGCTCTCTTGTTTTAATCACCTTCTGCTCTTCCATTAATCAAATAGCATCAGCAGGGACCCTCAGGGACGGAAAAAGTCGCCTAATTCTGAGATTAAACTCATTTAATTCTGACCTTTTTTCCCATATTAAACTGAAGTAGTATTTAAAAATCAGTTACCTTTTTTTTATTTTTTCAGTGGCCCTAATCCTCTCCTGTAAATATTAGATTAATGATGCAGCATCTTTTAAAAGCTGCACCTACTGTGTTATGCCACTAGGGGGCAGACATCCTTTAACAAATCTTATAACTGGATAACAGCACACAATAAATCATAACTTTTTTGGGGCGTTGATTTTTTATGTTTTATGTTTATTTTTCATAATTAGATAAATTCTTCTGTAACCATAAAGTGTTTTAGGCCACAGGGGGGCGCTGCAGGCCTCATGGCGTACCTCATAACCCTGCAGGCGTCCCAGGTTCATCATGTCGTTACAGCGCTTAGGAACCAGCGAGATTAGCTCCACGGCTTTCTGCAAACAAAAACACAAACCGCCTGTTAAATATTGCAGAGGTGGGCGATTCTCCGCCGGCTGATGATTCACCGAATGAATCATTTATTATCTTCCTCACAATGCCGCCTCTTTGTCTTCATCACAGCTTTGAAAATGAGATAAAAGCAAACGTCAGCGCACTTCCTCATGTCTGCGCTCTGAACAAGTGCAAAGCATTTTACACTGCAAAAAATATAAGTCATTTTTTCTTAAAATAAGAGCATTTTTTTCTTGGATTAAGGAGGAAAAACAGACACTTTGCCAAAAGAACAAGACAAATTACATTTAAAATGAGAAAAAAAACAATTGCCTTGTCTTGTTTTAAGTGTAGGTACAAATGCTGAATTAAAATGTTTGATTATTAAAGATCAAACTGATATAAAAGGAAAAGCAGGAAAATTACCATAAGGTGAGAAAACCTCTTAAAGATCATGAGGCAGTTAATATGAGAATAAAACCGTTTATTTGAAACACCAACCGGTCAGCAGAGGGCGAAGCAGATCCATCTCTGGGTTTAAGATTATTTTTAGTAAAATAGTGCAAAAATGAGCAGAATTAAAGAAACGGCTGCAGGATTCACCTCAATCTCCTCACAGTCCAGACCAGCTTTACTCGTATACTTCAGGAAATCCTGAAAGATAAAAAAAAAAAACAATCTGATTTAATCACAGTGTCAGAAAAATCATTATTATTATTTATATATTTCTATTTGATGGGAACGTGCTGAAGATTTTTAAGATTTTTAAATCTCTCTAACAGATCAATCCTTCCTGAAACCAGACAGGGAGTCATAAGGACTTTGTTTTCTTATCTGCAGCTTATTTTCTTTATCTTCAACATTATTAAAAATTCAAGAAAATGCTCAATTTTAGGCACAATTTAATGATTTAATCAAAAAATAAAGACTTAAAGAAGTTAGATTTATTTTAGCTTCCAGTGTTCAATATTGTAGTTTTTATGGATATGAACTCTGGAAAAAAAAAATAAATCTAGATAAGTCAGTTTTTCTAAAATTTGTGCATTTGTTCTTTAATTGAGGAGATAAGATAGACACTTTGGCAATGGAACATTTACATTTGAAATAAGAAAAACAATCTATTTTGTTGTCTTATTTCAATTTATATTATCTAAAATAAAAATACTTGTTCCAGTGCACTGGAAAAACGATCGAGAAAAAAGTCAAAATGTCTTAAATTACTTGTATTTATCCTTAATTTGAGCAGGTAAATAAGATGATTTGCCGCTGCACTGCAAAAAATATAAATCTCAATAAGTTATTTTTTCTTAAAATAAGTGTGTTTTTCCTTGATTTGAGGAGATAAGTAAGACACTTTGCCAATGGAACAAGACAATTTCCTTTTAAAATAAGAAAAAACTATTTTATCGTCTTATTTCAAGTAAATATTATCTAACTATCTTATTTTAAGAGTGAAAATACTCATTCCATTGGCAAATCATCTTATTTACCTGCTCAAATTAAGGCTAAATATACTTAATTTAAGCCATTTTTTACTTATTTCTGGATTGTTTTTGCAGTGTGGAATGAGGATTCTACTATTAAAATAAGATAATTAGATCAAATGCACTTGAAATAAGACCAAGCAATCGTGTTTCCTTATTTTAAGTGTAAATTATCTTGTTCCATTGACAAAATGTCTCTTTTATCTCCTCAATCCAAGAAAAAAATGACTCATCTAGATTTCGATTTTTTCTACAAAACAATTTTTCAACAAAAAAATGAACATTATACAAAAGGACCAAGTTAAAACCAGCAAGTACCTCAGATTTCTAAAAAAATAAATAAAATAAAATACTAAACAACAGCAAATTTTCAAAATAAAAAACTTTTTACAAATATCAACTAAAAGAGACATTATAATAAGATCCGCTTAACAAAAACTAAATAAAGTTTTATCATATGAAGTCAAATCAAAATAATTAAACTGTATTGAAAAAGCTTCAAACTCTGAAATAAAGTCCAGTGGATTTTTTTTTAACTTTTTTTGGAACGACTGTGACCTGGATGACTGAGACTCTTCACCAATATGACATCATCAACATATCAGGAAGAAACGGATGTTAAAAAAACACGTTAAAACCAGCAGGTACCTCTTATTTCTAAAAAAATAAAATAAAATCCAATTGAACTAAAAATCTGTAAAATTTAAATTTCTACCAATAAATTTTACATCTATTCTTTTATTCACATAAATGTCCAAAAGTCCAAACTGACCTTGAGCAGCAGCTGGTATTTAGTGATTCTCTGGATGGGTTTGATCAGATAATCACTAATCGACATCCTGCAGCTGATTTCATGCTGGATCTCCTGCAAAAATGAACATCCAGGTCAATTCAATCACTTTACACTGCAAAAAAAAAATCATTTTTTCATAAAATAACTGCATTTGTTCTTGAATGGAGGAGATTTAAGAGACATTTTACCAATGAAACAAGACTATTTAGATTTTAAATAAGAAAACACAAATGGATTGTCTTATTTCAAGTGCTTCTTATCTAATTATCTTATTTTAACAGTAAAAATACTGATTCCATTGGCAAACTATCTCATTTACCTGCTCAAATTAAGGGCAAATACACTTAATTTAAGAAATGTTTACTTATTTCTAGATCGTTTTTGTAGTGTAGTTAAGAAAGTTTATTATCAAACTCATCACACTGGAACAACAATCTACAAAAAATTCAAAATGTCTTAAATTAAGTGTATTTAGCCTCAATATGAGCAGGTAAATAAGATGATTTGCCACTGGGTTTAGGATTTTTACTCTTAAAATAAGATAATTAGATAATGTAAACTTGAAATAATGACAATGATATAGTTTTTTTCTTATTTTACATGTAAATTGTCTTGTTCCATTTGCAAAATGTCTCACTTATCTCCTCAAGTCAAGAAAAAATGCACTTATTTTAAGAAAAAATGACTTAATTAGATTGACCTTTTTTTCCATTGTGTTTCGTGTCTAAATTTTAATCAGGAAAAACATCTAATAATGTTTGAAGAAATGAAAGAATAAAACATGTTAAATTACCTCAAAGAAGGTTTCGTACTCTATTACAATGAACTCTGACCTCGGCTTGTTCTGGCAGTAAACTATGTACATATGCAGTCGCCGCTCCTGGAAAACAAGACAAACAGGATTTAGGAAACGATTGACAGAAAATCTCCAAATCTTTGATCGTTTGCTGTTAAAACGCAACAGTGGCGAATTATCGGTTTGGTGTAGAAGGCTTCCAGCCGTACATGTTTGAGCCCTTGCCTCGCAACGCTGCCAGTTCTGTTAGCTCTACGCCTGCCGAAGACACAGACGTCCATCCTCTGTAATTCCGATAAAACTTGCTCGATAGCCACGCTAACGCTAGTTTCATCGGCTGAAGCCGCCATGTTCTTTAGACTGAACTGTCGCGCTTCTCGTTGCGTCACACCTCAACCCGCCTCAAAGCCAACGCTGATTGGACGTTCGTTTGGTGAACGGCTCCAAATTTTCTTTAACGGAGAGTCTCTAGACTGATCTGCGAGTGAAATGTTGAAAGATCGCGAGATCAGGATGGTCTCACGAGGCTACGTTGATATATGATTGGCTGAATTTAGGTGTTCAGGCTGACGTAGAACTAACTGGCCTGAAGAAGATAACGAAAAAAAAACACAGATTTTAAGACAGGATTTTTTTTTTAAATACAAATGTTTTAAATATTGGGACAATATGGTCTAATAAAGAGTCCAGTTATATACATGTTTAAGCCAGAATAATTTAAAATTTAAATATGATTTCCCTACGACTTTAAAGAAACAGGTGTAATACAGTTTGTCCGAGTGGAGTTGCCATATGTTGATGTCATAAGAAGGGGGCGGAGCCCTGAGCAGATCTGGTACCTACATCGGCTTAAACATAAAGCTTGGATTGGACGCCAACAAACCTTCAAACCGAGAACATGGAGCCGTGTTTACGGTCCACATCAACCTGACACGCTGAGGGTCATCAGAACGATCTGGGATGAGGTTGCAGGTAATGAGGGTCATTTTGGCGAGGAGCGTTCCAATGATTTAAGCTTAGATAAAGTCTGGTTGTTACTCAGGAACGTCCTCATTGAACAGTCTGGGTTCAGATCTTACATGTCGAATGAAGAGGTCGGCCAGCAGGTCGTGGTTCTGGACGCAGCGCTCCAACTCCACCAAGAAGAAGCTGAAACAGAAAGCAGACGTCAGCGGCCGGTCTCTGAGCGACGTGTCAGAAAACACGGCTACATGGTGTTTCTCCTGAGGGACTGACTCTCTGTGCCAGTCGTAGATCTGCTGGATGTTCCCGAAGACGATCTTGTCTTTGCCCGTCATGTCTTCTGGGATCCCTCTGACCTCCAGCCTGGACATGAAGCCCTGATAGGTCCAAAGAAATCAGCACAGGTTTAACTTTTTGGCTCTTTTGTCTTTTTTAAATGATGGTTTCCCTGATCAGGTCTTCACCTCAACGATCACACCCAAGTCCTTCACATAGTCCTTCTCTGACTGGACCATCTCGTTAACAACAAACCTGTTCCAAAAGCATCGGTTAGAGGTTATCTATAACCATGGTTACGGTCAGAGTTCTGCTTTTCTTACATTCGTCCCCTCAGCGCTTTATTTCTCTGCTCCGAGTCCGACTCATTGGATCCCTGATCCGAATCCAAACCCTGAGGAGAAGCTAACATCAGTACGGCTGCCATAGCAACGACAGGATGGGTGAAAAACGAAAGTGTTTCTCACCTCAGGGTTGTTGGGGTCTTTGATGATTTGCATAGGAGGCGGCAGAGGGGTGTGGCTTTCTTCCTCAGGCTCCTCCTCCCCGCCACTTTGCACAGCTTCGTCCTTCTTCGCCTTCTTAACCAACAAAACACAAACGTTGTTGCTTTGAGTCGGAGAATTCTGCAAACGTGGATAGAATACGTTTAAGGATGTGGTTACAGACCGTCTGTGCGTTCCCGGTGAGGGGCGTGGTCACATCAGGCCTGTTGTCCCGCCTCCTGGTTCTGATCGGAGGCTTTTTCTGTCCGTCAGCTTTTCCTTGACTCAGTCTTCGGACCGGACTCGTCAACCAGCGCTGCAACAGACAGTTAACCGTCAGTCTGAGTGCACCACCCTTTCCCCCCCTCTGCTGAGGTGGAGCTACTAACAGCTGCCAGATGTTACCTTCAGAGTGTTTCCGGTTCCAGAACCGGTGCGTTTGGGACCTGGAGATCCCGCAGCACCGCCTGCAGGTCCACCGACACCACCTACTGTAGGAGAAGTTACACCTGATAGAAATCAGAACCAGTCAGAGATGAAAGTTCGGTTTTTGTTGCTGTGATCATTCAGAGGAACGTTTTCTCACTTTGGTTGCTGGTTTGAATCTGAAGTCCTGAACCGTCAGAACCGTACAGACTGGACTCTGAACAAAGAGAAACAAAATATATAAATTTATCTGGCAAACAGACTGACAGTGGAAACAAACATCAATTAAATGACTCATAATGGAAGTAACTAAAGTAACAAATGCATCATTATATGAATATGATAAAAGCTTCACTTTAAAGTCAAAGAGTCATGATTGCAGAGAAAATTTTCAAAATAAAAGACTTTAAAAAAATATTATCTAAAAGAGACGTTATAATAAGATCCCCTTAACAAAAACTAAATAAAATTTTATCAGATGAAGTCAAAGCAACACAAATAAACCGGAGCAATGGTTCAGTTTGGAACCCAAATCTTCTCCAAACACATGAGAAAGTTCAGGAGCTTAGAAGTTATTTAGCAGTAAAAATAAAATTTCAGGAGGTTCAAGAAATATTTGTGGTTGAGATTCTCAGTCATCCAGGTCAGCGTAGTTCCAAGGAGAGTTAAAAACAATCCACTTGACTTTGTTTCCAAGTTTAAAGACGTTTCTCTTCCATCCAGGGAGATTTTTCAATATAAAATGTCAGAAATAGTGTTGAGTTCCAGGTTTTATCCAGCAGCCCAACAAAGAACATGCAAATTGAAACGGAGGAATGGGTCCACCCCTTTGGAATGGAATGTTAGGGGCTTCTTTTGTTAGTCTGTAATACCTTATACTGGTCTATGCCTCTGAAAGGGAGGTTGTTAGAGGGAATTTTTGGCCTGGCTGAATAGGGGAGGTCTTCTATACTATATAGTATACGACTATTTTGAATTTATAGCCCCCCCTTGAGAAAACTCCAGCAGCTGGCACTGGTCAGACCCGTTCATCCGTTTCTATTTGCATGTTTTCTAAACTAAAACCAGGCTTTGTTGGGCTACTGTATAAAACCTGGAACTCAACGCTATTTCTCACATTTTGAATTTAAAAAGCTTCCTGGATGGAAGAGAAACGTCTTCAAACTTGGAAACAAAGTCCAGTGGATTGATTTTATTGTTTGTTGTTTTTTTTTTACTTTTTTTGGAGGTTAAAGAAAGAAAACCAAAGAGAGAGGAAGTTCTACAGAAGCAGCAGGAATCATTTTAAAAGATGATATAAAACTGAAATACATATTCTAAAACATTTTGAATCTGATATTTTATCCTCTGCTGCATTAGACATTAGATTATCTTAATGACAAAATAACTTTTACTTCTGATTGTTTCTTTTTGAGACAAATCGAAGCTAAACTTTATCCCTAAGTCAGCGGTTATTCTTAGCTTTAGAGAGCGTCCTGTACCTTTTATATTCTTATGTAATAGTTACAGAGCGTTTATTGATCTGTTAAAGGCAGATAAAACAGCAGGTAGGCGTTTCTTTCAGCAGAAATAGGATCAGCAAAGCTTTACGGAAACAAACATACGGATATTTGGCTTAATTTTCAGCATCAAATGTTGCTGTGGAGAAACATTTAAAGGTGGAAGCAGAGATGAGTCAAGAATCCAAACAAAAGTAGCGTTTTGAGTTTTCCATCCCCAACAGGACGTCCTGTCTTCCCGTCTGACAGACCAATCCTCTCTGAAAGCTGTCCGTCCGGTTCTCACTCCAACCTTCAAGTCGTCGTCTTTAGGAATGTTGCAGAAACCAGTGGAGTGACCCTCAGTCGTTCATTAACCAGCACTCACAGCCTCTCAGGTCTCCAACCTTCACCATCAGCTCTCTCTATATGAAACCCACCTCGCTCGTCCCTTCCCACAATCCATCCCAACGCGCCTGAGCAATCCCAGCATGCACCTCTGCCTCGCCGCATGCTTCCAGTCCATTCAGGAGAAGAAAAATAAGAAGAGATGCAGCAGAACTCAGAGAGACGCTCCGTCAGGACTGAATGAAACTACCGGAATGTCAGGGCTGGGGCAGCCGGGGGGCGTGGCTTTAAAAGCAGTGGGCGGGGCTTATGACACCTGTCCATATGAATTATTTATGCCCAACAAATGAATCCAAAGTTTTTATACCGTTTAAAATTAACAACAATAATCAAAGATTTTTTTTTCATTAATTTGATACAAATTAGTTTGACTAAATAAGACAGCAAAATAAGAAAAAATGAAATTATAAAGACATTTCAAACTAATATAGATGAAGAAAAAATAATATGAAGATTAAAAAAAAATTAAAAATTAAAGAGTGAAAAGAAAAGGGAAAAGAAAATTAAACTACAAGTTCATAATTTGAAAATATATTTTTATTTATACATATATGTTTTTGTTTCCTGAGGGTGTAAAAAAACAAACAAAACAAAACAATAGTAGAATAAATCAGATATAGAAAAAGTAAACAGGAGGGCAGATCTGAGACCAGCTGCAGCTCTTCTTGTTTTAGCAGCAGGTGAACATTTACACCAACACACACTTTAACACACACTTTAACACACACTCTGAAACACACACTCTGAAACACACACTCTGAAACACACTTTAACACACACACTAAAACACACTTTAACACACACTCTGAAACACACACTCTGAAACACACACTCTGAAACACACTTTAACACACACACTAAAACACACTTTAACACACACTCTGAAATACACACTCTGAAACACACTTTAACACACACACTAAAACACACTTTAACACACACTTTAACACACACTCTGAAACACACACTCTGAAACACCCTTTAACAAACACACTAAAACACACTTTAACACACACTCTGAAACACACACTCTGAAACACACACTCTGAAACACACACTCTGAAACACACACTTTAACACACACTTTAACACACACTCTGAAACACACACTCTGAAACACACACTCTGAAACACACTCTAACACACACTCTGAAACACACACTCTGAAACACACTTTAACACACACACTAAAACACACTTTAACACACACTCTGAAACACACACTCTGAAACACACACTCTGAAACACACTCTAACACACACTCTGAAACACACACTCTGAAACACACTCTAACACACACTCTGAAACACACTCTGAAACACACTTTAACACACACACTAAAACACACTTTAACACACACTCTAACACACACTCTAAAACACACTCTGAAACACACACTCTGAAACACACACTCTGAAACACACTTTAACACACACACTAAAACACACTTTAACACACACTCTAACACACACTCTGAAACACACTCTAACACACACTCTGAAACACACACTCTGAAACACACTCTAACACACACTCTGAAACACACACTCTGAAACACACTTTAACACACACACTAACACACACTTTAACACACACTCTAACACACACTCTAAAACACACTCTAACACACACTCTGAAACACACACTCTGAAACACACACTCTGAAACACACACTCTGAAACACACACTCTGAAACACACACTCTGAAACACACTTTAACACACACACTAAAACACACTTTAACACACACTTTAACACACACTGTGAAACACACACTCTGAAACACACTTTAACACACACTCTAAAACACACTTTAACACACACTCTAACACACACTCTAAAACACACTCTAACACACACTCTGAAACACACACTCTGAAACACACACTCCGAAACACACTTTAACACACACACTAAAACACACTTTAACACACACTTTAACACACACTCTGAAACACACACTCTGAAACACACTTTAACACACACTCTAACACACACTCTAAAACACACTCTAACACACACTCTGAAACACACTTTAACACACACTTTAACACACACTCTGAAACACACACTAAAACACACTTTAACACACACTCTAACACACACTCTGAAACACACACTCTGAAACACACTTTAACACACACTCTAAAACACACTCTAACACACACTCTGAAACACACTTTAACACACACTTTAACACACACTCTGAAACACACACTAAAACACACTTTAACACACACTCTAACACACACTCTGAAACACACACTTTAACACACACTTTAACACACACTCTGAAACACACACTGAAACACACACTCTGAAACACACACTTTAACACACACTCTGAAACACACACTCTGAAACACACTCTAACACACTCTGAAACACACACTCTGAAACAAACTTTAACACACACACTAAAATACACTTTAACACACACTCTGAAACACACACTCTGAAACACACTCTAACACACACTCTGAAACACACACTCTGAAACACACACTCTGAAACACACACTCTGAAACACACTCTAACACACACTCTGAAACACACACTCTGAAACACACTTTAACACACACTCTAACACACACTCTGAAACACACACTCTGAAACACACTTTAACACACACTTTAACACACACTCTGAAACACACACTCTGAAACACACACTCTGAAACACACTTTAACACACACACTAAAACACACTTTAACACACACTCTAACACACACTCTGAAACACCCTCTAACACACACTCTGAAACACACACTCTGAAACACACTCTAACACACACTCTGAAACACACACTCTGAAACACACACTCTGAAACACACTTTAACACACACACTAAAACACACTTTAACACACACTCTAACACACACTCTAAAACACACACTAACACACACTCTGAAACACACACTCTGAAACACACACTCTGAAACACACACTCTGAAACACACTTTAACACACACACTAAAACACACTTTAACACACACTCTAACACACACTCTGAAACACACTCTAACACACACTCTGAAACACACACTCTGAAATACACTCTAACACACACTCTGAAACACACACTCTGAAACACACTTCAACACACACACTAAAACACACTTTAACACACACTGAAACACACACTCTGAAACACACTTTAACACACACTCTAAAACACACTTTAACACACACTCTAAAACACACTTTAACACACACTCTAACACACACTCTGAAACACACTCTAACACACACTCTGAAACACACTTTAACACACACTCTAAAACACACTCTAAAACACACTCTAACACACACTCTGAAACACACTTTAACACACACTTTAACACACTCTGAAACACACACTAAAACACACTTTAACACACTCTAACACACACTCTGAAACACACACTCTGAAACACACTCTAACACACACTCTGAAACACACTCTAACACACACTCTGAAACACACTTTAACACACACTTTAACACACACTCTGAAACACACTTTTACACACACTCTGAAACACACTTTAACACACACTCTGAAACACACTTTAACACACACTTTAACACACACTCTGAAACACACTTTAACACACACTCTAACACACACTCTGAAACACACACTCTGAAACACACTCTAACACACACTCTGAAACACACTCTAACACACACTCTAAAACACACTCTAACACACACTCTGAAACACACTCTAACACACACTCTGAAACACACTTTAACACACACTTTAACACACACTCTGAAACACACACTAAAACACACTTTAACACACACTCTGAAACACACACTCTGAAACACACTCTAACACACACTCTGAAACACACTTTAACACACACACTAAAACACACTTTAACACACACTTTAACACACACTCTGAAACACACTCTAACACACACTCTGAAACACACTTTAACACACACACTAAAACACACTTTAACACACACTCTAACACACACTCTGAAACACACTTTAACACACACACTAAAACACACTTTAACACACACTTTAACACACACTCTGAAACACACACTAAAACACACTTTAACACACACTCTAACACACACTCTGAAACACACACTCTGAAACACACTCTAACACACACTCTAAAACACACTCTAACACACACTCTGAAACACACTTTAACACACACTTTAACACACACTCTGAAACACACACTAAAACACACTTTAACACACACTCTAACACACACTCTGAAACACACACTCTGAAACACACTTTAACACACACACTAAAACACACTTTAACACACACTTTAACACACACTCTGAAACACACACTAAAACACATTCTAACATACACACCAACACACCCTAACACACACACACACTTTAACACACACCCAAACACACGCACTCTAACTCCCCCACAGACAGGATGTTGAACGGCAGGTTCCTGTAGGAGAATTGCTCCTTCAGGTTAAAGTTTAACCCGGCAGCAGTGTGACCTTTGAACCCTGTGGAACAAACCAGCAGCGATGCAGTTAAAGTTCCTGCGTCGCTGCAGGACTTTTCGTTTTCTCAGAAGATTTTATTTCAAACTCATATTTCCTGTTTTTTTATCATTCCTAAAAACAAACACCTTGAAGTGGAAAAAAAACAACAACTTTTAGATGTTTATTTATTTTACACGACATGTTTAAAAAAAGCTTCTGTTTTGTATTTAACACGGATTTTTCTGTCTGAAATATTAGATCCTGTTTGTCTGTGTGAATGATTAATGGGAGACATAGTTTGAAACTTTTAGTTTGTTGACGTTTGTTTTAATAAGTTTGTTGTAAAAGTTTTCATTACCTGAGGGATGAAAGGATAATAAGTTAATTATCTCAGTTAACATCAGAAAGACAGTTTAAATTTAAAATAAAAAAAACACAATTACATTGTCTTATTTCAAGTGTATTTTATCTAATTATCTTTTTTTAAGAGTAAAATATTCATTCCATTGGCAAACTATGTCATTTACGAACCCAAACTAAGGTTAAATACATTTAAGACAACTTTACTTATTTCTAGATTGTTTTTGCAGTGAATTAATGAGAAGGACCTCGCTGCAGCAAACAGAAAGGGGCGGGGACGGACCTTTCCGTCAGTCCCATACCTTATTTGGAAATGGGACTATTGCATTCCGGAAATGAAGGGGGCGCTATTTTCATAATCACTAGTATAAATGCCTTAAAGATGCGGGGTTAAGAGGAAAGGAAGAAGAAAGAAAGAAGTTTGAAAAGTTTTTGCACTGGTGTTCGGCACACGATCCATAATGCAAAACCCACAAAATCAACAAAAGGTAATTTTACCTTCTTAAAATTTGTTTCACATAGTAAATTAATACGCTTTTCTAGATTCAGTTTTTTAAGAAAACCTTCAATTTGTCCTTTTTAAAAGGTCCAGAGAAGAACTACAAAAGGAGAGAAAGCGGAAAAAAGTTGATGAGAGGGCAAAATGTGAGGTAAGCTGTAGCTAAAATTCATCACTTTGTTGTTTTAAGTCATAGAATTTGTATTATGTCCATTCACAGTGTACTTTTGTTCTATGCTTATTTTTTTAAGTCTGAAAGAAAATCAGGATAGAAGAATTAAAAGGGTTGAAGCAGTTTTGATGTTATTTTGACTTGCATTCATCTTTCACTTAGAACATATCTGTATTTTTACAGACTCTGTGTGCTGATGACCACACCTATGCCAAAGGAGCCGAGGCACAAATTGAGGTTCATTTTTTAAATTTACACATAACTAGTAATTTTGATTTGTGTATCTTTATGTGCAAATGAGACTAAAACCCTAAATGATTTTTTTTTAATTAAAATTCATTATTTGGACAACTTTTTTTATATCATTAGAGATGAAAGGATAAGATACTGAGAGATATAAAGTATTAATTATTGTTTAATGCTCTTCACCATGCAGGTAGAAAGGATACCGCCAGTCTTACAGGTAAGATTCATTCATAATCATATGTATCATCCATTCTTCCTGTATGACAGTCTTGCAATGCACCTGTTTTTTATTTTGTTTGTTTTTTTATTTTTTTATTGTCAGATGCGGAGGAGAGGAGAGTACCCTCGTTACTACTGTGATGGCATACCTGGACTTTGCCCTGAGTGCCAACATTGAATTCAAAGAAAATAAAAGTTGCTTTCCACAATCTGTCACATATTGTTAGTTTTTTTTGTGACATGCCATTTGAAATCGTTACTGATAAAGAATATTTACCTTTTGACTTGTGCAGTCCTCCTTTTTCATAATGTGTTCTTTCAATATTATTTACATTTTTTAAAGTTCCTTTTGTTGTAGCTCAGTTGATTTACATCATTTAGTTTTCATAGAAATGGTGTCGTTTCCACAAAGTTACATTGTGGCTGTAATTTGTTGGAGAGACAGTAGAACCAATAAAGTAGTTGTAAATATATTGTAACAGCGTTGTTTAACAATTGGAAAATTTTAAATGCAAGCAAAGCTAATAACTTGCAATATACAATGTTTCCTATACATTTTTGAACAGTGACTGGAATCAATACAAACTTTCTTTACAAACCTGACATACAGACAAGTTGTTTATGTTTTAACAGTTAGAATCAACTTGTTTTATGTAATAAAAAATAAGTTGCAGAAACATATTGTTCAGATACAAACATAAGATTAAACGAGCAAAGCGAAGGTGTAATCAGGGTGGAGGTGATGGAAGCTCAGGTGAGGAGCAGTTGCACACATCAAGCTGGACTTTATGAAGGGTGAAGGACTTGAGACCGGCGCCATTAGGCTGGGAGGGAGGCACCTGAGCAGGTGATTGGCTGAGCAGGTGAGATGAAGACAGACTTTATTCAAAAAGGTTTTCATGTAGAAAAAAGATAATTCTCTGGTGGTTACCAGTACAGTGTCTACTGCCGGGATCAGAAAGTTGAAGATTATTGTCAAATGAACTTTCTAAAACCTACTTTCTGTGCGAGTCTTTCCAGGTTGAAGCTACATTTAAGGTTTTAATTAATCACTTTGGGTTTTGCTACAATTGGATATTCATGTTTTTGGAGTGCAGTTCATGAATTTATTGCAATTGATAAAATTACTATGGTATTTCTAAATGGAATAGTGGGACACCAATCAGTTTACTAGTTGAGCTGGAGTCCTTATAGGAGACATTATGGTCAATAATGATAATAATTGAGCCAGGTCACCTGCAACCAAGTATATTCTAGTTACCGAATGGCACTTGTTAAAAGTTCAAAAGTCCTTTGGTTTGTTTGTAAATTATATTCACAATGAGAATAATAAGAAAAAATATTTGGCAAATAAACAACAAAAGTGCACCGTGAATGGACGTACTAAGTTGGCCAAAATTGTCGACTAAATGTTTTACAGACCAAACCTCTTTTCCATCTAGTTCTTATTAAATAAGCCAAAGGCTATTATATTTTAGATTTTAACTTATTTATTTTAAGAGTACCATTCACAACATCAAAATATATTATTTGAACTTCAGCACCAGCATGTATTTGTTTATATCTGTTTTCTTAATCAGCGATGGACTGGGGATCTGTCCAGGGTCAGCAGCCTTCATGACCCCACTTGAGGATAATTCATAAAAATTAATGGGTGGATAAATGTGCTCTTAATATAATGTACATTTGTCTCCAAAATATTGATTTTATTTCTCCATAATGATTCCTTATTGTTGCTTATTTTAGATTGTTTGTTACTAATATAATTTTAAATAAAGATTTCAAAATAAAAAAGGGACATACCACGTGACAGACATGCCACGTGACATATCACGTTTTGTAGCCATTTCTTTACTGTTTAATTAGTATTTTTAATGTTGAAAGTGTTCTTGGGTGTTTTGAAAGGCGTTGTCAAATAAAATACGTTATTATTATAATTATTATGAAACGGTCGGTACAGGAAATAGTGTCACTAGCGCCCCCGTCAGTTCCGGAATGAAATGGTCCCATTTCCATATAAGGTATGAGACTGACAGTGGTCCGTCCCCGCCCCTTTCTGTTTGCTGCAGCGAAGTGTACTTCGAATTAATATATACTCAATATACACTGGAAAAAATCAAAATCTAGATAATTCATTTTTTTCTTAAAATAATTGTATTTGTTCCTGGAAGAACTAACTAGAAATCATTAAAAATGTCTTAAATTAAGTGTATTTACCCTTAATTTGAGCAGGTAAATGAGATAGTTTGCCAATGGAATGAGGATTTTAACTCTTAAAATAAGGTAATTAGATAAAAAGCACTTGAAATAAGACAAAGTAATTGTGTTTTCTTATTTTAAATGTAAATTATCTTCTTGGCAAAATGTCTTATCTCTTCAATCCAAGAACAAATGACTTATTTTAAGAAAAAAAGTCTTATATAGACTGAGATGTTTTCCAGTGCAGTTACTGTAACCGTGGTTGTAATCAGATTACTCACCCCTGCCGGCGCTCACAGTGGAGGAGGAGTTGGAGGAAGGCGCGGTGCTGCTGGCGGTGGTGGAGGAGGAGGAGTTGCAGACAGAGGAGGCGGCGGCGACGCCGGAGGAGGTGGCGCTGGGGGAGGTGGTGGAGGCCGGGACCAGCCCCTCCATGTCGGCCGCGCTGTGGGAGTGCGACAGGCAGAGGGCGCTCATGGGCAGCAAGCCCTCCTGTGAGGAAACGGCATCCGATGAAGAACCGGCGGGTCGTCGGCAGCGACGGGGATGTTTCCGGTCGGATCCCTTACCTGCTGAGGCGACTGATCCGTGGTTCTGACCAGGCACCAGCCGGGTCGGTCGGCCGAGCGCTCCACCAGCTCCACCGTCTGACTGCAGCGGACGCTGAGTTCCCCGGGCCCCGCAGAGGTGAAATCCAGCAGGACCACCACTAACTCACAGCCTCCAGACAGCTGCAGACACACAGAGAGGCGTGTTAGTGTCAGCGTGGATCCCCGCCATCAAACCGCATCATCTGATGATGCTCCTCAGCTGATGGACACAGAGAGGCGTGTTAGTGTCAGCGTGGATCCCCGCCATCAAACCGCATCATCTGATGATGCTCCTCAGCTGATGGACACAGAGAGGCGTGTTAGTGTCAGCGTGGATCCCCGCCATCAAACCGCATCATCTGATGATGCTCCTCAGCTGATGGACACAGAGAGGCGTGTTAGTGTCAGCGTGGATCCCCGCCATCAAACCGCATCATCTGATGATGCTCCTCAGCTGATGGACACAGAGAGGCGTGTTAGTGTCAGCGTGGATCCCCGCCATCAAACCGCATCATCTGATGATGCTCCTCAGCTGATGGACACAGAGAGGCGTGTTAGTGTCAGCGTGGATCCCCGCCATCAAACCGCATCATCTGATGATGCTCCTCAGCTGATGGACACAGAGAGGCGTGTTAGTGTCAGCGTGGATCCCCGCCATCAAACCGCATCATCTGATGATGCTCCTCAGCTGATGGACACAGAGAGGCGTGTTAGTGTCAGCGTGGATCCCCGCCATCAAACCGCATCATCTGATGATGCTCCTCAGCTGATGGACACAGAGAGGCGTGTTAGTGTCAGCGTGGATCCCCGCCATCAAACCGCATCATCTGATGATGCTCCTCAGCTGATGGACACAGAGAGGCGTGTTAGTGTCAGCGTGGATCCCCGCCATCAAACCGCATCATCTGATGATGCTCCTCAGCTGATGGACACAGAGAGGCGTGTTAGTGTCAGCGTGGATCCCCGCCATCAAACCGCATCATTTGATGATGCTCCTCAGCTGATGGACACAGAGAGGCGTGTTAGTGTCAGCGTGGATCCCCGCCATCAAACCGCATCATTTGATGATGCTCCTCAGCTGATGGACACAGAGAGGCGTGTTAGTGTCAGCGTGGATCCCCGCCATCAAATCGCATCCTCAGCTGATGGACTCTAACTGAAGGTCAATGACCTCACTGATGCTGGAGGCAGATCTGACAAGAAAGTCTGGAGATCCGACACCATTAGGCCAAATACTGACACCAACAACCATGCAGTGGAAAATGAAACAACATACTGAATAACTTCTAACCATTTAAGATCTATAACTGAATCAATCCAAGATCAGCAGTGATTTCAACGATTCTCTGCTCTTAGTGGTCTTTGGACGCTATCATGCAATGATGGATCACCTTTGACCTCAGAACATGGAGGAGAAATGGGGGAAGGTGTGGTGTATAAAATTATAGGAACACTGGAAATAATGAATACCTAGATAAGTAATTTGGAAAAAAAAATAAGTGCATTTTTTCTTGAATTCAGGAGATAGAAGAGACATTTTGCCAATGGAACAATATAATTTATACTTAAAATAATAAAACACTATTGCATTGTCGTATATATTATTTAATTATCTTATTTTAAGAGTAAATACACTTAATTTTTACTTATTTCTAGATCGTTTTTCCAGTGCTGAACTCAATGCACTGCAATAATGATCTAGAAATAAGTAAAAAATGTCTTAAATTAAGTGTATTTACCCTTAATTTGAGTAGATAAACGCGATAGTTTGCCAATGAAATCAGTATTTTTTACTCTTAAAGTTATATAATTAGATAAAATGCTCTTGATATAAGACAATGCAGTTCTGTTTTCTTATTTTAAATGTAAATTGTATTTTTCCATTGGCAAAATGTCTCACTTCCTCAATTGATGAAAAATTGCACTTATAAAAAAAAAAAAAAGACATATGGAGATTTCCATTTTTTTGCAGTGTAATTCGAGCAGGTAGATAAGATGACTGAATGAGGAATTTTATTCTTAAAATAAGATAATTAGTGTCACAGTCTTGGTTCTGTTTAAGTTTTCTTTTGAGTTTTCAGTTTCATGGTTTTTCTTTGTTTTCTAGTTTTATTGGTTTAATTCCTATTTTGCCTTGTTTTTCCTGGATGTATTTGAGTTTTTAGGTATTTTTTGTTTGCCCTCTGCTGCCCTCTTGTGTTGGTCTCTTTTTCCCTCGCTCCCTTCTAGACTCCTCTGTCCAAAGCTGCTCCCAATCAGCTCATCAGTCCTGTTTCTGTTCAGTCTCCCATATACAGGTGCTGGTCATAAAATTAGAATATCATGAAAAAGTAGATTGATTTCAGTAATTCCATTTAAAAAGTGAAACTTGTATATTATATTCATACATTACATACAAACTCATATATTTCAGATGTTTATTTTGTTTAATTTTGATGATTACAAATGACAACAAATGAAAATCTCAAATTCATCATATCAGAAAATTAGAATATTGTGAAAAGGTTCAAAATGGATGGCCCCTGGTGCCACACTCTAATCAGCTAATTAACTCAAACCACCTGCAAAAGCCTTTAAATGGTCTTTCAGTCTAGTTCTATAGGCTACACAATCATGGGGAAGACTGCTGACTTGACAGTTGTCCAAAAGACGACCATCGACACCTTGCACAAGGAGGGCAAGACACAAAAGGTCATCGCTAAAGAGGCTGGCTGTTCACAGAGCTCAGTGTCCAAGCACATTAATAGAGAGGCGAAGGGAAGGAAAAGATGTGGTCGAAAAAAGTGTACAAGCAAGAGAGATAACCGCACCCTGGAGAGGATTGTGAAACAAAACCCATTCAAAAATGTGGGGGAGATTCACAAAGAGTGGACTGCAGCTGGAGTGAGTGCTTCAAGAACCACCACACACAGACGTATGAAAGACATGGGTTTCTGCTGTCGCATTCCTTGTGTCAAGCCACTCTTGAACCACAGACAGCGTCAGAAGCGTCTTGCCTGGGCTAAAGAGAAACAGGACTGGACTGCTGGTGAGTGGTCCAAAGTCATGTTCTCTGATGAAAGTAAATTTTGCATTTCCTTTGGAAATCAAGGTCCCAGAGTCTGGAGGAAAAGAAGAGAGGCACTTCATCCACGTTGCTTGAAGTCCAGTGTAAAGTTTCCACAGTCAGTGATGGTTTGGGGTGCCATGTCATCTGCTGGTGTTGGTCCATTGTGTTTTCTGAGGTCCAGGGTCAACGCAGCCACATACCAGGAAGTTTTAGAGCACTTCATGCTTCCTGCAGCTGACCAACTTTTTGGAGATGCAGATTTCATTTTCCAACAGGACTTGGCACCTGCACACAGTGCCAAAGCTACCAGTACCTGGTTGAAGGACCATGGTATCCCTGTTCTTAATTGGCCAGCAAACTCTCCTGACCTTAACCCCATAGAAAATCTATGGGGTATTGTGAAGAAGAAGATGCAATACACCAGACCCAACAATTCAGAAGAGCTAAAAGCCACTATTAGAGCAACCTGGGCTATCATAACACCTGAGCAGTGCCACAGACTGATCGACTCCATGCCACGCGGCATTGCTGCAGTAATACAGGCCAAAGGAGGCCCAACTAAATACTGAGTGCTGTACATGCTCATACTTTTCAGTTGGCCAACATTTCTATAAATCCTTTGTTTTTATTGGTCTTCAGTAATATTCAAATTTTCTGATATGATGAATTTGAGATTTTCATTTGTTGTCATTTGTAATCATCAAAATTAAACAAAATAAACATCTGAAATATATGAGTTTGTATGTAATGTATGAATATAATATACAAGTTTCACTTTTTAAATGGAATTACTGAAATCAATCTACTTTTTCATGATATTCTAATTTTATGACCAGCACCTGTATACTCTCCCTGTGCAGTTCATCATTGCTGGTTCCTCGTCGTTTCCTGGCTCACCACGTGAGTTTTCCCCTGAAGTTTTCTGATTTTTGGTTCCATGTATCGTGTATTTTAGTTTTTAGATTATAAACTAAATCTATAAAACTCTTCTCTGCCTCCTCGCTTCTGCATTTGGGTCCTCAAAACCTCAACCTAACCCTGACAATGAGATAATATGCACTTATCTAAGACGATGCAACTGTGTTTTTTCTTATTTTACATGGAAATTATCAGGTTCCATTGGTTAAATGTCTCACTTGCCTCCTCAATAAAAGAAAAAATGACTTATTTTAAGAAAAAAATTACTTTAAAGTAGATTTCCTTTTTTTTTTTTTTTTTGCAGTGCATGAATGTGAGAATGGTGAACTGCAAAAACGATCTAGAAATGAGAGAAAATGTCTTAAATTAAGTGCATTTACCATTAATTTGAGCAGGTAAATAAGATAATTTGCCAATGGAATTTGTATTTTTATTCTTAAAATAAGATTTTTAGATAATATGCACTTGAAATAAGACCATGCAATTGTATTTTCTTATTTTAAAGGTAAATTGTATTGCTCCATTGGCAAAGTGTCTCACTTACCTCCTCAGTTCAAGAAAAAATGACTTAATTTTTTGCAGTGTGCAAAGATAATGTAACACTGCAAAAACATTCAAGAAATAAGTGAACATGTCTTAAATAAAGTGTATTTAATCCTAATTTAAGTAGGTAAATTAGATGATTTGTCAATGGAATTAGTGTTTTTATTTTTAACATGAGATAATTAGATAAAATGCACTTTAAATAAGCTGTGCAATTATTTTATTTTAAATGTAAATTGTCTTTTTCCATTGGCAAAGTGTCTCACTTGCCTCCTAAATTCAAGAAACGATGCATTTATCTTAAAAAATTACTTATTTAGATTTTTTTTGCAGTGTTATGCTTGTAACTTTGTCAGTTTTACATTTTATAAAAACTATATATATTCTTCACTGCAAAAACGTTCTGAAAATAAGATAAACAATTCTTAAAATAAGTGTATTTAACCTTAACTTGAGCATTTTTACCCTTGAAATAAAAACATTAGATAAAATGCACTTAAAATAAGAGACTGCAGCTGTTTTTTTCTTATTTTAAATGTAAATAGTCTTATTCCATTGGCAAGTTGTCGCACTTTTTTGCTCAATTCAAATAAAAATGCACTTAATTTAAGAAAAAATGTTTCACTTATGTATAATTTTACCAGCTGTTTCTGTTTAGTATTTGGTTTTTACCATACCATACCAACTTTATTTATAGAGCACTTTAAAACAACCAAAGTTGATACAAAGTGCTGTACAATTTAAGAACACAACATAATAAAGTAATTTAAAAACAGTTTAAAAAAACAAAAACATACAATTTAAAACTAGATCTCACTGGTGTTGAAAGCCAAGTAAAATAGATGGGTTTTAAGACGAGCTTTAAAAATGGGCAAAGAAGGGGCCTCTCTGACCTGGAAAGGTAAGTCATTCCATAATTTGGGGCCCATAACAGATAACATTCTGTCTGTATTTTATCTTTTTATTTCTATTTTCCATGTTTCTGGTATAAAATAATGTCATTAAAAACCGCTTAGTGTTAGATTGTTTCTATGCAGCAGATTAAACACATGACTGATGAGCGACATA
This sequence comes from Cyprinodon tularosa, assembly GCF_016077235.1. Lineage (NCBI taxonomy): Eukaryota > Metazoa > Chordata > Actinopteri > Cyprinodontiformes > Cyprinodontidae > Cyprinodon > Cyprinodon tularosa. The sequence goes on along the minus strand of NW_024039431.1, from coordinate 380,955 downwards.
TGAGCCATGCTCAGCCCACACCCACGCTCTGATTGGTCCGAAAACATGACGAGAGCTATAGGTTGAGGTCACCATGGTTACGGCTGCCACTGTGTTGAGTAACCGGAGCACATGGGCTCCAGCTGGGGAGGAAACACTTTCCCTGTCAGGCTCCACAGGGAGCGGAGGGGAGTTCCCGGATTAAATGCAACCCAGCTGTGATCCGCTCAGAGACGCAGACGGAAAACAGGCGAGGAGCGGCGGTGAGCTGACAGAGAAACGCTTTGCACTGCAGGAAATCTGAGGAGGCGACTCTAAATAATCTGGAAACTATTCAATATTTAATGCCATTACATTTATATTTCATATTAACCCTTTTAGACACAAACTTTAACTTTAAATTCTGTTTTCTTGCTCCTCTATTATAAATTATTCAACTTTAGATTTTAAAAGTAAATAAAGTAAACCACGACATCCACAGCTGTAAAAGCTGCTATTAGCATACATGTAAACAGAGTTTACATGTATGGTTAATACAACTATTCCCAATTTGTGCACATTAATTATGTTTTAAATATGTGTGTCTTAGCCTGCTGGGAATCAGATTATTATTGGATTATTATCAGGATTATTTTAAATGTAAAACAAACAAGATAATCAGCTGAATACCTGCAGCTTGTTTCTGTCGTCCCTCTCAGCCTCTACTCGCTCACCTTTCCGTCCCTGAACACAACCAAAGGACCGCGTCCTGCCGGGTCACGGTGTCAGAGGTCACGACCCTAACCCCACCCGTGCCAAACCCTCAGTAGGTCCCAAAATCAAACGTACCTCATCAGCTGAGCAGAGAGCGTCTCAACAAGAAGTGCGAACTGTGGAAAACCCCTCAGACTCCCACCCTTACCCTCACACCCAGCCAGCTGCGGCAGCGATGAGGTCATAGCTCTGCTCCGCACGCCGCCCCTCTCCGGGTCTGATGTGTGTTTCTACCTTGTCGCTGTCGGCGGTGTTCTGGGATGTCCGGGACGCGATGGAGACGGTGTCGGGCTGACTGCTGGCGTCGCCCAGGCTGTCTGCGTCCTCGCTGGTTTCCCTGACGAACACAAGGTTGTTTCCTTTAGTACAGAGTTATTACATGCCTTTAATAATTAGTTTAAAGCATTTTCTCCTCATTTAGGAGATTATTTAATCCCATCTTACTTTCTTTTATGTTCCTAACAGAGAACTTTGCTCTTAATCTGACACCCTGTCCACTTTTAAGGCGAGGCTTAGACCTTCTGATGGCCTCTTCGTTCCTTTATCAATATTCTAATCCTTTTATTTTCCCCTAAACTCTCCTTATAGCAGCTTTTCGGCGTTTCAACCAGCAGAGCCTCATAAAACGTGACGGATGATTTAATAACTGATTACAGAGAAGAAGCTGAGATTAAATCTAGAGATTCAGATGAAGGTTTTAATTTAAGGTCTGACCTGCGGGTGATGCTGCGCTGTCGTACCAGCGTTGGGTTGGGGGTCTTGGGGAGGGGGATGGGCTCCCTCAGCGCCCCCCGCAGGTGACCCCGCCTCTCCTGGATGACCTGGCGGATGCTGCGAACCCACTCCTGCTTCAGCTCCAGCGATGCAGCCTGAAAGGTCATGGATAGAACATCAGAAAGCGTTGATAGGTTCGCTCTGGGTGAGGCCCCGCCTTCCAGGGCGGGTGGAGGCGTACCTTCAGGACCGTCTTGTTGTCGGATGTTGGCGTTCTTCCAACCCACAGGGCGAATTTACAGGGATCGCCCTCGATGTGCTCCGTGACCCCCAGCTCTGAGGTCTGACACACATCACGGTTTTCCTTCGTTAGTTAAAAGGTTCATCTCCAAAATTTAAAAACTGTTAATAATAGATCAACCAATAATAAAGAAACAGATCTGAGATTAGTTGGTTTCTTTCAAAAGGATTTAGTCTAAGAGGATAAAATTAATAAAATGGCTGCTTCTACTGTTAAAACCTTAAAATACCACACACTGTAAAAAATCGACATCTAGAGAAGTCGTTTTTTCTAGAATTGAGCAGATTTGAGTCACTTTGCCAGCAGAATAAGACAATTTACAATTAAAATAAGAAAAAAAACAACTGCAGCCTCTTACACTGCAAAAACCATCTAGAAATAAGTACAACATTTCTTAAAATAAGTGGATTTACCCTTAATTTTAATTTGTAAATAAGTATTTCTACTCCTAAAATAAGACAATTAGATAATATTCACTTGAAATAAGACAATGCAATTGTTTGTTTCTTATTTTAAATGTAAATTGTTCGATATTTCAACATCAATCTCATTATATTGGAAAAAACAGAAGTTATTTCATCTCTTAAAAATCAATTTTACTAAATTTTCATGAACTTCTTCTTGACTTAATGAGGCTGAAATGATGTTTACCCTCAGCCGGCTCTTGTAGAGATATTTGGTGCGTCCCGATGAGTCTTTGATCTCCTTGCTGAAGATGAGCGACAGCTCGAACAGAAACAGGTGTCGGTCTCGACCCTTTCGGATCAGAGACTTGGGCTCCCAGACCAGGAAGGTGTCCTGCAGGAGGAGCTCTCCCTGCACCTCCAGACCTTCCTCCAGACCTGCAGCGTGCATCGCATTAAAACTCATTCAAAGAAAGAACTTTGAGTCAAAGGTCACGCCTCACCTTCCAGCATGCTAACATGCATAGCGTCGTTAGCTCTCTTCGGGACGCTCAGCATCACATCCAGGCCTTCTTTGATCTCCCCTTTGCCTTCCTCGCAGCAGGCCAGCAACTCCTGCACACACAGGAACACACACATGAACAGGGACCCCGGGGCCTCTGAAGGAGAAACGGGCCCCTGCTGATGTCTGGAGCTAAAATAAAATGTGATCTTAGTCTCATCAGGAGTTCGTTATTTTGTCGTCATTAGTTTTACTCCTCTATATTCCTACTTAAGTTCTTTTACATCCCATTTGTTCTCTCTGGTTATTCTCTGCTGCCCCCTAGTGTCCTTTCTTTTCCCACGTAGCTCCTTCTAGGTACGTCTGTCTCCACCTGCTCCCTATTATCTGCTGCCCCCTAGTGTCTAGTGTGTTTATTTCTTCCTAGTCTCTCCTAGTTTTTTTGGTTCCAGATGTTTGCTGGATATGTTTTGGGCTAAAATTAAATGTGATCTAAGTCTCATCAAAGCTAAAAGCTCCATAGGATTTCATTGGAACATCATCTTTATGTTGAGATAGTAGGACATTGACTCCTTCCTGGTGTCCCTCCCATTCCGCTGTCATCCACATAGCGTCCGATGGTTGTCATGGAAACCCGGTAGCTCCAAGATGCCCGTGTTTGCTGCAGTTTTCTAAATTCTTTACCCTGTTACAAACCCTGGTTCCCTGCTCTGAAGTCTATATGATTATAAAGTAGTGAATCTGAATCTATTTATCTATTTTTATTGTATTTTGAAAAGGCTCAAAGCTTTTTTGACCCAAAAACATTTCCCAGCAGCCCCAGTTTAAAATCCCTTCCCTGCTGGGCTGCATCCAATCTACCTGCTTCCAGGCAAAGATGGCGTCCTACAGCGAGCTTTTATTTGCTTTATTTGATACAGTGATGGAAGAATTTCCGACCTGATTTGTCTCGTTGTCGCTCTGAAGGAACACGTGTTTCTGGAGCTGCAGTCATCGACACAGATGTTCGGTTGCATGTTTTCCCAACAGAAACAACATTCAGCAGCAAAACATAATTCAGATTCTAACTGATTTCTAACCAGCTGGATGGGAAAATATGTTCTTAACCCCTTAAGAGATACTTAATTTAAGAATTTTTTACTTATTTCTAGATCGTTTTTGCAGTGTAAAACAGCAGTACACTGGAAAAACAATCTAGAAAAAATAATTAAGTGTATTTACCCTTAATTTAAGTAGATAAATGAGATAGTTTGCCAATGGAATTAATATTTTTACTCTTAAAATAAGATATTTTTCTTATTTTAGATGTAAATTGTCTTGTTCTATTTGCAAAATATCTTTTTCCTCTTCAGCTGAAGAACAAATGCGCTTATTTTTAGAAAATAAGACTTATCTAGCTGTAGATTTCTTCCTGTGTATCGACTCCTCCTGCCTTTCTCTGCAGCTGAATCCTAAATGCTTTTAGACTGAACAACATTTTCATTAGTTATTCCAGAGACAAACACTGCGTCCTTTGGGTGGTGCTGGATTGGAAGTCGGGAGAATCTTCAGAGGTTTGTTTTGCAGACGGAGGAGAAAACCAACTTTTCTCCTTTTTTTTTTTTTAAATAACAGTTTGCTTCTAAAGCTCTGCTGCTGAGGGACGGTTTGTTTTCTCACCTTCAGCAGCAGCTGGTACTTGGTGATCCTCTGCACCGGTTTAATTAGAGCCGAGGAGATGGAGTTGGCCAGGCCGTGTCTCCTCTGGACCTCCTGCATTAAAAGGAAGAAGAGTTAATATTCATCAATAAGCGTTTCCTGCTTACAGTCAGAGCCAGGCAGTAGGACAGGCTGAACATCTGCACTTCTGACATCGTTTCTCAGTTTGTTTCCTCAAACTAAACTACGATGGACATCATGTGAAACTGATGTCCCTCAGGGATCGTTATTTTTTCTTAAAATAAGTGCAATTATTCTTGGATTGAGGAGATAAAATAGACACTTTACCAATAGAACAAGAAATTTACACTTAAAATAAAAAAACACAATTTCATTGTCTTATTTCAAGTACATTTTATCTACCGTAATTTTCGGACTATAAGCCGCGAGTTTTTCCCCATTTTTCGACCTTATATAACAATGCGGCTCATCTATGAACTTTTACAGCTAACGGCCACTCTGGTAATACGGTACCTAATCTATGGATTTGACCATCCACCATGTTGACGTCACATTTGCTTCAACAAACAAGTAGCCTCGCGCGCGGGAATGCGGACGTCCTCCGGAAGCAGACTCCGAGAAAGACGGGCATTGCGAGCGCAAGACAGTTTGTGTGACGACCTCATTATGGAAAACAAACGTTGAAATGCATATCATGCAGCTTTTAGGTTAAAGGCAGCCATTTTGGCAGCAAACGAAGGAAATAGAACCGCTGAACGTAACGTTGGAATCAACGAGTCAACGGGGAGACGTTGGAGACGCCATAAATAGGAGCTTCCCCAAACAGTTGCCCCTTTCCCGACAATCCTCTCTGTGCACGAACCATTTGGTTATTAAACATAAAAAACCTGCGGCTTATATTCAGGTGCGGCTTATAGTCCGAAAATTACGGTAATAATCTTATTTTAAGAGTAAAAATCCTCTTTCCATTGGTAAACTCTCTAATTTACCTGCTCAAATTAAGGGTTCATATCAGTAATTTAAGAAATTTGTACTTGCTAGAATGTTTTTGCAGTGTATAATAAAGTATATAAGTAAATTTGTTGGGAAAGCTGACCTCAAAGAATCCGACTCCATGTTGTTGGATCAGTAAACTGGAGTCCGGTTTGTTCCTGCAGTACGTCACGTACATGTGGAATTTATCAGCCTGAACAAATAAAACGACACAAAGATTCACTTTAACTTTTAAAAACAGAGCGACCAACGTCAGCGTTGAATTATATTGATTATTTACCCAGGTGACAAAGCAGTGGCCCACGTCTTCTGGAAGCTGCTCGTAGTTTTCCAGCTCCTTCAGGAAAATACTGGGAAACACAAACAGAAACATGGATTCTGGCCTCCAGCTGCTGCAACTCTGATTCCAAAAAACGTTAAAAAATCAATCCACTGGACTTTGTTTCCCAGTTTGAAGACGTTTCTCTTCCATCCAGGAAGATTTTTCAATCCAAAATGTCAGAAATAGCGTTTAGTTCCAGGTTTTATCCAGCAGCCCAACAAAGCCTGGTTTGAGTTTAGAAAACATGCAGATAGAAACGGATGAACGGGTCCCCCCCTTTGGAAGGGGGGTCGTTTGGTCATAAAATGCGACAGATGGACCCAGTATTCAAGGTGAGACAGTCAGCAGGAAAGTTCACAACGTTAATTAAAGCAAAACAGAACGGAAACGTGGAGTAAAAATGTCAAGCTATGTCTGTTCTCAGGCCCCGTCCACACGAAGTCAAACCCTGGCCTAAACGCACAAATTTTTCACCAAACCAGCCTCTCATCCACACGAAGCCGGCGTTTCGGGGGTCTGTAAACGATCTTTTTTTATTCAGCCTTCAGAGTGGGAAGATTTTGAAACGCCGTTTTCGCGTTTCCATCTTTAAGCTCTGACCGCATTTTTTTTTTACACGCATGCGTCATAGCGTTGCCTCTAAACACGCATGCGCGACACAGTATCACAACAACAATGGCGCCATACTGTGTTGAATGGTTGCTGCTCATGCTACTCACCCTGCTGTCGGGCTTACAACAGAATCTTCTTCTTCTGGAATATCTCCAGGAAGAACAGAGCAATATCGACCACATAGTTCAGCACCTGAATCTGACTGAACCACCAAAATGGACCCGCAGGGCAACCATGAATAAATATTAGTGCGCATGCCCAACATTTCGTCGCCTATTTTCGCTTTGGCACCACAGCGCCACTTACAGGCCTGGCATACATTTTGCAGCGTTTTCATGCATTCGTGTGGACGATCACATTTATTTTACGTCTCCGTCTTTACGACAAACGTTCTGGAAAATATTAGTGTTTCGTGTTCGTTTTGACTTCGTGTGGACGGAGCCTTAGCCTCACAGGCTGCAAACAAAGGTCATGACAGATGAGAATGAGTCACTCAGCTTCTTTCATGGCATGAAGGGGAGGACTGATGTTATTAGGAGATCCATCTGACCAGAGGAAGATAGATTAATCTAACAAGGAACGGCCTTCATGAACTAAAGTTGATTTTCCTCTAAATGCTCAAGTGTGAGAAAGTTCTTTAAGCAGGGGGTGGGTTGGTTCCCCTAGGGGGAGTGTCTGTTGGGATGTTGTAAAGTATAAATGTTTGTACTGAGGATACATCAGTCAGACGTAAAACCCTCCCACTCTACTGGCCTCTGAGAACCAGGACATGAACCATGGAATAAACTAAACTAACTGAACCGACAGACAGAAATCAAACGATGATCTGGCCCTGATAGCTGGGCTGGACTGAAGATAAAGCAGAACCTACAGGTTGAAGGTCAATCAAGGCCAGCTATCAGGGCAAATCGTGACACGTTTGGCTTCTTTTGTCAGCCTGCATTGCCCCATACCCTAACCCTAACCCTAACAGCCTGCATTGCCCCATACCGGTCTATGTCTCTGAAAGGGATGTAGCTTTAATAAACCTTCAATGCAGCGATAGAGTTGATTCCTTCCCGCTATCATCGCAGCTCCAACCCCTTTAGACGAGAACAGAAGACCTCACCTATTCAGCCAGGCCAACTATTCCCTCCAACTACCCCCCTTTCAGAGACATAGACAGGTATGGGGCATTGCAGGCTAACAAAGAAGCCAAACGACCCCCATTCCAAAGGGGGGGACCCGTTCATCCGTTTCTATTTGCATGTTTTCTAAACTAAAACCAGGTTTTGTTGGGCTGCTGGATAAAACCTGGAACTAAACGCTATTTCTGACATTTGGAATTGAAAAATCTTCCTGGATGGAAGAGAAACGTCTTCAAACTTGGAAACAAAGTCCAGAGGATTGTTTTTAACTGTTTTGAAAGACTATGACCTGGATGAGTGAGAATCTTCTCCTGCAGACTCTAACAGATATACCGGTCGCCTCACTGGTTGGTTTATTAATATATTTTAGGCGCACCTGTTGTGGAACTCGTAGATGTCCTGGATGTTTCCGAACACGGTGTCGTCCTTGTTGGCCAGACCAGGTGGGATGTCCTCGGAGCCACTGGTCATCTCCCACAGGTATGTCTGCAACCAGAATGCAGGAAACTCAGGACTTTTTCTGCTGGTTGTTGGGCGTAAAATCATCGTGAAATGGCTAATTCTTTCAAAGCATTTATAGAATTCGGAATATCAACTCATTTCCATTTGTCTTTTAGTACTAAATTTCTCATGGACGATGGTGGAGCGACGCTCCAGACTTTTCCAGACTCACCTCTATGCACTCCTGTAGATCTCGGACGTAGACTCTCTCCGTCTGAAGGAGCTCCGCCATGATGTACCTGAGCAAACACACAGACGTCGTTAAAGGAACGCGGTCGTGCCGACGGCGACGCTCCTCCAGGCGGTACTCACTCCTTTTTGCGAGCGGAGCGTCTCTTCTCGTCGCTGACCTGGTGACTCGGGTCAGACAGGTTCACCTCAGGGTCCGAGTCAGACAAACTGTTGGGGATCAGCTCCAGCTCTAAATCCTTGTTATCCTAAAACAAACCGACACCATTTAATGGAAGTTAAACCTTCAGCTCGATGTGTAGAAAATGTACACTGCACTGTACCCTGATATAAGTCAACATTTCTTAAATTAAGTGTATTTACCCTTAATTTGAGAAGGAAAAATAGACTACAAAAAATAAAAGTCTAAATAAGCCAATTTTTCTTAAATTAAGTGCATTTCTTCTTGAATTGAGGCGGTAAGTGACACTCTTTGTACTTGAAATAAGAAAATGCAGTTGTGTTTTCTTATTTCAAATATACATTGTCTTGTTACATTGAAATATTATCTAAATATCTTATTTTAAAATTAAAAATACTAATTCCATTGGCATCTCATCTCATTTACCTACTGAAATACTTAATTTCAGACATTTTTACTTATTTTTAGATTGTTTTTCCAGTGCAGTTGTGTTATTTTAAATGTAAATAATCTTGCTCCATTGGCTAAATATCTCTTTTTCCTCCTCAATCCAAGAACAAATGCACTTATTTTAAGAAAAATTGTCTTTTACATTTTTTACAGTGTAGGATCATTGGAATGTGAACTTACCTGAGAACTGCTACCCAGTGCAGCCTCCAGCAGGTGGCGGTACTGACCCATCCTGACCGTGAAGTCACGGTATCGTTTGTCCACCGCAGAGACGCAGCGGCGTAGCTCAGCGCGGTGGGCGTGGCCTTTGGCCAGCATGCTTTCAGCCAGCTGGATCAGCAGGTGAACCTTTTCCTGCGTATGCTGAGAGAAATAAAAAGGTTTAGCTGATAAAAAAACATTTTCTTATGGAAGAAAATTAGGGCCACTGAAGAAAAAAAAAGTTAACTGATTTTTTACATTTTATTTCAGTCTAGTGTAGTAATTCTGACTTTAATCTCAGAATTCTAACAGCTAACAAACATGTTAGCATCGAGCCATAGCCATGTCTGTTTTAGAGACCAGCTCTCTCATTTTAATGACCTTCTGCTCCTCCAGTAATGAGGGGACCCCTCAGGCAGGTAAAAAGTTGCCTAATTCCATCGTTTATCCACCAATGTGTCACTGGCCACCTCAAACAACTCACCTATCTGTCAGTGAAGCTGAGAGCTCCACATCTCTGCCTTCATGGGGCCCATCTACATTAAGATCCACAACTCTGAGATTAAAGTCAGAATTCTGAGAAAAAAGTCAGAAATTTGAGATTAAAGTCAGAATTCTGAGAAAAAAGGAAAAAAGTCAGAATTCTGAGATTAAACTCAGAATTCTGACTTTAATATCGGAATTCTGAGAAAAAAGTCAGAAATCTGAGAAAAAAGTCAGAAATTTGAGATTAAAATCAGAATTCTGAGAAAAAAGGAAAAAAGTCAGAATTCTGACTTTAATCTCGGAATTCTGAGAAAAAAGTCAGAATTCTGAGATTAAAGTCAGAAATCTGAGAAAAAAGTCAGAAATTTGAGATTAAAGCCGGAATTCTGAGAAAATAGTCAGAATTCTGAGATTAAAGTCAGAAATCTGAGAAAAATATCAGAATTCTGAGAAATTAGTCAGAATTCTGAGATTAAAGTCAGAAATCTGAGAAAAATATCAGAATTCTGAGAAAAAAGGAAAAAAGTCAGAATTCTGACTTTTTTCTCATGTTAAACTGAAATAAAATTAAAAAAATCAGTTAACTTTTTTTTTTCCAGTGGCCCTAACTCTCTTCCGTATTTTCTAGATGCTTTTAAAATTCCAACCAAATGCTTTCATGATAACAAAGTGAAATTTATAATTCTAGGTCTAAATCTTTGGTTTAAAAACATTTTTTTTTTTCCAAATCTTAAGAGTTAAACCTTTGCAGAAATGCAGAACTCTCTGTGTTGGTTGAGCAGCTCCTGCGTTTCGGCCACGGAGGCTCCCGCTGAGGTGTGCGTGGCCAGGTAATGGTCACCTGACTGCTGCAGCCATTCAAGAGCCTGGAAATGAAAACATCATCAGGTTTCCTTTTTGTCTTTAGATCATTAGAAAAGTTAAAGAAATGAAAAAAGGGGGGTTTGAAATACATGTTGTAATAATAATAATGCTTCTAGTCTTATGCTTTTGTAAACTACACTGTAAAAAATCAGAATCTAGATAAGTATTTTTTTCTTAAAATAACTGGATTTGTTCTTGAGGAGATAAAAGTTATATTTGGTAAATGGAATCAGACAATTTACATTTGAAATAAGAAAAAACAATTACATTGTCTTATTTCAATAATTAAGTAAAAAATAGTGTAAAATGAGTAAAAATACTCGTTAAATTGAAGATCATTTAATTTACCTGCTCAAATTAAGAGTAAATACACTTAATTTAAGACAATTATTTCTAGACTGTTTTTCCAGATGTGTTCTTACACTGCAAAACTGATCTAAAAATGAGTAAAACATTTCTTAAATTAAGTGTATTTACGCTTAATTTTAGCAGGTTAATAAGATGATTTGCCAATGGAATCAATATTTTACTCTCAAAATAATATCCAGGCATATTAAAATAATGAGCAAGCATGAAGCGACAGTGGAAAGGAAAAACTCTGGAAGAACCAGGCTCAACATGGCAGTTTTCCTGCTGGACCGGTTGAGACAGGGAGGAACGACTGAGTTGTGGATGCTCTTATTTTAAGAAAAAAATGATTTATTGAGATTTAGATTTTTTGCAGTGTAGGCGCCGTCTATGATATTTTAGCTCAGGTCTCAGATACGATGTGTGCATAATGGAGTCAGTCATTAGGAAAACGCACTGAACAAGTTTTAAAAATATGTTTAGATAACAGAGAAATTAAACCTGTGATGGTAGAAACGCCCCCGCAGAAGAATCAGAAGGTTAAAAACCCGTTTGGACCGGTCATCTCACCTGCTGGGCGTGGTTCTGGAACATCAGGTACTGCTGACACTGATCCAGTCTGCGTTTCTTCAAAGTCCAGAAATGAAGAACTCTGTTTTCTCTCTGCAGCAGCTCACTGAGGATACCTGAGCACAGACAATCACACCTGAATACGGAATCCAATCAGCCGCGGCCGGCGTCCCTCTGGGCTCTGTCCTCGTTACACTTTTTATTTAGACGTAGATACGCCGCTCTGGCTTTGCGAACCTTTCACTTGCTGCTCCGGGACTCTGGAGTGTCCGGTAACTTCTGTGACCCCCGTAACCGCGGAGACCGTGACGTTGTGACCGGAGATGTTGGCCATGGTGACGCTGTTTCGATGGATGTACTTGAGGAAAACCTCGGCGTTCCGTCGTGCCAGCGTGCATGCCTGTTGCATTTATACGTATGGTTAATACATCTATTCCTTATTTGTGCACGCGCACAATCAGATACTATAGAAAACAAACTATATAGAGTATATAGTATCTTTTAATGACTTTTATTGTCTTTAACTCATGTACTTCTATACAGATTAACCAAACCTGACTTGTTAAACTGGTTTTTAGCATTTCTCTTTTTGTTTCCCTCCATCTTGCTTGGTATGGTGTCGCTCACCTTGAGGAACGCCTCCTTTTGCTCCATGTGTTTGCTAATGAGCGGCAGGAGCTGCTCAGGCTGCCTTTCTCCTCCTGCACACCAGTCCTCCTCCCTGCGGTACTCCTGCTCCAGACTCTCAAGCACCCCACACACCTGAGAAACAGGAGCAAAGATCAGCAACGAGCCTCTACTTTAGCTCCTATGTAGGAAATATATATAATAGCATCTCCTCCTGGTGGTCAGACATGGTATAGCAGTTAACACGCTGGAAAAACGATCCAGAAATAGGTAAAAATGTATTAAGTGTATTTAACTTTCATCTGAGTACAAGATTTCTTAAATTAAGTGTGTTTACCCTTAATTTGAGTTGGTAAGTAAGAGGATTTGCCAATGGAATGAGTATTTTACTCTTAAAATAAGACAAATAGATAAAATTCACTTGAAATAAGACAAAGCAATAGTTTTTTCTTATTTTAAATGTAAATTATCTTGTTTCATTGGCAAAGTGTCTCACTTACCTCCTCAATTCAAGAAAAAAATGCACTTATTTTAAGAAAGAATTACTTATTAAGATTTTAATTTTTTGCAGTGTAGTTAAATACGATGATCTCCCAATGGAATGAGTATTTTTTCTCTTAAAATAAGGTAATTAGATAAAATGCACTTGAAATAAGACAATGCGACTGATTTTTCTTATTTTAAGTGTAAATTGTCTTGTTCCATTGGCAAACTGTGTAATTATCTACTCACTTCAAGTAAACACTTTACAATTTTTGCAGAGTGGGCAGCATTTTGACAGATAAAAAAGCTTTTTCATATATATATATATATTAAACGCATCATGTTTATATATTTCTTTTCCAATTTTTGGTATAATTTCTGCTCAAAGGTTGTCGATCTGTCACACTGGAAATAATCTAAATCTAGATAAGTCATTTTTTTCTTAAAATAAGTGAATTGTTCTTGGATTGAGGAGATAAGACGCATTTTTCCAATGGAACAAGAAAATTTAGATTTAAAATGAGAAAACACAATTAAATTCTCTTATTTCAAGTGCATTTTATCTAAATATCTTATATTTAGAGTAAAAATACTCCTATTTGCAAACTACCTCATTTACCTACTCAGATTAACGGTAAATACACTTAATTTAATTAATTTTTTTACTTATGTCTAGATTCTTTTTACACTGTAACATTCACACGCTGCAAAAACGATCCAGAAATAAGTCAAAATGTCTTAAATTAAGTGTATTTACCCTTAATTTAAGCAGGTTAATGAGATAGTTTGCCAATGGAATGAGTATTTTTAATTTTAAAATAAGATAATTAGATAAAATGTACTTGAAATAAGAGAATTTAATTGTGTTTTCTCATTTTAAATCTAAATTTTCTTGTTCCATTGGAAAAATGCGTCTTATCTCAATCACAATGCAACTGATTTTTCTTGTTTTAAGTGTAAATTATCTTGTTTCATTGGCAAACTGTCTAATTATCTAATCAATTCAGTAAAAATGCACTTAATTTTAGAAATAAAAATGACTTAACTAGTTAATTTAACTAATTAATTTTTTCACAAAGTGGACATTCTGACAGATAAAAAAGCTTTATTTTTTATCTTAAATGCATCATGTTTAAATATTTTTTTTCCAATTTTTGCTATAATTGCTGCTCAAAGGTTGTCGATCTGTCACACTGGAAATAATCTAAATCTAGTCATTTTTTTCTTAAAATAAGTGAATTTTTCTTGAAATGAGGAGATAAGACGCATTTTTCCAATGGAACAAGAAAATTTAGATTTAAAATAAGAAAACACAATTAAATTGTCTTATTTCAAGTATATTTTATCTAAATATCTTATTTTTAGAGTAAAAATACTCCTATTGGCAAACTACCTCATTTACCTACTCAGATTAACGGTAAATACACTTAATTTAATCATTTTTTACCCATGTCTAGATTCTTTTTGCAGTGTAACATTCACACGCTGCAAAACGATCCAGAAATAAGTAAAAATGTCTTTAATTAAGTGTATTTACCCTTAATCTGAGTAGGTAAATGAGGTAGTTTGCCAATAGGAGTATTTTTACTCTAAAAATAAGATATTTAGATAAAATATACTTGAAATAAGACAATCCAACAGATTTTTCTTATTTTAAATGTATATTTTCTCACCAAACTCCTCAAATCAAGACAAGATTCACTTATTTTAAGAAAAAAGGACTTATTTAGATTCCTATTTTTTGCAGCGCAGCGTCGTTATTTCAGTTAGCTTAGCGACGGGCGGTCGGTCCACCTGCTGTGACGTCCGGTAGAAGGCGGCGGAGGCGTTGACCAGTTTGAGCCTGTCTTCTATCCTCAGCATCAGAGTCTGCCAGTGCAGCGCCACCGTCTGGGCACAAGCCCTCACGGCGTCTGGGTCGTAGTGGCCCGACCTGTGCAGAGACGCTGCATTTAGGACGAGGAAAAGTCTGGGATTTAGAAAGAACGATTCAGCCCGATCGTACCTGACCAGTAGCTCGGCTCGCTGCTGCAGAGCTAGCGCCACCTGGTGAGTTCTCTGCAGGGACTCGGCATGCAGCAGAGCCTGAAAGATAAGACCGCACCCCCAGCAGGAGGATGAATCGCTTAGTTCTGTCTTGTCATTGCAGTAAATCTTAAACTGCATTTTATTACCCATGATTTTTTATATTTTTGTGCTGCAGAATAAAGTCTTCCTGTTGCTTTTTTACATAAGATTTAAAGCTCCCATTAAATATTTATTGTAATTTCTGATCAATGCACTGCAGTAACCTCAATGGTCTGTTGGAGGCGCTCATGCTCCCTCTGCAGCTGCTCTGCTTCAGACAGACAGCTGGAATTCAGCATGCAGGATGATAGCTTCATCTCCCCCTCTGAGATCCAGCCCAGCACCTGAGAGGAAGCAGCAGACACAGGGAGGGAACGGTGGAAACGTGAGCGGCGTGCGATGGTGCGATGGTGCGCGTGCGGCAGTGAAGTATGTTACCTGTTTGACCTGGCTCTGCAGGTGCCTCAGCTGCAGGTTCTGCTCCAGATATGTGTGAGTGTGATCTGCAATCTGCTGCAGCTCCTTCTGCTGGTCCTGCAGGAGGCGCTGCAGCTCCTCCACCTGAGAGGAGAGGCTTCCCTCCACCTCTGACAGCTCCACACCTGAAACCAAACGCTGCGGTTCTTGAAAAGCACATTTTGGAAGCAAAGTGCAGAATGTTAATGCAGCAGCTACATGCTCACTCTGAGCTGAGTGTGTGTGTGTCTCTCCGTGGTGAATTCAATACGGCGTTTCCATGGGGATCAGCTGTGTGCTTCAGAGAGCAGTTTCCATAGCAACCCCGTCCCCCTTTCTCCCCCCCCCCTCCCATTATCCTCTCTGCCCCCTTTTTCCCCCTCTAACATCGTCATGGTCAAACCGAGGCTTCAGCATTCGGGGAAAACGTCTCTCTGATCCCCGACCGTCATTTATTTAATTTAAATAAACATATTTGAACTGAAGCAGCTTTGAGTTCAGCACAGTCATCACTCTGCTTTGACCTTTTGTCTCACATCATCAAATCCTCGCTGCTCCATGTTAGAGGAAGAAGGAATTCCTAACATGAACGCGAGGGTCAGACGCCCGGTTCATTGAAATCAGGGGCGGATTTAGGAAATATGGGACCCAGCAAAGACAGGAAGGGGGCCCCTCTGAAGAGCCCCATTCTCCAGATAGAGAAATGTTAATAGAATAGACATCCATTATCTGTTCTAGGTTGTGTCCCTCTCTTCTTGTCCCTTTTCTTCTTGTTTTCCTCTCTATGTTTTGTACTCGGCTGACTTTTCATGCTGTCTCTAAAGGAATGAAAGATTTTTTCCAAGCACTAAGCTCACTTAGCTGATTGCTCCTTCCTGTGTTTCCAAAAAGGCCAAAGTAAATAACCCAGTCCTTCTTTTCACTGTAGACAAGCCATGATCTGCTTATCTGTTCTCCATTTTTCATTTATATGAAATAATAGCTGCATGAATCATGACAGCAGACAAGATAGAGGAGAGCAGGAGGCGGGGTTACCAATCTACTCGCTCTGGAGAGCAGAGTTCGGCACAAAATTTAATTGAATTGCACTCCAGTGAGCTTCATGTTCCTCTTCTACTCGTTTGGTTTCTGGATAGACGAGTCCGAGTCCCACCTGGTTTTTAGACGTACAATTTGAGCAGGTAGATCGCATCAGAGCGTCTCAGCTAGCTAGTTTCGTCGTACAGTGTGAGCTGTAGCTGCGCGCAACGATTGAAAAAAATCGCACAGTATATGCCTGGTTTAAAACAAATTATCTGAGTGAGGGACGGACGGAGCATGAGGTCGATAGATGGATCGGTGCGACGTCGGCGGTGATGCGGTCGCTGTATCAAACTG
Source organism: Cyprinodon tularosa (assembly GCF_016077235.1). Taxonomy (NCBI): domain Eukaryota; kingdom Metazoa; phylum Chordata; class Actinopteri; order Cyprinodontiformes; family Cyprinodontidae; genus Cyprinodon; species Cyprinodon tularosa. The sequence continues at coordinate 364,789 of NW_024039431.1, read as the reverse complement.
TCTATGTGAAGAGGGGGCCGAGTCGGGGGCGGGGGGCAAAGCTCTTGATTTACTGAACGATCTACATTCCCACCCTCACCTATGGTCATGAGATCTGGGTAATGACCCAAAGGACAAGATCGCGAATACAAGCAGCCGGAATGAGTTTCCTTGGCAGGGTGGCTGGGCGGACCCTCCACATCGGGTGAGGAGCTCAGTTACCCGAGAGGAGCTCGGAATAGAGCCGCTGCTCCTCCACGTCGAAAGGAGCCAGCTGAGGAGGCTCGGGCATCTGTTCCTGATGCCTCCTGGTTGCCTCCTTTGGGAGGTTTTCCAGGCATGTCCCATTGGGAGGAGGCCTGGTGGAAGGACCAAGACACGCTGGAAGGACCATGGCCTGGTGTCCCCTCGGGGTCCCCCAGAACAGCTGGAGGAGATGTGCATAGATCGGGAAGTCTGGGCATCTCTGCTTAGACTGTTGCCTCCTCGACCCGGCCCCAAATAAAGCGGAATAAAATGGATGGATGGAGGTTTGATATGACGGAGGCAAAATACCCTTCATGAAATCTAACCATTCGTTGTTTGCTGAGGGATGATTAAAGTTGTTGGTCAGTTTCCTGGGGCGGTTTAAGCGTTATTTATCTTGACTCTCTTTACTCACGGTGTCCCCCAAGGCTCTGTCCTTAGAACCATGTTTCTTTGTACACAAACCTTCATGTTTCATTTATCGGGATGTACGTCTGTATGCAGATGACACAACATTTGCCCTCTCTGTTCATTCATCTGGAAATCTCAGAGATCAGGACCCTACCTGACGCCTGGACCTCTGTGATATACTGCTGAAGATCATGTCCTTGCTGGATCACCTCATAAATCATGTTGTTCATAGCCAGCCTTCGCTCCATGTGCCTGCAGAGCAGTCAGATAATCGATTAAAGCACGTCGAGCGATGATGAAGCAGAGAGATGCCTCCCTGTCCGGTTTACCTGTGAATACGCTGCTGTGCCAACGTTAACGCTTCAGGAGTCGCCTCTGCTAGACGCGACTGGCCTAGGGCTAGTTTGTCCTGGGCCAGCTGGTCCGGGTTCGTCTCAGCTAGCCGTGGAGACGTTAGCTTGTCAGCTGAAAAATCCTGGGACTGTTTTTGGAGATCCTGTTTCCAGGCATCCATCTCACCAGTTACCTGAAAATGAATACATGCAAAAAGAATCCAGCTTAGATGTTTCACACTAGGAAGGGTTGTAGAATAATGCAGAACCTATGCTAACCTCTAGAGTGCACTGTTGCAGGATGCGGAACTGCAGGTAAATGTCGAGTCGGATCTTCTTCTGGTGGAAAAGCTCCTCAAGTTGAGCGTGGGACTCCTCCAGCTGCTGCAACACTGACTCCACATGGGCCACAGAGCTGCCCTGGGGCCTAAAATGCAGAGAAATGACACAACTCAGGCATTTAGGAATTTAGCTTCAAGTCGTAGGGAAGCGGCCGTTCCATCCGTTGCATTTCCGAATTCTCCCGAGTGGTGCCCGACTTTACACGAGTGAATAAAGTGAATGTGATTGGTCGTTTATCAAGGGGACGGGATTGTTGTGGAGGAAGGTTTGCAAGCTTTTTGGTTGTGTTATCGGAAGCATCTTGCTAACCAGTTAGCATCTTAGTGCTAGCAGGTTCCCAATGGGAAATTCCATTGGGACCAAGTAGCACTAAATTGGTGACTTAGAAACGACGCTGTCAAGGAACGCTATGGACAGCGGAAACATGCAAGAGGAGGAGAGTTTAGTGTCGGAGGTCGTGGATGAGTCTCCTCCGTCATCCATTTTTTATTTAGAGGAGGAAAGCGGGGACGAAGATGTTGTGGAAGAGGACGCCAGGGCGGCAGAAGCTTGGTTTGGTGTAGAAGGCTTCCAGCCATACATGTTTGAGCCCTTGCCTCGCAACGCTGCCAGTTCTGTTAGCTCTACGCCTGCCGAAGACACAGACGTCCATCCCCGTGAACACTGGGACGCAACTCAATGGGAAAGGAAAGGATTCTGGTTTCAACCGTTGCGTATATTAGCTGCGACACATGAATCAAGATGCTAAGAATTTAGGTGTTCAGGCTGACGTAGAACTAACTGGCCTGCCGAAGATAACAGGAAAAAAACACAGATTTTAAGACAGGATTTTTTTGGGGCAATATGGTCTAAAAAAAAGAGTACATTTATATACATGTTTAACCCAGAATGATTTGATACTTAAATATGACTTCCCTACAACTTTAAATATCCAAACCTGGAAGGAAACGCAACAACGAATTAAGATAAAGCTACGCAATAAAGTGATTTGTATGCTACGTTCAGACCACAAGCAGCAGAAGCAGCTAGTTTTCATTCAAAGTCAATGGTTGACGCAAAAGGTCTTGCAGCGCGTTTTGAGCAGCAGGAGCTGCGCCTCACGAGCTTCTGAGGTGCTTCAGAAGCAGCAGCTGTTGGAGTTGGAGAAATTGAACTTTAGCTGCTGGATGCGCTGCATCAACCAATGAGAGAAGCTGATCTGGGAGCTGGCAGGGAGTCAGACACAGCACCGCTGATGCAGAGCGCTATGATCACTCCTCTGAAACAGTTTATTAACGCCTAAAAACAGATAGGATCTAGAATATGTAGAACAAACAGACAAAATTAATGTTCAATATTAAAGAAACAGCAGAGCCTGTGTTAAATATTGTAGAAACTATGAAAACTACGATTTCTGATTCCTGAAAAATGCATTCCTCATTTCAATTTAAAAAATAAAGATTTTTTCACAAGCTGAGGATAAAAACGTAAAAATCCCTCCAGTTATGATTTTTCTCCGATCGGCCGCCAGTAAATCAGACTAAACTTTTCCTGTTTTTCATGACTCCCTTCTAAACTTTACAAACGTCTAACTCAGAGGTTTACATTCACCAAAGTTTTACAGATTTTTTTTTTACTTCAGAAAACCTAGACGATTCAATTCTATTCAGTTTATTTCTATAGCACGAATTCACATCAGGTCACTTTCCAGTTCAACCAGATCATCCAGTCAGATTGATTCAAAGTTTTCTATCTAAGGAAAACCAGCTGATTGCATCGACTCATTGACTCTTCAGCAATCCCTCACACTAAGCATGCTTGTAGCGACAGTGGAGAGGAAAAACTCCCTTTGAACAGGAAGAAACCTCCAGCAGAACCAGGCTCAGCCTGATGATGTCATAGCCATGGAGGCTTCCAATAGGCTAATGACTTTTAAGTGAAATTCAGGCACAATTGTGGACATACACTATATTGCCAAAAGTATTTGCTCACCCATCCAAATTATTGGAATCAGGTGTTCCAATCACTTCCATGGCCACAGGTGTATAAATTCAAGCACCTAGGCATGCAGACTGTTTTTACAAACATTTGTGAAAGAATGGGTCGCTCTCAGGAGCTCAGTGAATTCCAGCGTGGAACTGTGATAGGATGCCACCTGTGCAACAAATCCAGTCGTGAAATTTCCTCGCTCCTAAATATTCCACAGTCAACTGTCAGCTGTATTATAAGAAAATGGAAGTGTTTGGGAACGACAGCAACTCAGCCACGAAGTGGTAGGCCACGTAAACTGACGGAGCGGGGTCAGCGGATGCTGACGCGCATAGTGCGAAGAGGTCGCCAACTTTCTGCAGAGTCAATCACTACAGACCTCCAAACTTCATGTGGCCTTCAGATTAGCTCAAGAACAGTGCGCAGAGAGCTTCATGGAATGGGTTTCCATGGTCGAGCAGCTGCATCCAAGCCATACATCACCAAGTGCAATGCAAAGCGTCGGATGCGGTGGTGTAAAGCACGCCGCCACTGGACTCTAGAGCAGTGGAGACGCGTTCTCTGGAGTGACGAATCGCGCTTCTCCATCTGGCAATCTGATGGACGGGTCTGGGTTTGGCGGTTGCCAGGAGAACGGTACTTGTCTGACTGCATTGTGCCAAGTGTAAAGTTTGGTGGAGGGGGGATTATGGTGTGAGGTTGTTTTTCAGGAGCTGGGCTTGGCCCCTTAGTTCCAGTGAAAGGAACTCTGAATGCTTCAGCATACCAAGACATTTTGGACAATTCCATGCTCCCAACTTTGTGGGAACAGTTTGGAGCTGGCCCCTTCCTCTTCCAACATGACTGTGCACCAGTGCACAAAGCAAGGTCCATAAAGACATGGATGACAGAGTCTGGTGTGGATGAACTTGACTGGCCTGCACAGAGTCCTGACCTCAACCCGATAGAACACCTTTGGGATGAATTAGAGCGGAGACTGAGAGCCAGGCCTTCTCGTCCAACATCAGTGTGCAACCTCACAAATGCGCTTCTGGAAGAATGGTCAAAAATTCCCATAAACACACTCCTAAACCTTGTGGACAGCCTTCCCAGAAGAGTTGAAGCTGTTCTAGCTGCAAAGGGTGGACCGACGTCATATTGAACCCTATGGATTAGGAACGGGATGTCACTTAAGCTCATATGTGAGTCAAGGCAGGTGAGCAAATACTTTTGGCAATATAGTGTATTTTAAAGAGACGCCTCAAACAAACCTGACATCACAACTCTTTAAAAAAAAAAAAAGGAAAAGTCGAATAAATCTGCCAAGAAGACAGACGGAGAATTTATCGCATCCGCAGGTTTGGTTCATCCTTGGATGTAATTTACAGCTTAGTCACAGCAGATATGTATGCAGGGAAGAAAAGGTGTTAGTGAGCCACGGCAAAGCATTACCCAGTTAGAGCGGCCAGAAATTTACACCATAGAATCTGTCCGTCATCAATCTACAAAACCCCGCCCACCATATGTCGTCCATTAACCCTACACTGCAAAAAATCATTTAGAAATAGGTCAACATTTCTTAAATGAAATGATTTTACTTTGATTTGAGCAGATAAAATAAGATGATTTGGAAATGGGGAATTTTTACTCTTAAAATATTAATGGACAATATGCACTTAAAATAAGAAAATTAAATAATTTTTTCTTATTTTAAATGTAAATTTTCTTGCTTCTTTTTTATTTATTCATTTTAATTTTATATATATTTTGTTTTTCTTAATTTTATTTTATTTTTCATTTATTTTTTATTATTTGTAATCTAAAAAATAGATAAATAAAATAAATCAAACAAAATAAGTAAATAAAAATAAAAAAATGGTCTTGTACTATTGGCAAAGAGCCTCACTTATCGTATTAATTCAAGAAAAATGAAATTATTTAAAGGAAAATTGACTTATTTAGATTTCTATTTTTCCCAGTGTAAAATAATATAATCTAGAATCCACACACCCAGATCTACGTTCTATATACAGTAGATCTACACTGGCCTCAGTGGGTACCTGAGTTGCAGGATGAGGTCCTCTCCTTCCCGGATGACACTCATCGCAGCTTCCTGTGGGTCAGGGTTAGAGCTGGGTGTTAGTGTGGGGGTTAGAGGTCAGAGGTCAGGGAGTGTTAGGCGGTTAGGTCAGAGGTGTGGGCTGGCTGGTAAATGGCAGGGAGGTGCACCTGTGTGTTGGCCTGCTGCTGCTGCTGCTGGCTGATCAGAGCCTGCAGGGCCTCCACGGTGTCCGGACACACCAGGAGGTCTGAGGAGAGCTGCTTCTGGAGGCCCTCCATCCACACGGACAGCTGAGGAGCAGCGAGGACGAAGAGAAACGCTTTTTAGATCGTAGAGATGAGAGGAAATCAGTGTTTGCAGCGGTGAGGTGTTACCTCCTTAGTGTGGGTGTAGAAGGACACGGCGAGGTCCAGCAGCAGCTTCCTCTGCTCCACCCGCTGGATGAAGGCCTACAACACATGTTAGTGATGTAAACAGCTCCGACTCCCAGCATGCAATTCACCTCACAGCTGGGCTCCATCTGTCAGCTCACCTGCATGCGGAGCTCCAGGTCTCTGGCTGCCTGGTAGATCTCCTCCTCCTCGCACTCTCCAGACTGGGCCAGCTGGTCTGCAGCCTCCAGGAGCTTCTCAGCGTTGGTGTAGGTGTTCTAAAAGAGACGCGCGTCTGAATGCCTGATCTGCCTGATAATCTGTATAGATTATGGAAACGTGATGCGGTTCCGTGTCTAACCTGAGCGACCTGCTGGAAGTCGTCGTGGCGTTTCTGCAGCGCCCGCGCTCGGTGGAGAGACTTCCCCACGCCGGTGTGTTTGTTGAGGAAAACCTCCCCGTGCTGCTCCACCCAATCCAGCACCTGCAAGAGAAACAAAACCTGACTCAGCGTCTAAAAAACATAGATCTAAATGGTGACTTTGGTTAGAATAATGTCACTATTAATCTGCATCTTAATCTAATTAAGAATATAGATTGAAATGCATCTTAAAATTCACTACAGATAAAAGAATTTGATTTTAAATTCAATTTAAACTGGATATAAATTCAAATTAAACTATTATCCAGATCTGGTTTTTAATTGTGATTCGAACCTGATTTCAATTTGGTGTCAAATCCGGATTCAGATTAGATTTAGATTAAAATATCTAAATAGATTTAGATTCAGATTGATAGTGGGGTTTACATACATCTGTCATTTCCAATTTAAATCCAGATTCTGAGATATTTTTTAACTCAAATAAGATTAAAAATGGATATGAAGAGTAAATATAATCCAGAATTTAAATGTGTAATTCATCTTTCTGTTTTAGAAAATGTTCAGTTTAAATTTCACATCTACATCTACATTATAAAAGTTTAATTTTCCTTAATCAACCAAAGGTTTATTTAATTCTAAAGGACAGAAAACATATTTTTAAATCTTAATTTGGACCTAAATTATTTATTTGAAAATGTAAAACATAAGCTGGACTTAAAAAACGTAAATATAAATGTGACTTCATGTCGTGGATTATAATCCGTATTGAGAAATAATCCATGATGCTATTTCAAACCAGAAGCGGCGTAAAGAAGTGGAGTCAGACCTGTTTCACATCTTGCTGAAACACGCAGAGCTGCAGGCGCTGGTGGAGGCGGAGCTTCCTGTGCTGCCAGGCTCCCTCCACCTCATGGTGACCCTGAGCAGACAGAACAAATTCCCTTTTCTGTCTGTCTGCACTAAATCCACTCTGACGGTGGAACTACGGCGAGCCTCACCTGCATCACTTGGTGCAGGACTCCCATGATGGTGTGCGTGGCAGGGGTGAAGTCCGGTTTGATGGCCGACTCATTGGACTCGCTCGTAGAGTTGCGTTGGAGGACGTCCATTAAGGCTTTGCCACTTTCACTCACCTGAAACCGTCAGTCGTCTCAGACGTATTCATGCCGTTACACTGATACATGCGGGAGGATTTCCAATCAAATACCTGCGTGTAGTTGGCGGATATCTCCTCGTTCAGTTCCTGATGCTTTTTAGTTGCCGCCTCCAGCTCCGCTGTTGCCGTCGGTAGGGATCCCTCAGAACACATTTTAACCCACCCCTCCACCCGGAGGAGAAACTGGACACAGAGAGACACTTTTGCAAACACTTGTTTCCCCGTTTCCCAGTTTGTTTATCGTTTTATTTGACCAGCCGGCCATAAAGACATCAGAGCGTAAAGGTACCTGCTCCGCCCCTTGGTGGAAACCGGTTGCCATGGCCAGCATGTTGCTGCGCTCCTCCAGGGTGGTCGTCAGGGACTTCCAGTCATCCTGTAACCGTGACGACACCAAAGCGATCCGCTCTGCGCCGTAGTGACCCGCCTCAGCGAGCCTCGCCGCCACGGTGACCACGCTGTCCACGTTTACGCTGCCGTTCTGCGCCAGGGGACACGGTGTGTTAGAGAAGACAGTCAAGAGGACGGACACCCACAGGGAGGCTCAGACTGACCATGCAGTTGGCGGTGAAGTGCTGGTGTTGCGTTTGTAGGTCAAGAGCGTGCTGGTGGTTTTGCCCGACCTCTGTGACGCTCTGCAGAAACAGCTCTTTACTGTGGGCGATCCACTCTGACATCTGAGACACGGAAGCAGCAGCAATAGAGGCTCGTTAGACAGACGCTCTGGATTTGCATGCAGCAAAGCTTCACTTAACATGAGGATGCAAAACGTTTGCTTCGAGGTTTGCAGGTCACGGCGCTCACCTTAGTGCCGTCCTGCTCAAACAGGTGCAACTGCAGACCCTGGTCTAAGTGCAGCTTTTTGTCGCTCCAAATCTGGAGCAGGTGGGTACGGCCGGTCTGCAGCCGGTCCAGCAGAGAGGAAACCTTTGGGGCCACGCTCTGGAAGTCTGCCCCCCCTGACAGCCAGGTGCCGCCGCCGCCGCCGCCCTCGGTGGATCCATCACCGTGTGAAGGACCCAGGCGCATTCGCTGGAGCAAACTCTTCCCTTCCCTGTCCAGGGCATCTACTGGCGCCGTGGCGATTGTGTTACGGAGGCGATTGTGTTCCTCTAAAAGTCTAAAGAAGAGAAAGCCTTGAATTTGTTGCTCAATTTTTTTCACTGATTGACTCTGAAATATAAAATTCCCAGAATATTTACTTGCGGGCTTCGTCTACGTCCTTAGGCTCTGGTATGCGGCTCAACCCGGCCTCCAGCTGTTCCAGCTGAGCCAGCAGTTGCGTGGCAGCCCCTGAGAACTCCTCCAGGCCCAGACGAAGCTCCGTCCACTCAACATGGTCGTACTCCAACGAGCCACCAAGATCCGCCGTCAGCTGGGAGGGGTCGATGAGCCGGGAAAGACCCTCCACCGACACCAGGCTGGTCTGGGGAAGGAGAGCAATTACTGCTTCTTTACAGGAATCTCTAAGAACATTTCAGGCTATGATGACCTTAACTATGAGGCGGTAGTTCTTGCTGATGTTTCATCTCTCGGTTAAAGTCCTCAACTTTAGATGAGAGTTGAAACATCTTCCGAGAACGAGCAAAGGATGTCTAGTTCACTTTGATACAAAAACTCGTGATTGAAGACGTTAACCAACAGCTGGCCGTACCTCGAAGCTAAACTTGGCGCTGCCCAGGTTAGTCTTGTGTTTCTGCCAGAAGGTGTCTGGTTTGATGAGGAGCGCTGTGTGGATGTTGGAGGAAAACGACTCCTGCAAAGTCCTCAGCACCGGCTTCACGCTGTCCCACTTACTGCCACGCATGTCCACCACCACGGTGAAGCCACGCGCACGCACGTCCTCGCTGATGCACGGACAAAGAAGAACAAACGAAATCTCTTACACATTTTCTTCTTTAAATGGATCTCTAAACTAACGGTAGAGCACCTTTACAAAACAGATATCTGTAGAAATGAAATGAATACCTATTGAGACATTTCGGTAGTAAAGCTTAAAGGAAGTATTCCCCCTCTAGGTAAGTTCTTAATAATTCTTTTTGGAGTCCTCCAAATCCGAGGCCATGGTCTTGAGCCAGAAAAGGGTAGAGTGCCCTCTGTGGGTTGGGGAGGATGTACTGCCCCTAGTGGAGGAGTTTAACTATCTTGGGTTCTTGTTCATGAATGAGGGGAAGATGGAGCGGGAGATCGCTAGGCTGATTGGTGCGGCATCTGCTGTGAAGCGTGCGCTGTACCGGTCTGTTGTGGTTCAGAGAGAGCTGAGCCAAAAAGCAAAGCTCTGGATTTACCGGTGGATCTACGTTCCTACCCTCATCTATGGTCATGAGCTTTGGGTCATGACCGAAAGAACGAGATCCTGGATACAAACAGCTGAAATGAGTTTTCTCCGTAGTGCATCTGGGCTCTCCCTTAGAGACAGGGGGAGGAGCTCAGTCATCCTGGGAGGACTCAGAGTTGAGCTGCTGGTTCTCCACATCGAGAGGAGCCAGTTGAGGTGGCTCGGGCATCTGGTTAGGATGCCTGCTGGACGTCTCCCTGGTGAGGTGTTCCAGGCAAGTCCCACCGAGAGGAGGCCCAGGGGGAGAATCCAGGACACCATGGAGGGACTATGTTTCTCTGCTGGCCTGGGAAACCTTGGGATTCCCCCGGAGGAGCTGGACCAAGTGGCTGTAGAGAGGGATGTCTGGCCTCCCTACTGAAGCTGCTACCCCCGCAACCCGACCCCGGATAAGAGCAATAAGATGGATGGATGGATGGATGGATGGACGGATGGATGGATGGATGGATGGATGGATGGATGGACAATAAAAACTAATGAGCTGTACCTGGGTATGGTTGACAGGTAGGTCACCAGTCGGCTGAGATCTTCCTGTTTTATTCGATCATGATTGGTCCGTGCCGGAAAGGTCAGAATCGGTCCGCCTCGTTTGTCTCGTCCACCTGGAAATCACGTCGAACTTTGACTTTAACTTCTTACAGCAGAACAAATCAGAACAAACCAGTGCTGCTTTTTTTTTTGTCTTACCCGATACAAAGGCCACTTTCTCTCTGAGCACCGTCAGGACATCCACCGCCCGAACAGTCTCTGCTTTACCAGAACCTGAAAGACAAATGTCCGCCTCTTTAGCTTCTGTTTGCTACAGCCAGTATCAGCATCTAATGAAGCGGAGCTTCTGTCCTAAGAAACATCAGATTTAACCCATCATGGTTCCTCGCCAAAGCATTCTAACTTACGGCACACATTGGACTGTATGTTTTACTATAATATGTCACAGAACAACACAAAGAAAAACATAACTTTGTAGAGGAAGTAAAGTTAAATATGGTTTAGACATCAGCGTCCTGAAGACCCAGGATAACAGCAGAGGGTCAGGGTTCTAGATCTTTAAGCATCTCCAAGAGCTCTGTTTAATCTGAACATTGGAGAGAGAATGGACCAACTGCAGACCTACTAGGACACGGTTTGGCTTTATGGATCTAAAATATATGAATGTTCAAGTTTTATCATTACATTATGGAAAATAATGAACTTTATCACAATATGCTAATATTTTGAGAAGGACCTGTATATGGGAGAGAGAAACAAAGACCAGGCTTATCAGCAGATTGGGAGCAGGTGTGGACAGAGGAGCCTAGAAGGGAGTTAGGAGAAGGAGACTGACATAAGAGGGCAAACAAGAAATATCCAAGGACTCAAATATATCCAGAAAACAACACATAATAGGAATTAAACCAATAAAACTAGAAAACAAAGAAAAACATGGATCAAAGTAAAACTGAAAACTCAAACATTAAACAGAACCAAAACTGTGACAAAATGAAACAAATCTAACAGTTTTTTTTTTAAATGTAAGGAGTAGAAAGTAAAAAGTTGTCTAAAGAATAATTACTACAGTTAACTATAGATAGCCAACATTTCTACTTAAAGTCGCAGGGAAACTGCCATTCCAACCATTTTCCCCGAATTCTCCAGAGTGCACGACTTTACACGAGTGAATAAAGTGAATGTGATAGGTCGATTATCAAGGGGGCGGGGTTGTTGTGGCTGAAGGTTCGCAAGCAAGTTTGGTTGTAGCTGGTTTGTGGGAAGCATCTTGCTAACCAGTTAGCAACTTAGTGCTAGCAGGTTCCCAATGGGAAATTCCTGTCAGAGTCTTGGTCTGTTTGTTCCTGTTTTTCCATTTGTTGTCCTCTGCTGCCCTCTTGTGTCCTCCCTTGCTCTGTTTTTCTGTTCTGCCTGCACCTGTTTTCAATTCCCTCGTCAGCTCTCTCTTTGTCTCTGTCCCCTTTAAAAGCCCTCCCTCTTCAGTTCCTGATTGCTGGATCCTCGTCTAACTTCTGTCTGTGTTCCTCGTCTCTCCCTGGCTTCTAGTTTTGGTTTTCCCCTGATGTCTCCTTGGTTCAGGTGCGTTAGTAGTTTTCTGTTGGACTTTGATTCCTGCTCTTGGATCTGAAAACTTCAATAAACCGACTTTAATTCACCTCTGCCAACTGGTCTCTGCATTTGGGTCCTCCATACAAACACCGTCTCATGAAAATTCCATTGGGACCAAGTAGCACTAAATTGGTGACTTAGAAACGACGCTGTCAAGGAACGCTATGGACAGCGGAAACATGCAAGAGGAGGAGAGTTTAGTGTCGGAGGTCGTGGATGAGTCTCCTCCGTCATCCATTTTTTATTTAGAGGAGGAAAGCGGGGACGAAGATGTTGTGGAAGAGGACGCCAGGGCGGCAGAAGCTTGCTTTGGTGTAGAAGGCTTCCAGCCGTACATGTTTGAGCCCTTGCCTCGCAACGCTGCCAGTTCTGTTAGCTCTACGCCTGCCGAAGACACAGACGTCCATCCCCGTGAACACTGGGACGCAACTCAATGGGAAAGGAAAGGATTCTGGTTTCAACCGTTGCGTATATTAGCTGCGACATATGAATCAAGATGCTATGACCGAAAACATTTGATTGACAGATGACCGTTGATATATGATTGGACGAATTTAGGTGTTCAGGCTGACGTAGAACTAACTGGCCTGCAGAAGATAACGGAAAAAAAACATATACATGTTTAAGCCAGAATGATTTGACATTTAAATACGATTCGCCTACGACTTTAAGTAAGGTTAGGAAGTATTTGTACTTTGTTACTTGACGCCTCTGGACGTGGACGACCACCAAGACTGAAGCATCCAAGAAGTTTATGCCTGTAGAGAGGCTGCATAGATCTATGATTCGGGTGAGATACAGTCTAGAAACCAGTTCTTTATTTGGCATTCTGTCCATGAATCTGTCAGTTCGTTTCACACAAACCCTGCAATGGATCATCTGCTCAGAACAAAACCACAGTTTAACTTTCTGGATAAGAGGAAAAACTACATTTCTGTAAAAAATACTTAATATTGCACAGCATCCTAAACTCATCATGAAACACAAAGTTTTGGGGAGGCTTTGCTTCAGCATTGATAGGAAAGAAAAGCTAAAATGGACGTTTAGCAGCTATAGAGACAAAACCCAACAAACCAACAGGTGGAAGTTAAATAAAACTGGTTTTAGAAAGTATTGACTTCCAGTTTTAGCTTTATTAGCTGAATCCATGGAGGAGTTTGAGTTTTAACTGTGACAAAATGGAAGCAAAAAGGGTTGGACAACCTGACACCTGCTGCAACTAAACAATTTATAGCAGCTTTTAGTAATCAGGCTTAAAGTGAACTCAGTGTAGCTGCCAGACGGCCTGAATCAGCAGAAAACTGCTTTGGCTGAACAAATGGAGAGCAGAGTCCAACCTTTAACCATTCTTACAGCCATAAGCTTTTAGAGCATTTCTGGGGGTGCTGAAGCACCCTTAAATTGATGCATGGCCCACCTGAAATAAAATGTATCTGTTGAAAATTTAGCTGCAAAAACATCACCTGCAAAAAATTCACCAACATAAACTGGAAAAAAATCAAACCCTAGATTAGTAATTTATTAAAATAAGTGCATTTGTTCTTGGATTGAGGAGGTAAAAGATACATTTTGCCAATGGAACAAGACAATTTCGATTTAAAATAAAAAAAAACACAATTTAATTGTCTTATTTCAAGTGCATTTTATCAAATTATCTTATTTTAAGAGTAAAAATACTCATTCCATTGGAAAATCATCTCATTTACCTGCTCAAATTAAGGGTAGAGAAGAGAAATTTGTACTTATTTCTAGATTTCTAGAGTACTTAATATAGAACAGTCTAAAAACTATACAGTACTTTGATAAAACTAAAGAAAATGTATATAAAAACTATGGAAGAGCATGAAAAAAATGAAAAAGGTTAACTGATTTTTACAATTTATTTCAGTATAATATGGGAAAAAAGTCTGAATTTTGAGATTAAAGTCAGAATTTTGAGATTAAATTTAGATTTCTGATAATTCTCAGAGTTCATCAGTACGCTTCTGTTCCAATTGATCCAGATTTATTCTGCGTGTTCCCTGGTCTTTGTAATAGCTGTTAGTTTAACTTCTATGTTACATATAGAGATCAATATGTTATAGTGCCCCCTACTGACCACGCACCAACATAATAATATTGTTTTATGGAGTCAATTAGACATTTTAAAAAAATCTGTTTGTTTTATAAGGAAGTTGAAAAATATTTCAGTAAGTTGTAGAAGTGGTGAACCTTATGAAGCACCTTTCCACTGATACAGACTCAGAGCTGCTTTTAAAGCCTCATTAAAGCGTTTTTTTATGGAGTGAAACCAAGGAGAAAGAACGGCTGATGTGTGTTTGTGTGCAGACAGGCCTCCCATATGTGTCAGATCATCCTGCACAGCAGGAGGAAGCTAATCCAGTCCTCACACACCGAGGACATTAAACGCCTCCCATTAGCCGCCCGACAAGCACAGATAACCTCAGAGGGAGAAACCTGCAAACATGGCGGGGAAGTAGGGCGTCTATCCACCTGGGGCGCCGTGTTCCGTCTGTTCCAAGTCCAGACCCGACGGGTCTTTGATCTCTGTCAGAAACTAAAAACCTTCAACAGCAAAAATGACCTTGAGATGCAGGAAGGTTTGAAGTCTGAGTGCAATAAAAAAAGAGGATGTTGTAAAACAAAGAAAAGCTGAAATGCTCTCAAGTCAAAATGCTTTTAGGCTTCAAGTTTCAGCGATTAGCTGCCTGCAGCTCCTGAGATCTGACCTAAATCTGAACCGGTGGATTCCTTTAATGGGAAACCAGTAAATGTTATACTGGGAACCATTTTCCATGTGAAGCAAACTGGGCCAGTTTTCATCTGGTCATCAGGAGCCTGAGTGAAAACACAGCTCGGTTGATCTGCCTGTCTGAGAGCTAGCTGGAAGATTTACTGACAAGAAAGAATGTTTGCATCTAATAAAATATCTTCAGATCTTTTTCTGATAGATCTGCTTTAAAACGTTCATCATTACTGTTGGTTTAATAAGAAGCTGCCATAAACTCCTCTCTACCAGTTAACATGGAATATATGAAGCTACACATGTTAATCCCAAACTAATTTATGTGTCAAGGCAACTTGAGATCAGCTCATTAATGAACAGTGAATATAGTTAACTATGGAAGAGAATTAGGGCCACCGGAAAGAATTAAAAAAGTTAACTGATTTTTTATTTTATTTGAGTTGGAGAAAAAAAAATCAGAATTCTGACTTTTTCACTTGAATTCTGACTTTAATCTCAAAACTCTAATTTCTCAGAATTCCATTTTTTTCCGCAGAATGACTAATTTCTCAGAATTCTTAATAATTTCTTAGAATTCTATTTTTTTCTCGCAGAATTCTGACTTTAATCTCAGAATTCTGTCTAAATTCTCAGAATTATATTTTGTTCTCAGAATTCTGACTTTAATCTCGGAATTCTGACTAATTTCTAAGAATTCTAGTTTTTTTTTTTTTTTAGAATTCTGATTTTAATCTCAAAATGCTGACTAATTTCTTGAAAGTTTAGTTTTTTTTTTCTCTGAATTTTAATTTCTAAAAATTCTGACTTCAATCTTAAAACTCTTACAAATTTTTCAGAATTCCATTTTTTTTCTCAGAATGACTAATTTCTCAGAATTATAGTTTTTTTTTTCTCCGAATTCTGTCTTTACTCTCAGAATTCTGAATAATTTCTTAGAATTCTATTTTTTTCTCGCAGAATTCTGACTTTAATCTCGTAATTCTGACTAATTTCTAAGAATTCTAGTTTTTTTTTTTTTTTTAGAATTCTGACTTTAATCTCAAAATGCTGACTAATTTCTTGAAAGTTTAGTTTTTTTTCTCTGAATTTTAATTTCTAAAAATTCTGACTTCAATCTTAAAACTCTTACAAATTTCTCAGAATTCCATTTTTTTTCTCAGAATGACTAATTTCTCAAAATTCTGTATTTAATCTCAGAATTCTGACTAATTTCTCAGAATTCTGAATAATTTCTTAGAATTCTATTTTTTCTCGCAGAATTCTGACTTTAATCTCAGAATTCTGACTTTAATCTCAGAATGCTGACTAATTTCTTATTTTTTTTTTCTCTGAATTTTAATTTCTAAAAATTCTGACTTCAATCTTAGAATTCTGACTAATTTCTCAGAATTCTAGAAAAAAGGCCAAATTATGAGATTAAAGTCAGACTTCTGATTTTTTCCCCATATTAAAATCAAATGAAATAAAAACCTCAGTAAACTTTTTAAAACATTTTCCAGTGGCATTAACCCTCCTCCATATGTTAACAGAAACATTCCATCGTGAAACCAAGACGCAGCTGTTCTGGATCAAACTGGATTTATTAAATCAAAGACAGATTCACATTAGGCTGCATGTTCCTGCTGTTCAAGTTATTTTCATCCGAACTTAAATCTGTTATAGAAATAGAATAGATCTGCCACTATAGATCAGGCCCATTTTCTCCAATGATCTAGAATTTTCTTCTATATCGATAGGGTATAGATATTATTAAATTACTCAATGAGTTTAATGGGACATTTTTTAGAATTTAGTAACTATTGTTAAATCCTGCCTACATCGCCCCCTAGTGGCTTTAGTTCTCAGATTTACTGTAACTTTGAGGATTTGATTTCAACAATAATATAATAACAAAAATCCTCACAGTTTATTTAATTAAAGCAAATTATTTAAACCCTTAAATCAATAATAGAAAACATACAAATGAAACATTTTACTGAAAATTTGACAGGTTAGTATAAGTTATAATTTTTTTTATGTTTTTTACTATTTTGCTCTTTTTCCAAAACATCTCTAAAGTCTTTCAGGATCTCTGACTCTAAAAATAAAATAAATAAAGTGTCTGTTTGATTGATCAGATATATTAACATGCAAAGTGTGAATATGTGATATTTTAAATGCAGAATTAAACACCCAATCTATTAAGATTATAAATGAATGTAAACTGAAGCGATGAGCCTAATATTTTGTGCAGCTTTAAGTCAAACTATGTTCCAACTGGAGTTCACCACTGGTTCTACTGGTTAGGGGTTTTCTCTAAATTTACTTTGTCACCATTTATTTCCATTTAGCTCTTCTGCTTAAGATGCATTTCCATCCCCTCAGGTTTCTCTTTTCAAGCTTGATCTATTTATGAAGATCTATTAACCGTCTTCCAGCGGTTGCTGGATTTGTCTTGGAGCCTTTAAATCTTTACCTAACAGAAGGCGTCTCTCTTTGTCCCCCCGCTGACTTTTATTTTTACCCAGAGATGAGCAAACAGACACTAAACAGCTTCCTGAAGAGCTTCGTCATAGAGATAGTTCCTGGTAAGAGTTCAGACTTTAAATAATGTTTCTAAATCAGGAATTTCAGAAAATAAACACGAGTGAAAGAGTTCAATGTTAATTCATTAAATTTAAAGAAGGGCATCAATTCATAAAAAAGTTTATTTAAATTCTATAAATCAAAGTTTTCTGCCCAACAGCGATGATGAGCTGCATGGCAGCGTTCTATACTAGTGATGCACCGATGCCATTTTTGGTCCCGATACCCGATAACTGATACCTGGCTGTGTAGTATCAGCCCATACCGATACCATCAGTTTGAAATTGATGTGTTTATATGAAGAACTTTATACTACTTGGATGTAAAATAATCGCCATCATGGCTTCATGTCAAGCTGCTGCCTACCTTTGTGAAGCAGGAAAAAGACTAAAACAAAGTGAATCCAGTAGAACTTTTTATTGCCTACCTGGAATGGGCGACAATATTGAAGAAACTTTTGACTCTAAAATGATATCGGTGCCCTATTGGTTGGTACTCGCCGATACCGATACCATTATAGTGCTGGATCGGGCCCCGCCCCATACTGGTATCGATATTGGTGTCAGGTTTCTGTTTCTGTTATGTTTTTCTTTTGAGTAGTCTTACTTTACTCCTTGTTTTCTAGTGTTTAGTTTTCTTTTCTCCATGTTTTCTAGTCCTAGTTATTTGATTATCATTTTGTTGTTATTTCCAGTCTTCCAGGTTTCTATTTGTTGCTCTCTGCTGCCCTCTTGTGTTCTCCTTCTTCCCTAGCACTTTCCCTCTCTTGCTCTGTGCACACCTGCTCCCAGTTTCCTCATTAGCCCCCTCTTTGTCTCAGTCTCCTTTAAAAGCCCTCTCTCTTCAGTTCCCCTTTGCTGGGTCCTCGTCAAACACCATCTACATGCTCAAACTCCTTCGCTCTGTGCCTTCCTCCTTATGATTGTGATTCCCCTGATGTCTCCATGGTTTCTGGTACGTTTAGACTAGTTTTCATATTTTGGATTTTTGGATTTTTGGACTCCTGGTTTCATGTTTGTTTGGACTTTGTTTTCCTTTTAGATTTTTGGATAACCTGCCTCTGTTTTCTGTTAAGTCATTATTAAATCCACAAGAGATTCACCTCTGCCTCCCTGCCTCTGCTTTTGGGTCAACTAACCATAGCCAAATCGTAACAATTGGTGCAATCTCTCTCTTTCTATATATATATATATATATATATATATATATATATATATATATATATATATATATATAAATATATAAAACTTGCCAAAATGCTTTGTTATCTTTACCGTCCACAGGCTACAGCCGTGTCCCGAATTCGTCGTTTTTCAGCCACTTTTGTTGGAATTTGCATTTTCGCATTCTCTAGCTTTTTCTCTGCCTCGAGCTTCTATTCCGGAGCGTTCTGGAAGCAGTTCCACGAAAACACGCCGAACCCGTAATATCTGATATAATATACTATATCTGACAAAATGCTTTTAATAAACGTTTTTTTTTTAAATAAAGCATTTTAAATGCCAACCATCATCACATTTAATAAATTTTAATGCCTGAATTTAAGAAAATAATAATTTAATGACCTTTAATGATTTTTTAACGATTAAAATGTCCATAAATATGCATCCAATTCAATGCAGATTTGAGTCAAATAGTTAAAAAAATCATTTCACACACAAAAGGGGGCTAAAAAAAATAAAATGATGTGTCCCTTTTGTTTTTCACCTAATCATATTGTTTCTGAAAACCAACCAAGCGGCATCACTTGACTTCCTCTGCATCCAAGCTGAGAGTTAAACTCATCAGGCTCCAACGGAGCGATTACAGATCATTGACAGCAAATAGACGTGGAACCATTTTTAGATTCTCGTCCCTTTGACATATTTCATAGATGCAGCTTCAAAGGCAGGAAAATTGGACGATTTTATTTTTCACAAGGGAGTAAATTGAACCATGATGGGTTTCGATCTGCTCTAAAAAATAAATAAATAAGCAAACAGCTTGTAAGCCCATTTCTCAGTCACCTTTCACCTTTTATCGATTCCTCTGCTAATAAATTTATATTTCTATGCAGCTTTTCTCCATAATTCGCTCTAGTTTGTTTGGGATCAGATAATTATACATAAAAATCTTGGTAAAAGCAGCAATAATTTGCCTAAAGAGTCTTTATTTCTGTGATAAATGTTGGATAGAAGCTCAGAAAGGAGCACTTCTCCATCCCGGCTGCTAAAGTTAAACTTCTCACCATCCCTCATTTGCTCTGCGAATTAGCAGAAAGAAAAAAAGAAAAAGATGAACGCCTTCCTGATGCACTGATCCCACAGACGTGTTAATATAGAGCAGAAGCTAGCAGTCTGCAGCCCCTAATGACAGAGCGCTGGGTGTTGGTAATCTGCTGGTGTGCAAACATGACTTAGGCCAGCATGTTTCCGCCGCTCCAAACTGTCAGGAAGCGGATTGATTCCTAATCAGCTGCCAATCAGACCGGCTGCATGTTTAGGAAGGGATTTCCATTCACATCCACCGCTAACTCTCCCTCCCTGTGAGTCCAAGCATACCCTAAAATAGAAGCAGATGAAAAAAAGCCTTTGGAGAAACTTGCTGTCAGCCTGTCAGGGCTCATCAAAACTGATTACGCAACCAAAACTAATGAATACATCCCAACACAATGTCCTCAGTCTCTGAAATGTCAGCCTGGAGGCTCTGAAGACTCACTCTGCCTCTGAGAGGCCGGGAACCGAGCGGAGCCGCGGGGGCCACATCCTCAGTGACCTCAGACACATCTCTGGCATTTCTCTGCTGCCATTTGGATCATAATTACTATCAGGCATTTCCACAGACACCCTGGACACGCATGTTTGGATTCAGTAATGCAATCTATCAGATTAACTACAGGCCGTCCACACGGAGGGTTGCTGATATTGGTTAAAATCGTGGAAAAAAGAAGCAGGAGAAACAAGATGGTTCAACTCCCCAAACATCCTACTGTCTTCATAGGAATAAACACAAGAATAACCCGGAAATATGTTATTAACTGTGGAACAGAATTAGGCCCACTGAAAAAAATAAAAAAGTTAACTGATTTGTAAATTTATTTTAGTGTAATATGAGAAAAAAAATGTAATTCTGACTTTTATCTCAGAATTCTGACATTTTTGGAAAAATGACGGAATTGGCCGACTTTTTCCGTCCCTGATTGCCCCTTGTGATGCTATTTCATTATAGCCTCCTGAGACCTTCCTTATCTCGCGAGCTTTCAAGGTTTCACTCGCTAATCAGTCTGGAGACTCTCCGTTGAAGAAAAATTGGAGCCGTTCACCAAACGAACGTCCAATCAGCGTTGGCTTTGAGGCGGGTTGAGGTGTGACGCAACGAGAAGCGCGACAGTTCAGTCTAAAGAACATGGCGGCTTCAGCCGATGAAACTAGCGTTAGCGTGGCTATCGAGCAAGTTTTATGGGAATTACAGAGTATTTCTTCACTGAAAGAAGAGCAAAACACTGCTCTGGAGGCTTTTCTCAGAGGAAAAGATGTTTTTGCTCTTCTCCCGACTGGTTTCGGCAAGAGTTTGATCTATCAATTGGCTCCTCTTCGTCGTCGCTCTGTTAGTACGTCATATGCTTCGTTGATCTGATTGGTTTATTTGGCCCGTCTATCACCAACATAGGCCAATCAGCTAACCAGAATTTTCGCCCCTTCCCAAAATTACTTCTACGTAAGGTTTCCAGATGGATATGCGGAGCAAATCCATCTGGCGGAGTCAGGTTAATTCCATTAATGGAGGAGCAGAAGGTGATTAAAACAAGACAGCTTGTTTAGTCAGAATTCAGAGAAAAAGTCAGAATTCTGAGATTAAAGTCAGAATTCTCACTTTTTTCGCATATTAAACTGAAATAATATTTAAAAAATCAGTTAACTTGTTTTTATTTTTTCAGTGGCCCTAATCCTCTTCAGTAATTAACATTATATCACTTCACAATAAAAGATTTTGCTTTTCTGAAGAGAAAATTACTTTTTATCCATAAATGCTTTTGGCTTTTAAACAATGACTCCCACCAAATGTCAGATTAAAAGTTCCATAAATATACTTATATTTAATAGGGCTACCTATTATTGTCATTTTTTTATTTTCAAAGTCTGTTAGTTGCTCCAAAGTAAAAGCATTCTACTTAAATGTAATTCAAAGTTCTTTAGAAATAAAAATAAAAATATTTTATTTAAAACAATAAAAGGCAGTATTGTATTTCAAAATAAAATACCCTTGTTTTAGCTTTAGCTAATTTATTTTAATTTATTTCACTTAAAAAGTTCAGGCTTGATTCCTCTTAATAATTCAGATAATAAATGGACTGAATTTATAGAGCTTTCCCAGTCTGACCACTTAGTGCTTCACGCTGTTGCCACGTTGACCCAGACACCAACTGAAACATGGACATTTATTCACCAATACGCAAATCGATAGGCACCATGGCGTTAAGTGCCTTGCCCAGAGGCACACTGGCATGTGACAGAACAGCTGGAATTCAACCTATAACTTTCAGCTTCTCTTTCCACTGAGCCACATTAATCTGAGTTACAGTAGATCTAATCCCAGTAGATCTAATCCCCTCATTTTCAGTTTTTATTTCTGCTTGCTGCACATTTAACATCCGATCTTTTATTATGAAAGTCTGTCATTCTTTTCAAACTACCCTAAATGAATTTCGTGTTTATTCAATCAAAGCTTCCTGGATGTTTTCAAAGCAGTTTTCATGCAACTAATTAAATCTTCTGCTGTGCTTCAACATTTACATGTCCTAATGGCATTTCAAAATAAAAGCCACTCAGCTGCTAATCGACCAAATCCATCAGGGCCCAGAGAAATAATAAAACCATTTCACTTTTGCCTTAAGATTTTCCATTACCTCCCAGTTTAGATTTCCACCTCATGAACAAACGACTAACTTACTGCCATGAACTCCCCTCTAGGAGCCGTTGGATCTTAGAGCCCGCTGTACATCCGTAATGTTCTACCCTTCGGTTATCATCCATAAACTCCCTCAGCTGTTTGCGTTTTTTACAGCCAATTTAAAGCCTGTTTGTAGGCAGTGACGGCACATTTAACTGAAGCAGCGTCTGAAGGAGCTTCTCCGCCTCGGGGAGCGTCGGGTTGTTACCGACTGCGGCTGTCGGCTTCAGACACTGATTTGGAGTTTGATCAGTAAAGACGGCTGAAGTAGCTCAGAGACTTGTGGATGGACAGCAGTGACATTTGTTCAGCTTGGCTCCACCATTTAGACTGTTTATATAAGCTCTGCTGTTATAATCAGAGAGCCTGGGAGCTCCATGATGACGACACTTTGATTAAATATGGAATCATTCTGTGGGAAAAAGGTGGATTCTATGGCTCAATATTCCAAGGATTCTTCATTCAGGATGTTGGTGTCTCTGATTAGATCAGTCTTAGTGTTTCCAACATCAAATATTGTTGGTGTGGAGTAAAAAATGTTGAGGTATGTCTGTTCTTAGCCTCACAGGCTCCAAACGAAGGTCATGAGATGTTTAGAGAAGATCCGTCTATACATTAACCTAACAGGGAACAGCCTTCATGAACTCAAGTTGTTTTTCCTCCAAATGTTCAAGTGGGAGAAAGTTCTTTAAGCATTGGGTGGGTTGGTTCCCCTGGGGGTAGGGCTGCAACAACGAATCGATAAAATCGATCAAAATCGACTTTTAAAAGCGTTGGCAACGAATTTCATCATCGATTAGTTGTGTCGCACGAATAATGCGTCATCCGCCGCCGTCGTCATTGCCGTGGGGCGCCTCCCCCATCCCAACCCCGCTCCTGCAGGAGTCCCTCTCAGCGCTGCAGTCAGAGCCGCAGGATGTTTACCCTCAGCGTCCAGACTGCAAATGAAGCGCGCATGCGCCGGGATTGACGGCGCAAATTGATCACAATAATTAAAACAGCCTGCGCTTTGTGAAGGGAAAAAAGTCGTAACATGCAACTTTTGTAAAAACAAATTAACATGGCACGGAAGCACCGCTGTGATGATGCAGCACCTGAAAAGGAAACACGTTGGAGCCTTTGATGGCAGTGAAGAGAGCTGATCAGCAGGGTGAGCGGCCATGTTTGTTTGGTTTTAAAGTGGGGAAACGTAACGTTAGTTTCTCAGGTAGCTCATCTGATGCTTTCCTTACTGTGTTAGTAGGTTACAGACAGTGATAAGGTTGGCTACTTATTTTACTTTTAATTTCATTTGAATTAGCTTAAGCAGCGTTTATATTTTCTTTATAAATAAATTAACTTGCAAATTATGAGGGCAAGGCTTTTAAAGTTTATATCTTCTGGCAAAGATAAAGTAAAGAAGATCCTGCAATTTATGGAAGTAAAGCAGAATAAAATCCAGCAAGATCAGTAATATGTCAATTAATTATCTGCCACATTCCCATGTAAATATCTGTCTTTGGAGGATGGGTTTTTTAGCACCCCTAGTTCTCTCATTTTTATTCCAAATACAATTTATAATTTGAATCACAGGGCTATTTTTATCTCTATGGTTCAGTTTTTTCTCAAGTAGCAACTTTAACTGCTATACTTTCCTATCTTAAAAGGCAGAACTCTTCTAGTCTAAAAAAACCTCATTTGTTGAAATGGGGGGACCTATTGTTTGAACCCCTTAGGGGCTTTAAAAACAAAAATGTCTTTTTTTGCACTTTATGAAACAAAGTAGCCTATATTTTGTGGATGTACAGCTACATTTCTCATGTAAGTTTGCGTAGTTTCAACTCAAACATTTATTTTTCATATTGCACCAGTACAGTTAATGAGCAACCTGTACTTGTGTGCTTGTTTGTTCTGTTTAAAATGTTTATTTTGGAATAAAGAGGTTAATATAAAAAATATTTTTTGTCCAATTCATCGATTAATCGAAAAAATAATCGGCCGATTCATCGATTTTTAAAATAATCGTTAGTTGCAGCCCTACCTGGGGGAAGTGTGTGTGTTGGGATTTTTGTAAAGTATAAATGTTTGTAGGGAGGTTGCTTCAGTCAGAGTTCTATCTCTCCGTCTGAGGATGTTAAATAGATTTGAACCTTTTTTCTTGCCAGAAATGCCTCCACCTCAGCATTGGTATTGGTTGGAAATGGTAAACCAGTGTGTAATCTGAAAAAGTCTCAGCTTTATGATGGATTTTCTTCAATCCCCTCGAACCCAAACCTTACATACTGAAAAAGATGTCCTCAGTAACGATTTAAATCCATCCCTCCAGACATGTTGCCTATCAGTGACGTTCCTCTGTGCTGCTGGAACCACCAACAAGGTTCAACCATCTAGAAACACACTGCCAGACTGTTGAGGTGGTCCTCCTTGTTTTTTTATCCTATCTGCATTGGGTTATGCACCAGTCCCGCAGCATGATGCTTCCGCCACCGTGCTTGGCAGCTGGCAGCGTGTTGTTAGGTATCAAAGTCTCGCTTTGAATTGTCTGGTTGGGAAGAAAACAGCTTTAGGTTTTCCTCCAACGACAATAAAACTTTTCTCCATGAGACATTGGGCTGAGGTGAGGTTTGATTTCAATTCTATTCAGTTTATTTCTATAGCACCAATTCACATCATGTCATCTCAGGTCACTTTATAGTTCATCAGATCATTGTGACAGTGGAGAGGAAAAACTCCCTTTGAACAGGAAGAAACCTCCAGCAGAACCAGGCTCAGTGTGAGCGGCCATCTGCTGAGGCCCACTGGGGTTCAAGGAGACAGAAGCAGACATAGAAAAAGAAGCATAGATACAAAAGGCAACTGTCAACCAGCTCCACAGGCGGCCCCGTCCAGGAAACACACAGCCAGGCAGACGAGCTCCGAGCCAGCTCCCATGTCAGAGGATGAAGAGAGCACATCCAGTTAGTCACAGTCAGAGAAACAGGACTACACTGGAAAACAGTTCATATGAGGAATCAGGTTCAATACTAGGATCCAGCTGAATATTCCAACAGGAAAACAAACCCGGAAACCAGTTCTAACTGGTTCTTGGATGTTAAAACGTAGGGAGGATGCTTTAGAGTCAAACCAGAGGCAGGAAACCGTCTAACTTTAAGGAACTCTCCTAATTCTGCCAAGAAGCATCATCAAAGTATAATTTTTGTCATAATTAGCAGAAATACACTATCTAAAAAAAACAAAATGAACTTCAAACGTTAAAATTAGAATGAAAAAACTGAAAAATGTTTGTTTTAATATTTTCTGACCAATTACTTCCTGCTTTTTTTCTTTTATTGTGAAAATAATCAACAGCTTTTTACTGACTTTGATTCTTCCATTGTTCTGTTTCCTCATTAATACCTGAAAACAAAAAAACTTTCTAAATATGTTTTGATTTTATTTTCCTCTCAATCTACTGACCTGGAATCCAAAATAGTTTTTTTCCCCTTTATTTTGTTTTACATGAATAATCTCCGAGTGAAAAACAATAACTCATAAAGAGGGAAACAGAAAGACTGTCTGCTTTAATCAGCTGATAATGAGTCCTCTGACGCCTCATTAATTAGACGCCACCGGTCCCTTCCGCCCTGATGTAAAACATGGCTGCTTCTCTAATCAATACAACCATTCGCCCAAATGTTTTTGACATTTTTGAATTTATACAAAGAAACGGAGTTAATTAGAGACCCGACCTCCATCCTAGAGCTCAACCTGACTGGATTACAGTCATTTTATTCACATTTCATCGAGTCACAAACAAACATCAACGTCTTTAATTCAGGTGTTCTATCATAAACCAACCTGGTAAATATTGGATCTCTCCATTAATCTCGACATGAACTCTGACCTCCCTCTCTCTCTCTGCAGAAGTTAGAAAAATCCCCGCAGCATGATGTCACCACCACCGTGTTACAGCTTATATGGTAAGAATCCTGGACTAATGGTTCGGTTCATCCTTTTAATTAGTAAAGTGAGTTAAAACCAAACATCATTTGGCTTCAAATTCACAATGATTCATTATTTTGTGTTGGTTTAGTTCTTGAAATCCATAGAAAATAGCCTAAAGTGGTAAAGAATGCGATGTGCAGGAGGGCGGTTTACCATTAGGCAATACTAGGCAGTCGCCTAGGGGCCCAAGTTCCTGGAGGCCCCTTCAACTCTGTCTAATACAACTATTCCTTATTATGGATCAGTCCCTCCCCCCTTCAGTGTCCACCATATTGGATCAGTCCATTTGCTGCACATGTTCAGAAAGGTCCAAACAGACAGCAGCAAACCATTTGAAAACAAACCATGCAAAGAGCAGTGTTGCCAACTTAGCGCTTTAGTCGCTATATTTAGCCACTTTTCAGACCCCTCTAGCACTTTGATTTCTAAAAAGCTCCTAGCGCCAAATCTAGAGACTTTTTTCTGCTACTGGAGACTTTGGAGACAACATCTAAAAGCAGCGAACTCTGCTCTCCAGAGCGAGTAGATTGGTAACCCCGCCTCCTGCTCTCCTCTATCTTGTCTGCTGTCATGATTCATGCAGCTATTATTTCATCCAAATGAAAAATGGAGAACAGATAAGCAGATCATGGCTTGTCTACAGTGAAAAGAAGGACTGGGTTATTTACTTTGGCCTGTCCCATTCAGAGGGGCCCCTGCCTGTCTTTGCCTAGGGCCTTAAATTTCTTAAATCTGCCCCTGGCAATGTGAGGTTGACTGTACATCTATACTTCTTCTAGCAGCAAAGAACAGTCTGTACGTTGCATAGATACCTGTAAGGTGTGCACACCGCCCTACAGTCATTATGGGGGGGTAAATCTGCACAGATGCATGGATAGCAGAGGCGATAAACGCTTCCTGTAGTCGGTCCTTTATTTATTAAATAATTCAATAGAAATCAGTCTGATTTGTCCTGTTTTCTGGGTTTGATCCTGATATAAATCTAGATTATAATGGACTGATCCACTGTGACAGCTGATCAGGACCCCCCCAGGACCCCTAAAGGGGGGTTCTGGGGGGGGGGCTGCAAGTTCTGCCTTTACAAAAAAAAAAAGAAATGAATACACATCACATTACATCACACACATGCTCAGAGAGCCAGTGGGGCCTTCCCACAATCCTCCTTGATCGGACCCTCCACCCCCAATACACACTCACTCACGCGTGGATGTGCACATGCACGCGCCTCAGTGGTGCTGAAGGGACACACACACTCACACACACACACACACACACACACACAGAGTCCATGAATGGGCGGATGTTGGAGCATCATGGCGACACTCTCGCATGCACGCGCCCATACGCACGCGCTCACACCCCACCTGCGGTCGCCAGGCCGTCCTGGCCCGCTTCTCCTCCTCCTTCTGCTGGATTCATCCTCCTCCTCCTCCTGCTCCTCCTCTCTCCTCCGTTATGTTCCGTCGGTCGCTCCGCTCCTCTCGCCTCCTCCCTGCCTACCCCTCCATCCCCGCAGCCTCACATCAGATCGGGTCGGTACCAGCAGCGGGCTCCGGTGCGCGGCTCGGAAGCGTTCCTCTCCTCCCGGTACCGATCAGGCCGTCAGTGCTCCTCCTGCTCCGCCTGCTCCTCCTGCTGCTCTTACGTTACCGTGATCCCGCGCAGCATCGCATCACATCACGTCACCGTCAGTGGGAGCGTTCCTGGTGCCGTTCCTGGTACCGTGGAGCCCGGGCAGGCAGGCAGGCAGGCCGGGTCTCCCCTCTCGGTGTCTCCTGCGGCCGCTCGGTGCGCTCCAGCACGCAGGCGCATTGGAGGTGGAGAGGCGCTGCAGCATCTGCTGCGCACCGACACACACACACACACACACACACACACACACACACACACACACACACCACCTGCAGCCGTTACTACACGTTACCAGCGTTACTATCAACATAGGGAGCCTTTATAGGAGCTTTGAGGCTCATTTTTAGTTCATTGCTCAGCAGGATGTGTCAGTTTATTTCCTGTTTTATTGTAAATAAGTTACTTTAAGCAGAGAAATAAACTATAATCAAACATATGAGGTTAATGTGACACAAACAAGGTGCTGAGATCCGAACTGAAGGATGGAAACAGCAGAGAAAGCTTTAGGAGAGCAGAGAGGCTGCTGCCTAATGCGCTCTGCTGCAGCTGCACTGCCATCTACTGGATAAAGATGGAAACAACAGGCAGATATTTGACTGTTCGAGGCGCTCTATAGAGGATTAGACCCATAGGGAAGAGATGAGGGCCGAATTTTGATTTTTTTTTCCTCAGAATTTAGATTTTTTTTCCTCAAAATTCTGTCTTTTTTCCTCAGAATTCTGACTTTTTTTCTTAGAATTCTGACATTTTTTCTTACAGTTCTGACTTTTTTTCTTAAAATTCTAATTTTTTTCCCTCAGAATTCTGATTTTTTTTTTCTTAGAATTCTGACTTTTTTTTTCCTTACAGTTCTGACTTTTTTTCTTAAAATTCTGTTTTTGTTTTCCTCAGAATTTTGATTTTTTTTTCCTCAGAATTCTGACTTTTTTTCTTAGAATTCTGACTTTTCTTTCTTAGAATTCTGACTTTTTCCTCAAAATTCTGTCTTTTTTCCTCAGAATTCTGACTTTTTTTCTTAGAATTCTGACTTTTTTTCTTACAGTTCTGACTTTTTTTCTTAAAATTCTGATTTTTTCCCTCAGAATTCTGATTTTTTTTTCTTAAAATTCTGACTTTTTTTTCTTACAGTTCCGACTTTTTTTCTTAAAATTCTGATTTTTTTTTTTCCTCAGAATTTTGATTTTTTCCCCCTCGGAATTCTGACTTTTTTCCTCAGAATTCTGACTTTTTTTCTTAGAATTCTGACATTTTTTCTTACAGTTCTGACTTTTTTTCTTAAAATTCTAATTTTTTTCCCTCAGAATTCTGATTTTTTTTTTCTTAGAATTCTGACTTTTTTTTTCCTTACAGTTCTGACTTTTTTTCTTAAAATTCTGTTTTTGTTTTCCTCAGAATTTTGATTTTTTTTTCCTCAGAATTCTGACTTTTTTTCTTAGAATTCTGACTTTTCTTTCTTAGAATTCTGACTTTTTCCTCAAAATTCTGTCTTTTTTCCTCAGAATTCTGACTTTTTTTCTTAGAATTCTGACTTTTTTTCTTACAGTTCTGACTTTTTTTCTTAAAATTCTGATTTTTTCCCTCAGAATTCTGATTTTTTTTTCTTAAAATTCTGACTTTTTTTTCTTACAGTTCCGACTTTTTTTCTTAAAATTCTGATTTTTTTTTTTCCTCAGAATTTTGATTTTTTTCCCCTCGGAATTCTGACTTTTTTTCCTCAAAATTCTGACTTTTTTCCCAAAATTCTGACTTTTTTTCTTAGAATTCTGACTTTTCTTTCTTAGCATTCTGACTTTTTTTCTTGGAATTCTGACTTTTTTTTTCTTACAGTTCTGACTTTTTTTCTTAAAATTCTGATTTTTTTTCCCTCAGAATTTTGATTTTTTTTTCCCCTCGGAATTCTGACTTTTTTTCCTCAAAATTCTGACTTTTTTCCCAAAATTCTGACTTTTTTTCTTAGAATTCTGACTTTTCTTTCTTAGCATTCTGACTTTTTCCTCAAAATTCTGTCTTTTTTCCCAAAATTCTGACTTTTTTTCTTAGAATTCTGACTTTTCTTTCTTAGCATTCTGACTTTTTCCTCAAAAATTCTGTCTTTTTTCCCAAAATTCTGACTTTTTTTCTTAGAATTCTGACTTTTTTTTCTTAGAATTCTGACTTTTTTTCTTAGAATTCTGACTTTTTTTTTTTCTCAGAATTTTGATTTTTTTTTCCTCAGAATTTTGATTTTTTTTTTCCTCAAAATTCTGTCTTTTTTCCTCAGAATTCTGACTTTTTTTCTTAGAATTCTGACATTTTTTCTTACAGTTCTGACTTTTTTTTCTTAAAATTCTGATTTTGTTTTCCTCAGAATTTTAATTTTTTTTTTTCTCAGAATTCTGACTTTTTTTCTTAGAATTCTGACTTTTCTTTCTTAGAATTCTGACTTTTTCCTCAAAATTCTGTCTTTTTTTCTTAGAATTCTGACTTTTTTTCTTACAGTTCTGACTTTTTTTCTTAAAATTCTGATTTTTTCCCTCAGAATTCTGATTTTTTTTTCTTAAAATTCTGACTTTTTTTTCTTACAGTTCCGACTTTTTTTCTTAAAATTCTGATTTTTTTTCCCTCAGAATTTTGATTTTTTTTTTCTTAGAATTCTGACTTTTTTTTTCTTACAGTTCTGACTTTTTTTCTTAAAATTCTGATTTTTTTTTTTCCTCAGAATTTTGATTTTTTTCCCCTCGGAATTCTGACTTTTTTTCCTCAAAATTCTGACTTTTTTCCCAAAATTCTGACTTTTTTTCTTAGAATTCTGACTTTTCTTTCTTAGCATTCTGACTTTTTTTCCTCAAAATTCTAACTTTTTTCCCAAAATTCTGACTTTTTTTCTTAGAATTCTGACTTTTCTTTCTTAGCATTCTGACTTTTTCCTCAAAATTCTGTCTTTTTTCCCAAAATTCTGACTTTTTTTCTTAGAATTCTGACTTTTTTTTCTTAGAATTCTGACTTTTTTTCTTAGAATTCTGACTTTTTTTTTTTCTCAGAATTTTGATTTTTTTTTCCTCAGAATTTTGATTTTTTTTTTCCTCAAAATTCTGTCTTTTTTCCTCAGAATTCTGACTTTTTTTCTTAGAATTCTGACATTTTTTCTTACAGTTCTGACTTTTTTTCTTAAAATTCTGATTTTTTTTCCCTCAGAATTTTGATTTTTTTTTCCCCTCGGAATTCTGACTTTTTTTCCTCAAAATTCTGACTTTTTTTCTTAGAATTCTGACTTTTTTTTCTTAGAATTCTGACTTTTTTTTTCTTACAGTTCTGACTTTTTTTCTTAAAATTCTGTTTTTGTTTTCCTCAGAATTTTGATTTTTTTTCCTCAGAATTCTGACTTTTTTTCTTAGAATTCTGACTTTTCTTTCTTAGAATTCTGACTTTTTCCTCAAAATTCTGTCTTTTTTCCTCAGAATTCTGACTTTTTTTCTTAGAATTCTGACTTTTTTTCTTACAGTTCTGACTTTTTTTCTTAAAATTCTGATTTTTTCCCTCAGAATTCTGATTTTTTTTTCTTAAAATTCTGACTTTTTTTTCTTACAGTTCCGACTTTTTTTCTTAAAATTCTGATTTTTTTTTTTCCTCAGAATTTTGATTTTTTTCCCCTCGGAATTCTGACTTTTTTTCCTCAAAATTCTAACTTTTTTCCCAAAATTCTGACTTTTTTTCTTAGAATTCTGACTTTTCTTTCTTAGCATTCTGACTTTTTCCTCAAAATTCTGTCTTTTTTCCCAAAATTCTGACTTTTTTTCTTAGAATTCTGAGTTTTCTTTCTTAGCATTCTGACTTTTTTTCTTGGAATTCTGACTTTTTTTTTCTTACAGTTCTGACTTTTTTTCTTAAAATTCTGATTTTTTTTCCCTCAGAATTTTGATTTTTTTTCCCCCTCGGAATTCTGACTTTTTTTCCTCAAAATTCTGACTTTTTTCCCAAAATTCTGACTTTTTTTCTTAGAATTCTGACTTTTCTTTCTTAGCATTCTGACTTTTTCCTCAAAATTCTGTCTTTTTTCCCAAAATTCTGACTTTTTTTCTTAGAATTCTGACTTTTCTTTCTTAGCATTCTGACTTTTTCCTCAAAATTCTGTCTTTTTTCCCAAAATTCTGACTTTTTTTCTTAGAATTCTGACTTTTTTTTTCCTTACAGTTCTGACTTTTTTTTCTTAAAATTCTGTTTTTGTTTTCCTCAGAATTTTGATTTTTTTTTCCTCAGAATTCTGACTTTTTTTCTTAGAATTCTGACTTTTTTTCTTGGAATTCTGACTTTTTTTTTCTTACAGTTCCGACTTTTTTTCTTAAAATTCTGATTTTTTTTTCCCTCAGAATTCTGACTTTTTTTCTTAGAATTCTGACTTTTTTTCTTGGAATTCTGACTTTTTTTTTCTTACAGTTCCGACTTTTTTTCTTAAAATTCTGATTTTTTTTTTCCTCAGAATTTTGATTTTTTTCCCCCTCGGAATTCTGACTTTTTTTCCTCAGAATTCTGACTTTTTTTCTTAGAATTCTGACATTTTTTCTTACAGTTCTGACTTTTTTTCTTAAAATTCTGATTTTTTTTCCCTCAGAATTTTGATTTTTTTCCCCTCGGAATTCTGACTTTTTTTCCTCAAAATTCTGACTTTTTTCCCAAAATTCTGACTTTTTTTCTTAGAATTCTGACTTTTCTTTCTTAGCATTCTGACTTTTTCCTCAAAATTCTGTCTTTTTTCCCAAAATTCTGACTTTTTTTCTTAGAATTCTGACTTTTTTTTCTTAGAATTCTGACTTTTTTTCTCAAAATTCTGACTTTTTTCCTCAGAATTCTGACCTTTTTCTCAAAATTCTGACAAAGTCTCAAAGAGACTGCAGCACTGCTCTCCGGTCAAGAAGATGCCGATTCCGGCTAGTGAAGCTCTTCCTGCGGTGGAGGTTCATGAGGGCAAACCAGGGAATAAAGTAGCAATGGATCAGCTGTTTAAGGGGAAGGAAAGCATCCTCTCTGCTGTACCTGAGCTTTTACCCCCGGCTGCTCTAAGACTCACCTTCCAGAAAAGCCCATTAGTCTTTGTGTACTGCTACTTAGTTAATAAGCTTGATTAGTTTAAATAATAAAAAAATCGCAGAATTCTGACTTTAAGATAGAGGAGAGCAGGAGGCGGGGTTACCAATCTACTCGCTCTGGAGAGCAGAGTTCGCTGCTTTTAGATGTTGTCTCCAAAGTCTTCAGAAGCAGAAAAAAGTCTCTAGATTTGGCGCTAGGAGCTTTTTAGAAATCAAAGTGCTAGAGGGGTCTGAAAAGTGGCTAAATACAGCGACTAAAGCGCTAAGTTGGCAACACTGCTCTTTGCATGGTTTGTTCAGCAAATGGACTGATCCAATATGGTGGACACTGAAGGGGGGGCTGATCCAGTGAGGATGTTATCATCACTGATTCAGCAGAGCCTCTCGGCTGCATTGGCCTGAGTTTATTCTTCTCTATCCTCATATATGAACCCAGTCACCACATCATTCCAATAAGTTTCCAGAATGATCTACAGTGTTGGATCTCATCTCTGTTGGAGGCAAATTGTTTAGGGGAAGTTTGTTTGCAAATGTTCAATAATCTCACTTTGAACACTTTAAAAAAACCAAACTAATTGCATTAATGGACTTAGCTCTTCTACTGAACACTTCCTGGTACGCGGACAGGAAGGTAATGATTATCTGCTCTGCCTTCCATAGAGGAAATGTTTTTAGCTCTTACTTTATCAACAGGACCATGAATGATTCCTCTCATCTTGAGCATCATCAGTTCACACTGATGGTTTCTGGGAAATGCTTTGTCTCCATCAGATCTCAAACAACTAGAGTTCAATCCGATTATCTCCCACAGGACTGAATATTAGCCGCTCCTTTTCAATATTCCTATTAAACGTATCCATTATTTAAATTCAACTTTATGGTTTTTAGCTGCAATAGTTGGTTTTTAATAGAAATGACCAAAATAGATGATTTTCCAACCTCTTTGACTTAAACATGGACATTCATTATTCAAAGAACTAACTGAAAAACAAACAACAGTATGGAAGAGGATTATAATATTTAAAACAAGAGAGCTAGTTTAGTCTATAGGCATGGCTATGACTTGATGCTAACATTTGTTAGCTTTCAGAATTCAGTCAGATTTCTGAGATTAAAGTCAGAATTTTGACTTTTTTCCCACATTAAACTTAAATAATATTTAAAAATCAGTTAACTTTTTTTCTAGTGGCCCTAATCATCTTCTGTACAAATGTGTCAAAACGAGAAAAGCCAAATATAAAAAGTGGGATTAATCTGATCGTATAACTGAACACAAGATACAAAGGATCACCATTAGCTCGCTGTATGAATGTATTCAACATTTAGTAAAAGATTAAGATAAATTGGTGAAGAATGATTTTATTAACTGAGGAAAATATGGGAAACCAAGAACTCAAAGAATGTTTGTGGATAAAGATAAGTTAAAAAAAATGGAAAGATGTCGCTGTCTATCTGGTCAGTTCTGCAAAAAAAAAAAAAAAGATGATTACAGTTTTAAACGTGTTTTTTAAAAGCATAAATCAAGATTTTGTTCAAACTTTCTCAAAACTTTAATCTTTTTAATCAATGGAACTATTTGAAAATATAGAAAAAGTGTTGAATAACAATAAATATAAAAAACACTTTAATTATCATCTTTCTATTTATGGCAGTTTTCTAACTGCATTTGAATGCACCATGAGATTCCGTCATAAAGCGCGGTGGAACGGGAAGCTTTTAGAAACAAAACTAAACGTCTCAACACAAAAATATACATGATTTGCTTCTCCTACAGAAACGTTTCTTAAATACGGAAGAGGATTAGGGCCACTGAAAAAATAAAAAATGATTTTTTTATTTTGTTTCGCTATAATATGGGAGAAAATTCAGATGTCTGACCTTTTTCCTATATTATATTGCAATAAAATTTTAAAATTAGTTAACTTTTTTTATTTTCAAAGTGGCCCTAATCGTCTTCCGTACTTAAATAAATATAAAAGTCATTTTCTTTGAATTCGCGTTCAAATCCAGCAGGTAGAAATCGCTCCTTTGTTTTTTTTTTTTTTTTTTTTTTCCAATGAACTTTATTTAAATGAAATTAGTATACAACAAACAGTATAATGAACAATACAACATTCAAGCAATACAACCAGGGGTGATTAGATAAGAACATGCAAAGACGTACATATCGAGATTGTCCTTTGAGCCTTTTGATTTGTAGAGTCTGTTATTGATTTGACATATAGAGCCATATCTTTAATGAACAAAGAAAAACAAGGTGTCCTATTAGCAAACTTGCATTTATGAATATAATATTTAGCAAAGAGTATTAGTAAGTTTATTATAAAGAAATGATCAGCAACCTTTCTATGAAATCTATAGAAACAAAATAAAACATTTTCCCAGCATAAAGAAAAATTGTTTAAGATATGGTCAGTAATAAACCTGCTAAATTCAGACCAAAACCTTTGTATAACAGGGCAGAGCCAAAAAAGATGTGTCACAGTTTCTGGATGGTCCTCACAGAAAGTGCAATTGGTGTTTATGTCGCGTTTATATTTTATCATATAATGTTTAGCAGGGTAAATTTTATGGAGAATTTTAAATGACACTTCCTTCACCTTGTTTATAATTAAATATTTATGGGGGATCATCCAAACAGTTTTCCAGTGAATATCTGGGATATAACGGCTCCAATAAAATGTTATGGCTGGAGAAATCGCTCCTTTGTTCAGGAAAGGAGCTCTCTGCTGTCGCGCCCTGATGACGTCAGGTTACCCTGGAAACAAAGCGCGTCGCCTCGCCTCTGCCGCTGAGCTAGGTGTTAGCTGCGGGCTAACTCTGTAGGAAGCGTGATGTTTGGAGTTTAGCTGTGTGTTTTTTCTTAATAAATGAGGCATTAAATGACGGCGGAGATGATTTAAAGCGACGCGTCATGTCACAGAATCGAAACTATTTTGTTATTTAGTGAGGAACTTGGTGTGAAAGTAGAGCGCTGCTAAAGCTAACAGGTGTTTCAGAGACACATGTGACCCTTCAGGAAGCTGCTTGGTCCGCTTTGGGCAGGTGAGGCTGTGCAGAAACCAGAAGCTTTAGCAGAGGAAATATATTTTCCCCTGAATCTCATCTGGAGGCAGAGATGATGACTGATTAGCTTTAGCTCTGATTCTAAAGCCTGCCTGGTTTTTAGGTCCATCTGAGGTCTGGTGTGATGGAGGATGAAGAAGCTGTGACGTCAGAGCTGAAGATGCAGTTAGAGAATGAAGCTCTGAGCCCAGAGGAGAAGATCAGCCTCCTGATCGATGCTTTAAACAGTGAGATGGATCCTCTGTGGGATGGACGGCTCTGGTTCCACTGGTTCTGATTTTCTTCTTCTTCTCTCAGAGGTTCTGAACTCTGCAGCCCTGCAGAAACCCAGCAGAGACTTGGCTGGAGCCAAGGCTCGCTTATATGACAGCGGGGTGCTGAGTCACTGCGTCCAGGTCCTCTCTCTGGGTCCCAGCAGGCTGAGGGGGAGCTGGGCGGCTGCTGCAAGGCTGGCCCACCTCACCAGGTAGAGGTCACCCCCTCTAATATAAAGAGAATAAAGTCCGGAATAAAGTCTTAGCATTATCAGAATAAAGTTGTAATATTATGAGACGAGGTTTTAACTAAAACAAAAATCAGAATTCCGAGATTAAAGTCAGAATTCTCACTTTGTCTCTTATTAAACTGAAATAATGTTTAAAAATCTGTTAACTTTTTAATATTTTTTTCAGTGGCCCTAATGCTCTTCCCTAGATTTTTACAAGTAAATAATAGATTTAAATATCTGCAGATACTTTAATGGCAACAGTTAAACATAATATTTAAAACCTTTAACTATCTATATAAGTATGGAGGACCAATCCTGCCGTAATAAAAATACACACAGAAATAAAAGAATGACTTAATAATATAAAATTGCTTGAAAAGGTAGCTAATAATATGAATTTGTGCCATTAAATGTGACAAAATAATATTAATAAGACATTTCTTCATCAATTGATCAATTATTCATCTAAAAATATAAAGTTTTTTAAAAGTCAGAATTCTGACTTTGTCTCTTATTAAACTGAAATAATATTAAAAAATCTGTTACCTTTTTTTTCAGTGCCCTAATCCTCTTCCGTAGATTTTTCCAAGTTAATAATAGATTTAAATATCTACAGATACTTTGATGGCAACAGTTAAACATAATATTTAAAACCTTTAACTATCTATATAAGTATGGAGGACCAATCCTGTCGTAATTAAAAATAAATACACAAATAAATGAAGGACTTAATATTATAATATTAAACTGAAATAATATTTAAAAATCTCTTAACATTTTTTAAATATTTCCACTGGCCCTAATCCCCTTCTGTAAAAATCTGTTTTTAAAGAGATGTTCTGTGTAACCGTCCCTCCTCTTTCTCTGCTGCAGCTCCAGCTGTGTGGGGGCGGAGCCAGGCAGCCGATCCGAGGCGTTCCATAGGCTGTTCCTGCCATCAGTCATGGACGCCCTGCTGTCGTTGGCCGGTCAGCTGATGAGTTCATCGGAGGTGAGCGGTACAGTGTGGTGAGATGAGGTGGAAACTGTCTGTTACTCCTCTGGTTTGGTTTTTCTCCCAGAGTCCGTCTCTCTTCAGGAAGGTGATGGATTCTGTCAGCTGGCTTCTCTCGGCTCACCCCCACCTCACCCCTCAGGGTCCGTTTCACCCGGCCTCTGCCTCATCTAATCCAGATTCATCCACTTCAATAGTTGTGTTGTTGCTTTTTATTGTCTCCTTTGTCCGCAGTCCTCAGCTCCGCCCACTATGAGCAGATCCAGATGAGTGATGATGTCAGCGTGTGTCTGCTCTGCATCCAGATGTGGATTCACTCCTGTACAGTCAACAGGTATCAGGTGTCAGTTTAGAGGTTTTTACCCTCAGAGAGTTTAGAATCTACGGAAGAGGATTAGGGCCACTGGAAAAAAAACTTAACTGATTTTTAAATTGTATTTCAGTTAAATATGGGGAAAAAGCCAGAATTCCAACTTTTTTTTCTCAGAATTCTACTTTTTTTTCCTCACAATTCTGACTTAAATATCAGAATTCTTACTCTTATCTACATTTCTTTACATCAAGATCCAAAATTCTGAGAATAAAGTCAGAATTCTGAGAAAAAAAGTCGGAATTCTAAGATTAAACTGAATTTTTTTCCTCAGAATTCTGACATTTTTCTCAAAATTCTGACTTTAATCTTAGAATTTAGGATCTTGATGTAGAGAAATGTAGATAAGAGTAAGAATTCTGATATTTAAGTCAGAATTGTGAGAAAAAAAATTTAGAATTCTGAGAAAAAAAGTCAGAATTCTAAGATTAAAGTCAGAATTTTGAGAAAAATGTCAGAATTCTGATTTTAATCTCAGAATTGTGGATCTTAATGTAGAGAATTGTGAGAAAAAAGTCAGAATTCTGACTTTTTTTTCATATTATTCTAAAATAAAATTAAAAAATCAGTTAACTTTTTATTTTTTCAGTGGCCCTAATCCTCTTCCGTATTAATCACCATCAGATGTGTGTTAAAGTCGTTTTGAAGGAGAGCGGAGCGTAGAAACACAGACCTGATTTCCTGGTTGTTTTAAACTTCCAGATGTTGACCTCGGATCCATCAGAGTATCTCTTCTAACCAGGAAGTCTTTCCTTCTGCAGAGACTTTTTGTCCAATCAGAGCGATGAATCCGTCCTGCTGCTGCTCAACGAGGCCGTCGCCCAGCTGGCTCTGAGCTCAGACACCGCCGTGGGCGGGGCCTCCATCAGACTGATGCTCCTGATGGCCAGCCAGCTAGGACGCCGCCTACAGCCCCTCCTGCTCAACTTCAAAGGTCAGAGGTCAGATGTGTCGCCCATCAGAAAGAGGTGAAGCTGTTTTTGTTCCTGATAAAAGGTCAGAGGTCATTCCGCGTCCTCGCAGGTCTGTCCAGCCTGTTGGAGAAGGACTGGAAGGGGCGGGGCTTCGACGCGGAGGTCGACCAGCTGACCTCCGTCCTGCAGAGGCAGCAAAGCGTCAGCGGTCGGCCGCAGGTTAGTGGCTCGAAATATAGAAGGAAGGAAAAATAATCCAAAGTTACGCTTCTATGATGGAAAATCTAGTTTATGGTGAGAAAAGTTTAACCAAAACTTCGACATTGAAATAAAACTTTCTCTGAAAAATGTTGATCAAGCAGCTTTTTGTTTTTTCTTATTAACATTAAATCATGTCTTTTTTTAAAGCTAAATTTAATTTCCAACATTTAACATAAATTAAATTTCTAAAATATTTTAAGTCAAAAGACAAATTCTACATCTATTAAATATCCTTTTTTCAGGCTAAATGGAAATAATATTAATTATTTACCAAGAACGCAAAAAAAATAACTTTATTTAACTTTTTTAAATAAATTTTTACAACATTTTACATAAATATAAAAAACAATGAAAAGGTGAAAATTATACTATAATTGGATATAGTACAAAAAATATCTATGAATATTTTATTCATATTTTTATTTATATTTTTTATTATATTATTTTTTATAAGTATTTCTTTAATGGTTCACCAACTTATTTAACTTGTTTGATTATATCCATTTACTGTTTTTTTTTTTTTTATTTATTTAATGAAAATAACTTATGTAGAATAAATAAAAAAAGCAGCAATTTTCTCCAAAGTATTTATATATTTGTATATATTTATGCTTTTTAAAAACAGATTTTTCTTTTTCTCTTGTTTCCTCCTGATGTGGACCTCCTCTCTTCTTCTGCTCTAAAAATGTTCATGACCTTTAATATTGTTATTAGCTAAATATTTACCCTAATTTCCTCTGGATGATAAGGAAGAGGATTAGGGCCACTTAAAAAAAAAAGTAAACTCATTTTAAAATTTATTTTAGTTTAATATAGCACAAAAGTCAGAATTCTGACTTTAATCTCGGAATTCTGACTTTAATCTCGGAATTCTGACTTTAATCTCAGGAATTTTGACTTTAATCTCAGAATTTTGACTTTAATCTCGGAATTCTGACTTTAGTCTTAGAATTTTGACTTTAATTTCGGAATTCTGACTTTAATCTCGGAATTCTGACTTTAGTCTTAGAATTCTGACTTTAATCTCGGAATTCTGACTTTAGTCTTAGAATTTTGACTTTAATCTCGGAATTCTGACTTTAATCTCGGAATTCTGACTTTAGTCTTAGAATTTTGACTTTAATCTCGGAATTCTGACTTTAATCTCGGAATTCTGACTTTAGTCTTAGATTTCTGACTTTAATCTCAGAATTCTGACTTTAATCTCGGAATTCTGACTTTATGACTTTATTGTGGATCTTAATATAGATGCTCACCATCAAGGCAGAGATGTGGATCACTGAGCTTCACTGACAAAGATGTGAGTTATTTGGGAGAAACAGGAACACATTGGTGGAAAATGATGGAATTAGGAGACTTTTCCGTCCCTGAGGGCCCCTGCTGATGCTGTTTGATTAATGGAGGAGCAGAAGGAGATTAAAACCAGAGAGACAGACATGGCTACGGCTGGATGCTAACATGTTGGTTAGCTGGCAGAATTCAGTCAGATTTCTCAGATTAAAGTCAGAATTCTGACTTTTTTTCTCATATTAAACTGAAATATTTAAAAATAAGTTAAGTTTTTTTATTTCAGTGGCCTTAATCCTCTTCTGTATCAGGAAACTTAAATAGTGAAATCACTGTTAAATTGTCAGATGTAAATTCTTTACCTTTGGAGGAACATAATCATCCGTGTCTCGTAGGAGGTGAGCAGCGAGCGCGTGCGGGCAGCGTGTGCGATCCAGGCCGCCTGGCGCTCGTATCAGACCCGCCGCAGAGTGAAGAACCTGAGCAGAGCCGTCAGCGCGCTGCAGAGGAGATACAGGTTCCTCCGTCTGAAGAACGCGATCTAACTTTATCGTATTTAACGCGATAACTTGACGATGATCCTGTGTGGGACTCAGGGCGCGGAGGAGGCTTCAGCAGGAGCAGAAGGAGGCCCAGCAGTGGGAGGAGCAGCTCAGGTATCAGGTCAGTTCTGGGGAGAGAGAGCAGCGCTTCCTGATGGTGTCTATTTATTCTGGATCTATGATTCATTCGGGCGTTCATCGGAGCTCTGAAGGTCTTTTATTGTGGGAACTGTCAGGTGTGTGTGAGGAGGCAGCAGGCGAGGAGACGCTTCCATCAGAAGCAGAGGGAGCTGCTGCAGCGTCTTCCTCCTGGTAAACCTTCAGCTCGCCTCCATCTTTATTTTAATCTCAGCTTTAACCTGATATAGTTTAACTTGCCTTAATCTCAGACCAGGTGCAACCGTACCTGCAGGAGTGTGAACGCAGAGCTGCTCTGGTGATCCAGAGCTTCTGGAGAGGCTTCAGAGCGAGAAGGCGCTACGTCGACTCTCTGAGAGATGCTCTGAGAGAGTCGCAGAGGCAGCGGCGCGCCGCCAGGACTCTGCAGAGAGCCGTAAAACACACCAGCAGCCCTCACGCCGCCCAGTCCGTCCCGCTGCGGCGTCATAACACCTGTCTGCTTCTCCAGGGGCGTCGATTCCTGGACAAACGGCGAGCAGCCAAGGCCCCGCCCATCGCCCCTCTCTGGATTGGCCAGGAAGGTCTGACTGACAGCCGGCGGGCGGAGTTAAAACAGCAGCTGGACGAGTACATCGCCGCGTACAGGGTATTTGAGTTTATGATTTAAACCAGGAAGTCTGAAGGGATTCAGGTCTAATGACACCTGGAGGCTCCGGGAAACACTAACAAGCTGAAAAATGAAAACTACGGAAGACGATTAGGGCCACTGGAAAAAAAAAACAAGTTTACTGATTTTTAGATATTATTTTAGTTTAATATGGGAAAAAATCTCAAAATTCTGACTTTGATCTCAGAATTTTAATTTTAATCTCAAATTTCTGACTTAAATCTGACAGCTAACAAACATGTTAGCATCCAGCCGCAGCCATGTCTGTTTTAGAGACTAGCTCTCTTGTTTTTAATAATTTAAGATTAAAGTCAGAATTCCGAGATTAAAGACAGAATTCTGAGAAAAAAGTCAGAATTCTGACTTTAATCTCGAGATTAAAGACAGAATTCCGAGATTAAAGTCAGAATTCCGAGATTAAAGACAGCATTCCGAGATTAAAGACAGCATTCCGAGATTAAAATCAGAATTCCGAGATTAAAGACAGAATTCCGAGATTAAAGTCAGAATTACGAGATTAAAGACAGAATTCCGAGATTAAAGACAGAATTCCAAGATTAAAGTCAGAATTCCGAGATTAAAGACAGAATTCCGAGATTAAAGTCAGAATTCCGAGATTAAAGACAAAATTCCGAGATTAAAGACAAAATTCCAAGATTAAAGTCAGAATTCCGAGATTAAAGACAGAATTTTGAGAAAAATAGTCAAAGTTCTTGAGGGCGAGAGACATGCGGCAAAGGACCTCAGGTCGGATTCAAACCCAGGTCGACTGCATCAAGGACTAAGGCCTCCGTACATGGGTTGTGCGCACTAACCACTGCACACCGTCAGAATTCTGAGATAAAAGTCTTAATTCTGACTTTTTTTCTCATATTAAACTGGAATATTATTAAAAAATCAGTTGACTTTTTTATTTTTTCACTGGCCTTAATCCTCTTCAGTATGAAAGGAATAGGAACGTTTAGGAATAGGAACGCCGTTGCTTTTTATTTTAACTTATATCTGAATTAATGTTAATTTCAAATTGACTCTTAGTTTATTAACTGTTTTTACTGTAGCTCTTATTGTTTT
Organism: Cyprinodon tularosa; assembly: GCF_016077235.1. Classification (NCBI taxonomy): domain Eukaryota; kingdom Metazoa; phylum Chordata; class Actinopteri; order Cyprinodontiformes; family Cyprinodontidae; genus Cyprinodon; species Cyprinodon tularosa. Next base: position 322,449 of record NW_024039431.1, on the reverse strand, counting down.
AAAAATAGAATTTAAAATCTTAGTCCACAAGCATCCTCAGTTTTATTTACCCATAAATTTTCTCACAATGACATATGTTTACATTAATTATTGGCTGCATCTAAAAATATCAAAAATGGTTTCAGTTTAAACATAGATATGAAATAATACAATATAGCCTTTAATAACTCAGATTATATCATTGTACTAACTAGGACACTACAGCCTGTTAAATCAGCCTGTAGTGTCTTTTAATGTCCAGCAGGTGTCAGTATTCTGTGAGACAGTGTCACAGTTTGCCTCATTTATCACTATTTATCAGATTTTGTAAAAAAACATACTTTGCCTCAAATATTAACTGAGTTATGATTTATTTAAGTTTTCTGCTTGAACATGAGGACTCTTCGCTCTCAGTCTGCAGGTTTACTAGTGGTTCCTAGAACCTCTAAAAGTAGAATGGGAGGCAGATCTTTTAGTTCTCAGGCTCCTCTCCTGTGGAACCAACTACCAGTTTTAGTCCGTGAGGCAGACACCCTGTCTACTTTTAAGGCTAGGCTTAAAACTTTCCTTTTTGATAAAGCTTCTAGTTAGAGTGGCTCAGGTTATCCTGATCTATCTCTATAGTTCTGCTGCTATAGGCTTAGACTGCTGGAGGACATAGGGACCCCTTTTTCCTTTTTCTATGTCTGCTTCTGTCTCCTTGAACCCCAGTGGGCCTCAGCAGATGGCCGCTCACACTGAGCCTGGTTCTGTTGGAGGTTTCTTCCTGTTCAAAGGGAGTTTTTCCTCTCCACTGTCGCTATAAGCATGCTTAGTGTGAGGGATTGCTGAAGAGTCAATGAGTCGATGCATTCAGCTGGTTTTCCTTAGATAGAAAACTTTGAATCAATCTGACTGGATGATCTGGTGAACTGGAAAGTGACCTGAGATGACATGATGTGAATTGGAGCTATAGAAATACACTGAAAAAGCTTTTTTGCTTCTTTAAATTATCCGTTTTTTGTTTTCTTTTCAACCCAATATTTCAGGTGAGGCTTTATTTCTAAATCTAGAAGCTTTGCCTTCATGGAGAGTTTAAATTTTAGATTTATGGGAGAAGAAAAGACCCTGAAAGATCTGTGTGTGCTCCTCTGTAGTCAACAGGCCTGTCTGCTGAGGAAGGCGCCGCGCTGCATGCGGAGGTTCAGCTGCTCCTGCAAGCGGAGCTGCAGAAAGGAGAGCAGCGGAGGAGAGAGGAGCAGAGGGTGGAGGCTCTGCTGGCGTGTGCTCGCACACAGCTGGAGCTGCTGCAAGGTGACGCCCCCAAAGACGCAGGCTCTAAATAATCCAAGTATCTATGGTCAGTGCTGCAAAGATCATTAATCAGCAACTCTGTCATCCCTGAAGATGCCCCGCCCCTCTCTGTTGTCACGGCGAAGCAGGCGGAGTCCTTCCTGAGCCCATCGGCCTCCATCGCCGCTCGGGCGAGGGACGCCCACAACGCGGCGCTGCAGGCGAGCCGGCTGCCCTGGTGGAGGAACCTGGGAGAGACGCCCACAGGGGAGGAGGCAGGCCACGCCCACCTCCAGGAGCTGGAGGCGGAGTTTGGGGGACTGTTTATCGGAGGAGCAGCCATGGTTGAAGGAGGTCCTGAGGTGGAGCTTTAACCAGGGCTGATCCGAGGGACCTGATTGGCTACTTTAGTTTCCTCTCTGTGATTGGATGATTCTGATGAAACAGGAAACTGTTTCTAATTCTTTTTAGATCATAATCTAATTATGAATCTCTGACTTTAATGAGATCTTTTGCATTAAATCATGTAAAAACAGATGAAAGCGCCCCCTAGTGTCTTTCTGTGTAAGTTACACCTCTTGGCACCAATAAATGTCAAACATCTCTGCACCTGTTTGAATGAATGGATTTCCTGCTGGAAAATATCTGCAGAGGCTCCTGTTAGCCAGCAGAGGGCCCTCCTGCACCGCAGCATCAGGACCCAGAGGAGGAGGAGGAGGAGGAGGAGGAGGAGCGGCTCCTCTTCATCCAACTTTAATGTGATGCTCTGCCAGTAAGCAGCGTCCAGATGGATGCAGTCGGAGGCGGAGCTGAAAGCAGAGCGGCGTATCGATTATCGATCAGAGCTGCAGGGCAGCAGATGTTACATAAGCAGCTGTTGGAGGGAAGCAGCGGCAGCAGGAGGAGGAGAGGAGCAGGAGGAGAGGAGCAGCGCTGCAGAGCAGCAGGTAGGAGCTGATTATCATGCCTTTACTGCTGGAACTGATTTAAAGTTCTCCTTTAGAAGCAGACGGTGTCTTTTCTATTAATGCAGCTTTATTTAAATTATGCAAAAATAAAACAAAGTCTCTGCTACGGAAGAGGATTAAAGCCACTGGAAAAAAAATGTTAACAGATTTTTATGTTATTTCCTTTTAATATGGGGAAGAAAGTCAGAAATCTGACTTTATTCTTAGAATTCTTACTTTTTTTTCAGAATTTTTAATTTAATCTCAAGAATTTTGATTTTTAATGTTACGGAAGAGGATAAGGGCCAGCAAAAAAAAAAAAAAGTTAACTGATTTTTACATTTTTCAGAATTTTATTATTTTTCAGAATAAAATACTATAATATTTTCATATTATAGTAAAATAAAATTAAAAAATCAGTTAACTTTTTAAAAAAAATGTCAGTGGCCCCAATCCTATTCTGTTAATATGGGGAAAAAACTTAGAATTCGGACTTTAATCTCAAAATTCATACTTTTTTCTCAGAATTCTGACTTTTTTCGCAGAATTCTTACTTTTTTTCTCAGAATTCCGAATTTAATCTCAGAATTTTGGTTTTTAATGTTACAGAAGAGAATTAGGGCCAGCAAAAAAAAAAAAGTTAACTGAATTTTTCAGAATTCTGAGTTTTTGCTCATATTATAGTGAATTTTTTTTTAAATCAGGTAAATTATTATTTTTTTTTTTTTTCAGTGGCTTTAATCCTGTTCTATAAAGATGGGGAAAAAAACTTAGAATTCTGACTTTAATCTCAAAATTGTGGATCTTAATGTAGACGGAGCACTCGGCTTCACTGACGTGAGCGGCTTGATGCTAACATGTTTGTTAAAGTCTAAATTATGAGTTTTTTTTTCTCATATTAAACTGAAACAAAATTTAAAAATCAGTTAACTTTTTGATTATTTTTATGGCCCTAATCTTCTTCCGTACTCTACAGTCTTAGTTTTAACTAAACAAATAACTAAATGCAGACACTGTTTTCTTTTAACGAAATGTATTTCTAATCTAAATAGCTGAATTCGGAGACTTTATATCAGATTAATGAAGATAATATTTCTCATCAATAATTGTTTGATTTCATTTTATCTCTTTTAATTTGAAGTAATTTTTCTTTTAACTGTTTATGGCAAAACGCATCATTAAAAACTTCTTATTCTTTTTAATTTAGTAAAAAATACATCATGTCTATACATCAAAAATCTATCATGCGTTTTATTTCAAATCATACGTTATACGTAGTTTATCATTTAAAACTTTTACAAAGTATTTTTTAAGCTCTTTTTTCTTCTTTATTGGCTTTTAAAAATAATTAACCAGGAGTTAAAATACGTTTCTTTAAAAAAACACAACATCCTCCAGGAACAAAACCCTTTCAGATTTAGATTGATTGATATTTAACACTGATTTCTGTGTTTTCTTATTGATTAAATCAGAGTTAGGGTTAGCCTAACCCTAACTCTGATTTCCGTCGCCGCCATGTTTGACCAGGCTGTAGCTCTGAGGAGCAGAGCTGAGCTGCAGGAGTTAATGTTCAGAGGAATGTGGTGAAGCAGGAGCTTTAAACCGGTTCCCCTCTCTCTGTTTTCCACCTCCTCTTCATCGCCGGACCTCAGGAGTTCTCCTCAGAGATGGCGGGGACGCTTCCGAGCTTTCCCAGCCTGCCTCGGGGGGTGACGGTCCCGGCTCTGCTCGGCTCCCTGCCCCGAGCCGTCAACCCTCCCAGTCTGCCCCGGGGCCTCACCATGCCCAGTCTGCCCACTCTGCCCAGCTTCCCCAGCATTCCCAGAGGGATCACCATCCCCAGCCTGCCCAGGGGCGTGACGCTGCCCAGGATGGTCTCCATGCCCACCGTACCGGAGGCCCCCCGCCGGCTGCTGCAGGACTGCTGCTCCGTGTTTGATCACCAGACGTCTGGAGGTAACCTGACTCTGCTTCATGATGTTCAGTCATTTCCTCTCAGTCTACAATGATGATAAAACTGAGACTAAAGTTGAACTTTATCAGTGATTTTCTCTGAATTGAGTCTCCCTACATATTAAAGGAAGTTAAGAGGTTCCAGTTGGTTCTTCTAACAGAACCAGGCCTACATCTGCTGGTCAGTACTGGGTCAATTTGCTCCACTAAGACTCAAACGTCCCTTAACTGGATTCTACTGGAACAGCAACGAGACGGGCTGCAGTTTAAATCCCCACCAGGACAGAAGCTGCTGATTTGAAGCAAATCCTTCATAATTTGGATTCTTTCTGTCCTGAAGAATCCAAATTTTTCTGCTGGTTAATAAGTGATGTTTGATGTTTGCATGCATCCTTACCTTAGTAAACTGTCCCAGTTGTAAAGCAGGAGGAACCATCTGATGGTTCTGTTTCATTACCGGAGGTACTGCTGTCATAAACCGGAAAGATGGACCCGGTATTCAAGGCGAGTGGGAACTTTCAGAACGTTTAATGACAGAAAATAATAAAAAAACAGAACTGACACTCTGGAGGGAGAAACACAGGTAAGTGACCGCGATCATCTGACAGGAGATGATTATCAGAGTGAATCACTTCCCTGGTTTAACAGTTCAGTCCATCCTCTAAGGAGGAAGGCAGGATTCAGCTGATGGACTCCCAGAACAGCTGCCCAAAGTGTCCCCCATGCAGCGACCCAGGTGAGCAGGCAGGAGACCGATCCAGGTCAGAGAAACAGTTCCGAACCGGACAGTTCCGAGTCCGTAGCCGGACCAGGGGTTCCGACCCGAATCCAGGAATCCTCAGAGCGTTCAGGTGGGTTCAGAGTTCTATGAGTCCAGCAGCGAGCTCAGACAGACACGAGCAGAAGGCGGGCGGGCTCAGTGGCAGCGAGGAACATAGACAAGACATGGTACCAGGATAACTGCAGAACTTTAAAATGGTCTCCTCCTAGGGCCAGGCTTACAGGAATTAAAACTGACCTCCCCCACGTTCCGAGCCGGGCCTCCCCTCGCAGGCCAAGCTAAAACCCTGAAGCCTCTGTGGAGAAGAGCCGGGAACCAACCAGGAGACAGGAGACAAACCCCTCAATCCACTGGCCTCCAAGAGTCAGGACATGAACCAGGAACTTAACTAAACTCAGTAAGCAAAGATTAATAACTTACATTGAGACATAACACGAATAAACTAAGAACAACTAACGAATAATGATCTGGCCTCGATAGCTGGACTGAACCATTTATATAGCAGAGGGAGCAGGTGAATAAGATTAATGGTAATTAGAGAGCGGGGAGGAAACAGCAGGTGAAGGAAGTTAGTAATTAGATCAGCTAACCGGGGCTGCGATCATAACAGGAACTGGTTCTACCTTCAACTTCTTCAAACTAAATCAACATCCAGAAGCCGGAAGTTTGGAGCCAAACACATCCTGACCTTTACTGGATGGGCTTCTAGATTGGCCCCGCCCCCAACCATGAGGAAATGTACTGAACTACGTTTAAAAGCAGAGTCGGTGGCGTGAAGCCAACCAGCAACTTAACAACAGATGATTGTTATCTATTGTATATATTTGAGTCCCTGTAAATGACATTAAATCCTCTTAACGGTTTTAAAGTCGTACGGAAGCGGCTGTTCAAACCGTTGCATTTCTGAATTCTCCCGAGTGGTGATTGGTCGATTATTAAGGGGGTGGGATTGTTGTGGCGGAAGGTTCACAAACAAGTTTGATTGTGGCCAGTTTGTGGGAAGCATCTTGCTAACCAGTTAGCATCTTAGTGCTAGCAGGTTCCCAATGGGAAATTCCATTGGGACCAAGTAGCACTAAATTGGTGACTTAGAAACGACGCTGTCAAGGAACGCTATGGACAGAGGAAACATGCAAGAGGAGGGGAAAAAAAGGATTTTTTTTTTTTTTTTATTGAAATTTTCTACATTTTGAGACAATATGGTCTGATAGAGAGCACATTTATATACATGTTTAAGCCAGAATGATTTAAAATCTAGATATGATTTCCCTTCGACCTTAAGTTGGATCATATTTCAAAGAATCCTTTAAGTTGTGTAATAATTGAATTCACACATAAATATCATCAGAGCCTCCATTTAATGAGTTTAAATTTTATTGTTTTATTCATGAGGTCTTTTAATCCTCTTATTTTCCTTTTTAATCAAAGCAGCATAGTGGACAATAAAAATAATATATGCAAAACCTAAACCTAAAAGATTAAATAATAAAAAAAGCTCTAATAATGATTGAATAAATTCCTTTATTAGAAAACCCACAGCAGGTTTCCTGTTATATAATCCCAACGTTTGTCCCACTAAAGCTCGGAGCTTCCAGCTTTCTGCAGATTCCTGTAATATGGCGAATAAATCCAGAGCAGATTATTGAGCGCTGAGCTGCAGCACATGACCTGGATCTCCCACCAAACAACATTCACTGACACAGACCCGCCGTCCCGCCCGCAGGATCACAGAACAGAACCGTTCCCAGGTGGGTTTGAACCGTGCTTTAGATGGTTAATCAGGCGCCGCTGCTAATCACACAGGATAATTATGAATGGAAGGGGGCGGAGCCTCCACACCATGGAGGGGATTAACTCCAGCTGTGTGTGGATGTGAGCTGAACCAGACATCCTCATGTACGGTAAGATGATATTCAGCATTTATCAGTCTATTTTTTTACCATCTAGTTTATAGATTTTATTCTGAGGAAAGAAGAAAATTGGAGTCCAGGTGAAAAATTCCAATTATTTCATTAAATCTGTCCTTTAAAGGCAGAATTCTGAGAAAAAGGTCAGAAATCTGAGGAAAAAAAGTCAGAATTCTAAGATTGAAGTCAGAATTTTGAGTTTAGGTCAGAATTCTGAGTTTTTTCCATTATTAAATTGAAACACAAAGTTATTTCAATAAAGTTAGTTTCAGGTTTTGCAGATTATTTATTCGTGAAGTTAATAAAAAACAAACCGACATAAAAATAACTGAATAAATAATTTTTGCTCCCATTTGACCTGCGTTTTCGTTTACTATCCATTTACATTTCTTATTATTATTGTTATTATTATTGTTTATGCAGTTGCTTTTCTGAAATCGTCTCCGATCTTCTCCTAATGTTCCTCCGCATCCTTCCCGCTGCGCTGTAGACCTGCTGATGGATTCATAACTGCACAGATTTCAGACTCTAATGTCTTTTAATCTCATCATTTTTCCAGACGTCTCTTTGGGGAGATGAAGCCGTGTGTGCAGGAATATCCTGCAGAGATGCAGATATTTAGAAATTTCTGAATCTTTGAGGCTTTCTTCTTTGAAACACTTTTAGAGCCTTTTATTTAGACTGTGGACAGATCCATCCCTTCATGTGGTTTTATTGGTAGCGAGTTTCTCCAGCCCCAGTTTTGCTGGAAGCTCGGCTGAGTTTTCTCTCCATGATGAGCTGCTCTCCCAGGGCTGGAAACGTCTGGATTTACTTTATTTATTTTTTCTAAATCCAAGTAGTAATGGAGCGATCAAAACCATCCATCCATTATCTGACCCGCTTGTCCCAAGTGGGGTCGCAAGTGGTGCTGGTGCCTATCTCCAGCAGTCAATGGGCGAGAGGCGGGGTCCACCCTGGACAGGTCCCCAGTCCATCTCAGGGCAACACAGAGACAAACAACCATTCACACTCACACCTTAGGGGACTTTAGAGAAGCCAATTAACCTAACAGTCATGTTTTTGGACTGTGGGAGGAAGCCGGAGTACCTGGAGAGAACCCATGCATGCTGAGGGAGAACATGCAAACTCCATGCAGAATGATAGCAGCTCCGAATGTCACATTAGCAGATCTTGGTGCACATTTGCAAATCTTGGTGCACATTTGCAAATCTTGGTGCACATTTGATGATCTTGGTTCACATTTGCAAATCTTGGTGCACATTTGCAAATCTTGGGTCACATTTGCAAATCTTGGTGCACATTTGCAGATCTTGGTGCACATTTGCAGATCTTGGTGCACATTTGCAGATCTTGGTTTACATTTGCAAATCTTGGTGCACATTTGCAGATCTTGGTGCACATTTGCAGATCTTGGTGCACATTTGCAGATCTTGGTTCACATTTGCAAATCTTGGTGCACATTTGCAGATCTTGGTGCACATTTGCAGATCTTGGTGCACATTTGCTGATCTTGGTGCACATTTGCAATTCTTGGTGCACATTTGCTGATCTTGGTGCACATTTGCAAATCTTGGTGCACATTTGCAGATCTTGGTTCACATTTGCAAATCTTGGTGCACATTTGCAGATCTTGGTGCACATTTGCAGATCTTGGTGCACATTTGCAGATCTTGGTTTACATTTGCAAATCTTGGTGCACATTTGCAGATCTTGGTGCACATTTGCAGATCTTGGTGCACATTTGCTGATCTTGGTGCACATTTGCAATTCTTGGTGCACATTTGCAAATCTTGGTGCACATTTGCAGATCTTGGTTCACATTTGCAAATCTTGGTGCACATTTGCAGATCTTGGTGCACATTTGCTGATATTGGTTCACATTTGCAAATCTTGGTGCACATTTGCAAATCTTGGTGCACATTTGCAGATCTTGGTTCACATTTGCAGATCTTGGTTCACATTTGCAAATCTTGGTGCACATTTGCTGATCTTGGTGCACATTTGCAGATCTTGGTGCACATTTGCAAATCTTGGTGCACATTTGCAGATCTTGGTGCACATTTGCTGATATTGGTTCACATTTGCAAATCTTGGTGCACATTTGCAGATCTTGGTTCACATTTGCAGATCTTGGTTCACATTTGCAGATCTTGGTTCACATTTGCAAATCTTGGTTCACATTTGCAAATCTTGGTGCACATTTGCAGATCTTGGTTTACATTTGCAAATCTTGGTGCACATTTGCAGATCTTGGTGCACATTTGCTGATATTGGTTCACATTTGCAAATCTTGGTGCACATTTGCAGATCTTGGTTCACATTTGCAGATCTTGGTTCACATTTGCAAATCTTGGTGCACATTTGCTGATCTTGGTGTACATTTGCAGATCTTGGTGCACATTTGCAAATCTTGGTGCACATTTGCTGATCTTGGTTCACATTTGCAAATCTTGGTGCACATTTGCAGATCTTGGTTCACATTTGCAGATCTTGGTTCACATTTGCAAATCTTGGTGCACATTTGCAAATCTTGGTGCACATTTGCTGATCTTGGTGCACATTTGCAGATCTTGGTGCACATTTGATGATCTTGGTGCACATTTGCTGATCTTGGTGCACATTTGCTAATCTTGGTGCACATTTGATGATCTTGGTGCACATTTGATGATCTTGGTGCACATTTGCAGATCTTGGTGCACATTTGCTGATCTTGGTTCACATTTGCAGATCTTGGTTCACATTTGCTGATCTTGGTTTACATTTGCAACTCTTGGTGCATATTTGCAGATCTTGGTGCACATTTGTTGATCTTGGTGCACATTTGCAGATCTTGGTTCACATTTGCAAATCTTGGTGCACATTTGCAGATCTTGGTTCACATTTGCAAATCTTGGTGCACATTTGCAGATCTTGGTTTACATTTGCAAATCTTGGTGCACATTTGCAAATCTTGGTGCACATTTGCTGATCTTGGTTCACATTTGCTGATCTTGGTTTACATTTGCAAATCTTGGTGCACATTTGCAAATCTTGGTGCACATTTGCTGATCTTGGTTCACATTTGCTGATCTTGGTTTACATTTGCAAATCTTGGTGCATATTTGCAGATCTTGGTGCACATTTGTTGATCTTGGTGCACATTTGCAGATCTTGGTTCACATTTGCAAATCTTGGTGCACATTTGCAGATCTTGGTTCACATTTGCAAATCTTGGTGCACATTTGCAGATCTTGGTGCACATTTGCAGATCTTGGTGCACATTTGCAGATCTTGGTGCACATTTGCAGATCTTGGTTTACATTTGCAAATCTTGGTGCACATTTGCAGATCTTGGTGCACATTTGCAGATCTTGGTGCACATTTGCTGATCTTGGTGCACATTTGCAATTCTTGGTGCACATTTGCAAATCTTGGTGCACATTTGCAGATCTTGGTTCACATTTGCAAATCTTGGTGCACATTTGCAGATCTTGGTGCACATTTGCTGATATTGGTTCACATTTGCAAATCTTGGTGCACATTTGCAAATCTTGGTGCACATTTGCAGATCTTGGTTCACATTTGCAGATCTTGGTTCACATTTGCAAATCTTGGTGCACATTTGCTGATCTTGGTGCACATTTGCAGATCTTGGTGCACATTTGCAAATCTTGGTGCACATTTGCAGATCTTGGTGCACATTTGCTGATATTGGTTCACATTTGCAAATCTTGGTGCACATTTGCAGATCTTGGTTCACATTTGCAGATCTTGGTTCACATTTGCAGATCTTGGTTCACATTTGCAAATCTTGGTTCACATTTGCAAATCTTGGTGCACATTTGCAGATCTTGGTTTACATTTGCAAATCTTGGTGCACATTTGCAGATCTTGGTGCACATTTGCTGATATTGGTTCACATTTGCAAATCTTGGTGCACATTTGCAGATCTTGGTTCACATTTGCAGATCTTGGTTCACATTTGCAAATCTTGGTGCACATTTGCTGATCTTGGTGCACATTTGCAGATCTTGGTGCACATTTGCAAATCTTGGTGCACATTTGCTGATCTTGGTTCACATTTGCAAATCTTGGTGCACATTTGCAGATCTTGGTTCACATTTGCAGATCTTGGTTCACATTTGCAAATCTTGGTGCACATTTGCAAATCTTGGTGCACATTTGCTGATCTTGGTGCACATTTGCAGATCTTGGTGCACATTTGATGATCTTGGTGCACATTTGCAAATCTTGGTGCACATTTGCTAATCTTGGTGCACATTTGATGATCTTGGTGCACATTTGATGATCTTGGTGCACATTTGCAGATCTTGGTGCACATTTGCTGATCTTGGTTCACATTTGCAGATCTTGGTTCACATTTGCTGATCTTGGTTTACATTTGCAAATCTTGGTGCATATTTGCAGATCTTGGTGCACATTTGTTGATCTTGGTGCACATTTGCAGATCTTGGTTCACATTTGCAAATCTTGGTGCACATTTGCAGATCTTGGTTCACATTTGCAAATATTGGTGCACATTTGCAGATCTTGGTTTACATTTGCAAATCTTGGTGCACATTTGCAAATCTTGGTGCACATTTGCTGATCTTGGTTCACATTTGCTGATCTTGGTTTACATTTGCAAATCTTGGTGCACATTTGCTGATCTTGGTTCACATTTGCTGATCTTGGTTTACATTTGCAAATCTTGGTGCATATTTGCAGATCTTGGTGCACATTTGTTGATCTTGGTGCACATTTGCAGATCTTGGTTCACATTTGCAAATCTTGGTGCACATTTGCAGATCTTGGTGCACATTTGCAAATCTTGGTGCACATTTGCAAATCTTGGTGCACATTTGCTGATCTTGGTGCACATTTGCAGATCTTGGTGCACATTTGCAAATCTTTGTGCACATTTGCAAATCTTTGTGCACATTTGCAGATCTTGGTGCACATTTGCTGATCTTGGTGCACATTTGCAAATCTTGGTTCACATTTGCAGATCTTGGTTCACATTTGCAAATCTTGGTTCACATTTGCAGATCTTGGTGCACATTTGCTGATCTTGGTGCACATTTGCGAATCTTGGTGCACATTTGCAGATCTTGGTTTACATTTTCAAATCTTGGTGCACATTTGCAGATCTTGGTTCACATTTGCAAATCTTGGTTCACATTTGCAGATCTTGGTGCACATTTGCTGATGTTGGTGCACATTTGCTGATCTTGGTGCACATTTGCAGATCTTGGTGCACATTTGCTGATCTTGGTGCACATTTGCAGATCTAAATACAGATTTGTGGATTTTTTTACACATTTGCAAACCGGATTACACACACAAGTAGTTTTACACCTTTGCAGATTGTTGTACAGACACACAACTCTCCACACACGTGTGTAAATAATTTTGCAACAATATTCCTCCCATACTAACTTTCCTTTTTAATAAACTTACAGTTAGAGTGGCTCAGCTATCTGGATCTATCTCTATAATAATGCTGCTATAGGCTTAGACTGCTGGAGGACATAGGGAGCATTCTCTCTAACTAAGGCTTTCTTTCACAGCTCTACGGATGCATTATCTGCAGTTTTTAGCACCATTAAATGAATCTTTTACCCGCCAGTTCCTCTGATCCAAATGATCAAACTAAGACTTTCATAATGGGAATGATTCTCCCTCATAGTGTCTAATTTAACGTTGGTTCTTTCGGCTAATGGAGCCAGATCATGTGTCCAGTTTAATGGATTGAACCAGTGCTGCTGTCTCTTTAAACTCTGCTTACTGAAATCGACTATAGAGATGTTATGTAACAAGCAGCAGGATTAATTCCTAAGATGCAGCTTTACTGCTGCTGCTCTATTGTTCCGTATAAATCTGGCTGGTGAGGAGAAATCTAGAAAGTCCCAATGTTTGAGATAAACCCTCATCTTTAATGTTCAGATTGGGTCTAAGGTGACATGGGACTCAGACCCAGATGCTTTTTTGTTATTTTTTGCAGCGGGCGGTTTGGGTTCTGACCGCTGATTTCTCTCTTACAGCCATTAATCCCTGAAATGCTCAACATGCAAGAGATGAAAACCCAAGGATTAATAGCAACAGTGGCTCTGCTGCCCCCTACAGGCTGCAAACATCCCTGAATTCCTCATCACTAATGTTTTATAAAAACTTAAAATCAATAAACTGGAAAACATTATATAGAAAATGTTTTCCACAACTTTTATATTTAAGATGATCTCCAAACAATCCTGTGTTTATTCTCCTACAGCCTTGTGTTAATGTTGGGCTGTGTGTGTGTGTGTGTGTGCAGGTGTGTGTGGCTGCTGCTGGGCGCTGCGTCCTCGCTACAAACGGCTGGTCGACAACATTTTCCCAGAGGACCCCGAGGTAGAGAGGCAACAGAAACCATAAAGCATCCGACCGTATGTGAGGAGGCAGCAGGGTGTGAACATGTTTGCTCTGTGCAGGATGGTCTAGTCAAAGCCAACATGGAGAAGCTGACCTTCTTCGCTCTGTCAGCTCCAGAGAAGCTGGACAGGATCGCCGCCTACCTGTCTGAGCGTCTAACCAGAGAGCTGAACCGCCACCGTTATGGGTCAGAACTCCGCCTTTATCTGGTTAACCGGCCTGAAAGAGGATGAATGATTGAGTTGTTCTGTTTCAGGTACGTCTGCATCGCTCTGGAGGCCATGGAGCAGCTGCTGCTGGCCTGCCACTGCCAAAGCATCAACCTGCTGGTGGAGAGTTTCCTCAGCACCCTGCGGCTGCTGCTGGAGGCCGACAAGCCGCACCTGCACATCCTGGCCACCAACTCTGTACGCAGCCACACACCTGTGCTGTTCCCCACCTCGAAACATCATCTTCTTTCTGTGGATTAATGCAGAGGGATTAACAGCAGGATTATTTCTGCTTTTAATGTTTTATCTCTTAGATCAAAGCCTAGATAAGATAAGCTGATCATACAGACTCTGCAGTTATCTTTATAAAATACTTTTAAAATGTCTAAAAATGAAAGCATTTAGTTTCCTCTGTGACAGTTCTTCTGTTTCCTGTTTGGAGATAAAATGTATTTTATTTTCTTGCAGAGATTTAACAAATTTTTGATAAATTCTCATTATTTTAACGTTTAATCTTAATCTATGATAGAGCCAGATGAAAAACGTTTGGATGTGTGCAGGAAACACATTAGGTTCCCTGCAGGATCCTCCACCTTCTGCAGAAGGTAGAGGAGGCAGATCCAGCCTAAAGGGGTTTTTCTTTTCTCCTCTTTTTGCTTCATCAGATTCAAATATAAATTTTATTCAGACGGGTTCAATTCGACTAAATATATTTCTTATTTTTTTTCCTTTGTTTTCTCTTTTTTTCCCCATTTTTCTTCTTATTTTCAGACTTTAATTTATTTTAAATATTACATATTAAATATTTAGTTTGTTAAATCAATATTTAGCTCGAAAATAAATACTTTGTTTGCAAACTTAATATTTATTTAACAAAGTAATATTTTTATAAATGAATGAATGACACAGTGATAAAATTACTTGGAAATAATAACATTTTTATTTTTCTCTTTGCTAAATAACTATAAATATCCTCCTAATGTTTGGCTGGAAGTTCCGTACTTTTCAGTTGAATCTGTTTTTTATCGCAGTTTGTGAAGTTTGCGAACATCGAGGAGGACACGCCTTCATACCATCGCAGCTACGACTTCTTCGTGTCGCGGTTCAGTGAAATGTGTCACTCTGACCACGAAGACCCCGACATGAAGATCAAGTCAGTGATTTTATTGTTTTTCCATTCAGCGTTGCTGCCAATCGGAAAAGTCTTTATATGCCGTCAGTCTGGCAGCTTTGGTCTCTTATTAAACCAGAGAATAAAACATAAAAACAAATGAATTAATAATAAACTGCAGAACAGAGCAGAGCCAAATGTCCTCGGAACAAATGTGTTTTTAATCTTGATTTATAGCAGCTAAAGAAGGAAAGGATAATGTGGGTTGATAGAAAAAAATATTTAAAATGCTGGGAAATAACAGTTTTTCCACCCAGACTAAATTAAATTCTATTCAGTTTATTTCTATAGCTCCAATTCACATCATGTCATCTCAGGTCACTTTCCAGTTCACCAGATCATCCAGTCAGATTGATTCAAAGTTTTCTCTCTAAGGAAAACCAGCTGATTGCATCGACTCATTGACTCTTCAGCAATCCCTCACACTAAGCATGCTTGTAGCGACAGTGGAGAGGAAAAACTCCCTTTGAACAGGAAGAAACCTCCAGCAGAACCAGGCTCAGTGTGAGCGGCCATCTGCTGAGGCCCACTGGGGTTCAAGGAGACAGAAGCAGACATAGAAAAAGAAGCATAGATACAAAAGGCAACTGTCAACCAGCTCCACAGGCGGCCCCGTCCAGGAAACACACAGCCAGGCAGACGAGCTCCGAGCCAGCTCCCATGTCAGAGGATGAAGAGAGCACATCCAGTTAGTCACAGTCAGAGAAACAGGACTACACTGGAAAACAGGCCAAGCTCCAGCATCTAGAAACAAAGGTGTTGATGGCAGCAGCACAGCTGATATTTCTCTCCAGGATGGAGTCACAGCCAAACAGGAACAGACCAGATGAAGCTACTATGAGAAAAAGCAGAGAGAGCAGAACGTTAGAGATTGAACTAACAGATTCTGCAGAGTGGGAGAATAGAGATAGAATGAAGCAGAATGATGAAAAAGGGGTCCCTATGTCCTCCAGCAGTCTAAGCCTATAGCAGCGGAACTATAGAGATAGATCAGGATAACCTGAGCCACTCTAACTAGAAGCTTTATCAAAAAGGAAAGTTTTAAGCCTAGCCTTAAAAGTAGACAGGGTGTCTGCCTCACGGACTAAAACTGGTAGTTGGTTCCACAGGAGAGGAATCAAAAATGATTCATAATTAATGAAATATATATGGTCTTTCTATAAAAACTGTAATTCTAGAACAAAAGCCAAGAGGATGAGATTTTTTGATCTAATGATTCATAAAATGTTTCAGGCATTTTAAACCCGATAGATTAATCATCAGACTTCTTTGCTGAATCCTCCGTTTGTTGATTTAAAAGTTCTCCATGTTTAGTTCAGCTGTTATTTCCTGCTCTAAGCTTCTACCACTGCAGTAAAGATTCGGTCCGTTATCCAGGATCCGCGTGTCGGGGATCCGCGGCCTTCAGGGGGTCGTCAGGAAGACGGTGGACGACGAGCTGCAGGTAAACATCTGGGAGCCTCATCACATGGAGCAGATGGTCCCTGCTTTACTGGTCAACCTGGAGACCTCCAGCAGCAGCAGGTACGCCATCATGGCCAACAGATAAGCGGGCGCCACGGTGGGCATTCTTTTCCTCTGGGGGTTAAAATCCGTTTCATTCTGTTTGCTGGCAGCGGTTCTCCTGCAGAGCAGACTGAGGTGTGTTTCAGAGAGCTGCTGGGTCGAGCTGCTTACGGTCACATCAACAACGCCATCAAACCTGTGCTCATGTAAGAACCTCAATCCCTCCAACATCACCATGAATAAAGACTTATTAATAAGTTTGATTCTGCAGATGTTAGGGGAAGAAGAAGCTTTAACTGTGTACTAATAAACTAATGAAACAGGATGACTCTTCAACTTCCTGGTTGTTCAGGGTTTTTTTTTTATTGAAAATATCAAGGTTAACAGACAAACATGGCTGCATATAGTTTGTTTCTTCAAGTCAGAAAACATAGAAAATATATTCATACAAATATGAAATATATATCGTTAACGTAGACCTGCTATAGAGGGTATTAACATAAACATCAAGTACATAAAACCAAGTAATAAACAAATAGAAAATTATAAGAATAGTCATAAAATAAAAACAATGATATAGATTAAGAAAATATAACATGAGGAGAGAATTCAGTCTTTTTTTTAGATGTTTATTTATTCTGGGAAGAGTTTTAGGATATCAGAGATTTTTTGTGCTTCAGGATTTTTCAGAATCTTTAATGATTTTATATAAAGCTTAAACTCATTTAGAAAACAACAAGTTTGGGAGATGATTTAGCAATTCTTCATTTATGAATAAAATGTAGCTAGACAAACAATCGTATTATTGCAGAGCTGATCAGCCTGAGTTTGCAGGAGGTAAATGTTGGAAACGAAGATCGCTGAGGTTTAATCCATCTATGCAAATCAAAACAAGATGTTTGCATCACTGAACATGAGAAGAACAGATGGTCTGAAGTTTCCATGTCGTTTTCACAGAACGTAAATCTGTTATCATCTATACCGAAGCAAAGTCTCCATAATTCTCAAGAGGGGTAAATATTCATTATTTTAGGGGTCTAGGGAGAGTTAGATGCATTGTTCTTAGTTTAGTTATTGAGCTTTTATCACAGTTCTGTAAGATTTAAATTTTATTTTGTCTTTCAGAGTAAAGGTTTTCATTAAAACAGTTTCTAATAAAATGTTTAGTGCTTTTTCTATCCATAATATTAATCCCTTTAATTGTTTATTGGATGATATGCTAAAGTATTTTTGGTTAATTCTTGGGGTAGTGCTCAGTGTTATTTATTAAAGTTTGACTCTAAAGGTTTGAAATTATGTTTAATGCAAAAGTGTTCATAATTATAAAAACTCTGTTGGCATCCATTAAATCTGCTATGGACCGTATATTTCTCCCATACCAGATTTGTTGCAGTGCAGATTATATCTGTAGTTCCAGAGAACAGGTGAGAAGTTCTGCACTGGTAACATTTTCCAGTAAAGGAGGATTTGTCTGTGAAACATTAAAGTTCGCTGTCGTCCTTGGAATAGAAAACTAAAACGATTCGCTGTGTTTGATCCAAGATTTTAACCAGTTTATTTTTATGCTCCCATTTAGGCAGAAAAATCAATAACTTTGAGACCTGCATCCTTTGCCTCTTTAACCAAACTGCTTCTCTTCATATAATGTCGTCTGTTTGATTTGGTTAAATGGTTGAATTAATCTGTTTGGGATGACGTTGCAATAGGCCGGGTAGATCCATCTAGATCCATCTGTCACTCGCTTGTCAGGAGGCGGGACCCAAACTGGTTGAAAGAAGAACCTGCTCTGAAGAGTTTTCAGCTGACAAAACTTTCATTTCTTCTTGTGCATCAACCAACCCAGAACAATGGCAGATATGTTTCTTAAATAGAGGAGGAACTAAATTGGAAGAAACCATTTTTAAAAGGCTGTTCAGCTTCACAATAAGAAGAAAATGAAAGTTTGGTTTAAACAAACAACTAATTAAGAAATACTTTTACCAATAAAAACAAAAACAAATATTTTAATTCAATCCAAACAAAAACTCAATAAAGAAAACACCATAGATCAGATCAACCTCCCCCCCTTCAATTATCCAATGGTACAGTCCTGTACACACCTGCTTAGTATTTCACTATATTTTAACTCCTTAATCCATGAAATGCCCTTTTATGAAGAGTTAAACAAAAACAAAATATTGTAAAGTGAAATCAATTTACCTTTTTACAAAAATGGAAACAAGATGTGGCCGACCAAAGAACCACAACCCAAACAAATCCACTTCACCCAAACTAATGTAGAAAACCAGATGCTGTGTTTAGCTTTGGCTAATATACAGGTAACATGGCTCATTGTTACACCATCCTAGTGTAGATAAATCCCTCTGTAGACAGAAGTTTAGTCGTGACTTGCATTCTTTTATTTTATTGGATAAGTGGATCCCCAGATATTTAATTTCAGGTTTAATAGGAATATATAGTCTTACCTCCAATAAGTCAGGGTTTCATTGACATGGCAGGTTGTTCAGGTATGAGCTTCCTGGTTTGGTGCAGGAAGAGTTTCCCATCCGTCCTGTGATGACATCAGAGGTTTGACTAATAATCGTGAGCAGTTGTAGTGCGAGATGGTGAGAACAGTGAGGGAAAGGGAGCATATGGTGGAGATGGATCTCCTGGACAGGAGTCAGTAGATCCGAACCATCGTCTTAGGGGCGACCTTTCACCTTCCACCTCTCCAGGTGCTCCATGATTGGTTGGCCTGGTGGGTGACGGGGGGGTGGGCCAAATGATATTCAGTTAAAGGTGAAACTTTACAGAAATAAAATGGCATCTCTTTTTCTTTATGAGGAACCGTCGGTGTTGTTGGTGTGAACAGAAAAACTACCCGAGCTGTTTGGTACCATTTATCGTCTCAGTGGGTTTGTTACCTTTATTATCATAATGTTAAACCTCTCCTCTTCTTTCCACAGGAATTTGGGTTTAATTTGCTTCTTCTTTAAGGCTTTCCTGCAAATTTACATTTTAAGAGAGACTTTAGCTGACAAAACCAGACGCTTCAAACGTGTCTAAATAAGGTGCCAAAAAACGAGTGAGACACTAAGGTTGGTTCCCAAAGAGCAGGTGGATAAAAGACGCCATGAAACCCCAACATGGTGGAGCCCAAATGAAGCCGATCGATTCTTCATTTCTCTGCTGCTGTTGTGCTTTCAGGCACCTGGACAGACACAGCCTGTGGGAAGGACGAGGATTCGCTGTCCGCTGCTTTCAGATCATCATGTTCTCCATTCAGGTCAGGAAATACACTAAGATGACATCAGCTCTTCTCTGCCTTGTGTTTCTGCTGAGTGACTAACGCTTCATATCAGTCCCAGCACTCCCATCTGGTCATCCAGCAGCTGCTGGGTCACCTGGATGCCAACAGCAGGAGTCCAGCTTCAGTGAGAGCCGGGATCGTGGAGGTCCTGTCTGAGGCTGCGGCCATAGAGGTCACGGGATCAGTAGGTCAGAGAGGAAACCTGAACAGTCAGAAGCTCCGCCCCCCAGAAACCCCATCCACTCAGAAACGTCTCCGCTGTGTGCCTCAGGTCCCACCGTGTTGGAGGTGTTCAACACTTTACTGCGACAACTCAGGCAGAGCGTCGACTACCAGCTGACGGGTTACTATGACAACGCCGGCAAACACAAAACCACGTCGGTTCACGAGAAAACCCTGCAGGACGCCGTCATCAGAACCATCGGTCAGGCTCCTCCCACTGATCTCTGCTGCCGCTTGATTGCTTGAACTGATGGCTGTCCTCCAATCCTGCTGCAGGATCCTTTGCCAACACACTTCCTGTCTACCAGAGGTCAGAGGTCATGCTGTTCATCATGGGTAGAATTCCTGTTCCTGGCATCTATCCCGCCCTGGGCTCGCCGAACGCAGGGTAACCTTCCCACCTGGTCACTCAGAGAGATGCCCAACACGCTGCTGACATCATGATGATGATGATGATCCGTCTGTTTCAGGTTTGAAGGCAGCAGGATGATCCAGGTGATGCTGCTGAAGTCTCTGCTGCAGGTGAGAGATCAGACTCACAGAAATCTTCCCACAGATCCTGATATGGTTCCAGTTTAATTGACTGGAAAAGAGATTGAACTAACAGATTCTTCAGAGTGGGAGAATAGAGATGGAATGATGAAGAAGGGGTCTCTATGTCCTCCAGCAGTCTAAGCCTATAGCAGCAGAACTATAGAGATAGCTCAGGATAACCTGAGCCACTCTAACTAGAAGCTTTATCAAAAAGGAAAGTTTTAAGCCTAGCCTAGCTAGTAAAGTAAAAAATAACTAATCATATTTGAGAAAATCTATGTTCTGTGACACAATGAAGGCGTCCGTCTGCTCAGGTTTCAGAACGTTACGAGAGCAGCAACCTGCTGACAGCGCTGCCCTCCTCCTTCCTGGAGCCTCTGCTGTCCTTCACCCTGATGGAGGATCCAGAGATCCGCCTCCTGGTTCTGTCCATCCTCACGTCCCTCATCGATCGTCACCAGAACGCTGCCAGGATCCCCACAGTCAGGTCATCTATGCCTCCATCTAGTGGCGAATGGATGTTACTGCAGTGGGTTGCAGGTTTCAGTTTAGATGAACGGAAGTAGAAAAACATTTGATTCTTTTGTTTTAGTGTAACGTTTGATGCATCAGTGTTGAAGCAGAAGGAGGACAGATGCTCCAGACAGGACAACCTGTTCATTAGGAAGGTAAGGACACTGGATACACCTGGTTTCATTTCCTGCCTTTCATCCAAATATAATTACATATTAAGATGTAACCATGTAGTTAGAATAAAAACTACCGTAATTTTCGGACTTTTTCCCCATTTTTCGACCTTGCGAATTATCTATGGACTTACAGCTAACGGCCACTAGGGTAATACGGTACCTCCGGAAGCAGACTCTGAGAAAGACGGACATTGCTAACGAAGGACAGTTTGTGTGACAACCTCATTATGGAAAACATACGTTGAAATGCATATGATGCAGCTTTTAAGTTAAAGGCTGTCCATTTGGCATTAAACGAAGGAAGTAGAACCGCTGCACGTAACCTTGGAATCAACGAGTCAATGATGAGACGTTGGAGACGCCAGCAGGAAGAATTGTCTCAATTCAGTTGTCTTGAAATGTTAATAAATAGGAGCTTCCCCAAACAGTTGCCTCTTTCACGACAATCCTCTCTGTTGACGAACCGTATGGTAATTAAATAAACGAAATAATATTCAGGCGCAGCTTATAGTCCGAAAATTACGGTACTTAGAAGGAAGACCGCTTCTCTGGTTCATCCAACTATGATAGAGGGAAGAGCAGCGTAAAGTATGGGGTAGGTTCTATGTTCAGAGATCCTTGCTTTGTGGGTTTCTGCTGGTGCAGCACGCTCAGCGTCTCTACAGACACATCTATCTGGCCTGTAAGGAGGAGAACAATGGATCCAACCACTACAAGGCGCTCTTCAGCCTAATGGCTGTTCTCAGCGTGGAGCTGCTCAACGAGGAGGTGCTGGTGGACCTGATCCGACTGACGCTGGCCTTGCAGGTGACGACGGATCGCCTCAGAGGGATTGCTGTTACCACGTCACTGTCGTTTTCTCATGAACTGCTCTCTAATTGGTCAGGAACTTGGAGCGTCCAATCAGGAGAATCTCTCCTTTTACAACCGCTGCAGTCTTCATGCCGTCTGCGCCGCCTTCTTCCATCTTCTGTCGCAGCTGGGCCCACCTCCTCCCCTTCATCAGCACGTCACTCAGGTGATCTGAGGGTGAAAACAAGGAATGGAGGCATGTGAAGCTCCACATCTACTGTAGCTTTATGTGTCTGCAGGTCATAGAAAGTCGTTGGAAGGAGGCGCCACACCTGCTGCCTGAAAGCCTCTGGTGTGACCAACCCAGGTACAGAAACAAGCTGCAGAGATCTCAGATGATCGGGGAGGGCGTTCCATTTATTCATTTGGGTTTTGATGTTGATCAGGCTTCCAAAGGGTGATCTGAAGGTGGACAAGGCTTCTCTGTTCGTCCAGTCAAAGATCTGCGAGGCGCTAACAGGAAGCAGCTATAGTGCGCAGTGTGAACGCATCAACACACCTTATACGCCTCAACTGATGGGTAAATGCACTACTGACGCATCTCAGGTTTACAGAGAATATTCTTCACCTTAGAGGATGAAAGAGAGCATGTCCAGTTAGAGAAACAGGACTACACTGAATAACAGGCCACGCCCCTGCATCTAGAAACAAAGGCTTTAGATATTGAACTAACAGATTCTGCAGAGTGGGAGAATAGAGATAGAATGATGAAAAAGGGGTCCCTATGTCCTCCAGCAGTCTAAGCCTATAGCAGCAGAACTATAGAGATAGCTCAGGATAACCTGAGCCGCTCTAGCCTAGGCTTAAGTTTTAAGCCTAGCCTTAAAATTTGTACCACCAAAGCTTTCTGAAAGAGTCGTAAAACTAACGGATGGCCTTTGCTTCTGTTCCAGATGAAGACCGTCTGTCCAGGAAGATCAGCATTGCAGACACCATCTCTCTCCAGATAGCCATCGACCATGAGTCCAGTTCTGAAGCTCAGGTTCGTTTCCGTCCGCCTGAGTTTAACCCTTCATCTGCACGTCTCCTAACGCTTCCCTTTGTGCTCCTTAGAAACCTCAG
This sequence comes from Cyprinodon tularosa, assembly GCF_016077235.1. Taxonomy (NCBI): domain Eukaryota; kingdom Metazoa; phylum Chordata; class Actinopteri; order Cyprinodontiformes; family Cyprinodontidae; genus Cyprinodon; species Cyprinodon tularosa. Next base: position 299,680 of record NW_024039431.1, on the reverse strand, counting down.
ACGGAGCAGATCACCTTTGAGACTCTGAAGAACACCATCGGTAAAACATCTCATCATGACATGCACGTTGTTGTTTTCGGTTTCTTAAAAACGTCTTTTTCCTTCTAGATGATCAGGGACTGGTGGAGGAGGAGGATAGGAGGAGGAGGATGCAGGTGGTGGAGAGGTTTCAGACGGCTCCTTTTGAAGAAATAGCAGCTCTATGTGGATCCAGGGTGAGACTGAACTCCAGCCTCTGTCTCTGGATAGGAAAACCTGTCAAACTGTCCCCCTGACAGACGTTTTGTCTTCATCCTCAGACCTCACTGCTTCAGTCCAAACTAGATCAGGTTTTTGACCTGATTGTTCGTCCTCCTCCGTCTCCATCCGGGCAAACGTCCCGTCGATCAACGCCCATCTATGAGATGAAGTTTCCTGACCTCTGTGTTTATTAGGACGACCTGGAGAACGACGGAGGGAGAGAGAGGACTCCAGTGATGCTCTATGTTTAGATTTAGTTTAAGGTTGATCTCAGTTTTTCATTTTATGTTTGATGCAAAGGAAAACATCAGCGTTCCATTTATTTATAATCTGAGTTGTTCTGATTTTCCTTCTTAGTAAAATGACACCAATTTGATCTCCAACTGGAATAATTTGAAGAAAATTCCTATTTTACATCAAACTATGCAGAATATAACAGTTTGATTTTCACTCTTTTCTTCAACTAGATTTTCTTTTATATTCCCTTAAAGGAAAAGTCAGAATTTAAACTTCTGAAAGTCCTTTAATTTATGAGATTATTCCATCCTGTTCAATAAATGATCAGTGTTTTTAATTCAGAGTAATTTTCATGTGAATGTGCTTTAGTGGAGGCATCCATGTTTGTTAATAATTGTTGTTGATTGCAGATGTGTCTAGTAGTTCCCATTGATTTAGCTTGGAAAGTGCTGACTGAACTTTTCCTTTAAGTTGTCAAAAGCATTTATGTCATAAGGATGGGTTACATCTCTTATTGGCTTTTATCAGAAATTGTATTTAGTATGTAAGTTATGTATTTTTTTTTTATATGCAAGGTTTTGTTACCAAACTGCTGTTATTGTTTTAGAAACGAATCCTTAGTATTTTACTTTGTTCCCTCTCCAGATGTTCTGGAAGTTCTCCCAGATGTTCAAAGCTCATTCAAATATGAATAAAAAATGTTTCCTTTTCCCAGATTTTTAACCACCTGTTTCAAATTTATTACGACCCCAGCAGGAGAGATGATGTATTTATGATGTATTTTAAATCACTGAAAGATAAAACCTGCAGTGGAACTGCAGAACAAGTCAAATCAGACTACTACTCACATGGGGAGCCAGAAAAAGACGAGGAAGTAGCACTGAGGAACAGATTGGGAGCAGGTGTGAACTGAGGAGTCTAGAAGGGAGCTAGAGAAAAGGAGACCAACACCAAGAAATACCTAAGAACTCAAATACATCCAGAAACACCAGAAAATAGGAATTAAACCAATAAAACTGGAAAACATGGATCAAAGTGAAACTGAAAACTTCAACAGAACCCAGACCGTGACAGTCACATAGAAATACATATGATAAACGCGCCCGGAGAAAACTCCAAGGTGTGACAGCTCAGGGGTTCAAATCCTCTAGAAATTCATCTTGTTTTTCCAACAACTAAAACAAAAAGACAAATCTGCCCAGAGAAAAGTCCAAAGTGTGACAGGTGTCTACATTTAAAACCGGGTTACGTGAAGATTTTATGCAATTCTGGGTTTCTAATCTAAGGTAGATCAGAGCTTTTAAAGAGAAAGATTCTTCATCTGCCTCGTAGCTCAGATGGAATAGATGCTGGTTTAGAGTCCAAAGGATCCTGAGTTCAACTCCTGGTTCATCTCTGGAGTCTCATAGATTATAACACCTAGAAGCACTATACATGTTACATCTAGATTTATTGGTTTTCAAAGAGAAATGAAACCAAAAAGATAAATACACTACAAAAAGATGAGCTTAGTGAGACAGAGCATGTGGTGTGATTGTTAAACCGCTGGTCCATAAACTAGAAGCTCATGAGTTCAAATCCCTCAGAAGTTGATCTTCTGTTTTTCTAACGACTGTAGAAGAAGAAACAAAAAGATAAATGCGCCCGGAGAAAAATCTCAATGTCCACAAGTGTGGCATGGATGTTAAAGCCTTCACTCTAAAACTAGAAACTCATGGGTTCAAATCCCACTGCTGTCTTTTTCTAACGACTGCAGAAGTAGAAACAAAAAGATAAATGCGCCCGGAGAAAAGTCCAAAGTGTGACAGGTGTCATAGCAGAGTGGGATTGTCTGCGACCGTAAGGCGCCAGTGGTGCAGAGTCTGAGTTCAATTCCATCTGTGGTTGATGTAGCCTGGAACTACCCACTGTGGTGGGTCAGGGAGGGGGCCGTGTCCCCTCCCTGACTTCCACAGCAACACCTGGAGGAGGTTATACATCAGGAAACAAGGACTGACTGGAAATTTTAATGACAGTCAGAAAAATACTAAAGTTATGTTTCTAAAATACTAACAGTAGTTTACTTAAGAACAGATTTAACTCATCTTTATTATATAGATAAGAAGATTAGACAACAATCGAAATCTTGAAGTGATTTAGTTCATTAGACTACAGTTGTTGGTGTTTTAGACATGTAACCTTTACTGCCTCCAGTTACATGAGTTAAATCGAAGGTTATGTTTCTAAAATACTAACAGATGTAACCCAGATACAACAAACAAGTGTTATACTTTTGACAACTTGAGTACAAATAGAAATCTTAATGTAACTAATTATTGGTCATAAGTAATGTAGTATAATGCAAGTGGTTCATTTTCAAGTTTTGTTAAAAACTACTGTTAGTATTTTACATAACTTTAGTATTTTTCTGACTGTCATTAAAATTTCCAGTCAGTCCTTGTTTCCTGATGTATAACCTCCTCCAGGTGTTGCTGTGGAAGTCAGGGAGGGGACACGGCCCCCTCCCTGACCCACCACAGTGGGTAGTTCCAGGCTACATCAACCACAGATGGAATTGAACTCAGACTCTGCACCACTGGCGCCTTACGGTCGCAGACAATCCCACTCTGCTATGACGCCTGTCACACTTTGGACTTTTCTCCGGGCGCATTTATCTTTTTGTTTCTTCTACAGTTGTTGGAAAAAGATAATATAAATTTCTGTGGGATTTGAACCCATGAGCTTCTAGTTTTAGAGTGAAGGCTTTATCATCCATGCCACACTTGTGGACATTTGGATTTTTCTCCGGGCGCATTTATCTTTTTGTTTCTTCTTCTACAGTCGTTGGAAAAACAGAAGATCAACTTCTGAGGGATTTGAACTCATGAGCTTCTAGTTTGAGGACCAGCGGTTAAACAATCACACCACATGCTCTATCACACGAAGCTCATCTTTTTGTAGCGTATTTATCTTTTTGGTTTCATTTCTCTCTTTGAAAACCAATAAATCTAGATGTAACATGTATAGTGCTTCTAGGTGTTATAATCTATGAGACTCCAGAGATGAACCAGGACTTGAACTCAGGATCCATTGGACTCTAAACCAGCATCTATTCCATCTGAGCTACGAGGCAGATGAAGAATCTTTCTCTTTAAAAGCTCTGATCTACCTTAGATTAGAAACCCAGAATTGCATAAAATGAGACTTATTTTGTAAAATATGCAATCCTGTGTGTTTTCACTTTTACAGGTGCTGAAAATATAGACAATATATACTTTAGCCTGTTCTCTGATCTAACCTCTGAATTTCTATATTAACCTTGATAATAATGGTGGCTAAAATCCAATAAGTATCAGCAGGATTTGATCCTATAACCTTCTGATCCAGGTCTGGTTAACTGGACCTCTGCACCACTAGACCCTCCACACTTTGATCTGTTCTTGCAACACATTCATCTCCTTCATGTCTGGATAAAGACTTTCAGCAGGAATCAGAGTCAGGACCTTCATTGATAAGATTGCTGATGTGAACATTAACTGTTCTTGAAATATGTTTATATTATTAAAGAAATCCTTCTGGTCTCCCTGAGGAATTGAACTCCAGACCCTCTGAACTCCCTCCCACCTCCTTTCCTCTCTGAGCTATCCAGCATCTAATTCCATGACATCTTCCACGTGACGACTGAACATTTCTCTTCCAGATCCTCATTTTCTCCAAAGCATCAGCTTCAGAACCCAGAGGTCCAAGCAGAGCTGGTTCTACAGCTGGTTCTGATGCTGGTCCCACTGCTCCACAGCTTCTTGTTAGGTTGGATCTTCTGCTCTGGATTCACTCCACAAGCAGATGGTCAGACCAGAACATCTTCACCTGATTCTAAACAGATTCATCATCAGAACCAGAACTGGATCCTTTCTTCATCTCTACATCTTAAACTAGGAAGGTCCAACACTGTCAGCAGTTCTGGTTCTGATCAGCTGGGTTTTCTCTGCAGTCATTAAATACATGGAAATATCTGCAAAAAGGTCTATTAATTTATCAATTAAAACATTTATTTTAATTTATATTCAGCTGGTGGAAAAAATAAAATAAAAAGACATTCAGAAACATTGTAAAAACAGGATTATGTATATTTATTTATAGTTTATAAATATCAAACACAAAGAAATTTATTGTCTGGATGAAACTACTTATTCTGATGGTTTTTATGTTTTTTAAATACCAACAGGCCATAATGAAAATGAGCTTTAAAGCTACAGTGTGTAATAATTCCAGGGATATACAGTCAGAAATGTAATATATTATACATAACTATGTTATTTATCATCATCTACGAGCTCAGCCTCTTAACCTTAATATTTGCGTTGCCTTAGAATTCGTTATTTATAATTACATAGGAGCGGGTCTCGCAGCCATGGAGGCTGACATCTTTGCGCTACGGCAGCGCAGAGCCAACAAACTAGCGATTGCGAGATCGCCCATTACGCTCGAAAGTAACTACGGCAAGTTGAGAGAGATGAACTGAGACGGTACTGAACAATAGATGGCAGTATTATGCCTGAGAATACTATCTGTAAAATTATTTTCAGCTGGTGGAAAAACAACTAAAAAGACATTTAGAAACATTGTAAAAACAGGATTATGTATATTTATTTATAGTTTATAAATATCTGAGGGAGGAGCAGCGGCATAAATACACATGAAGAAGAACCAGAACCAACCGGTTCCATTCAGAAAGCTAGAAATGATAGAAATAAAATAACAGCTATGTTTATTCTGTCAATCTTGTCCTCCAGGTGAGTTTTTCCTCCATTATAGAGCGTGATCAAAGCCCTGGCAGTGAATGGAGTCACAGTTCATGTCAGCTTTAGCAGCACTGGAGACCTTTTTGGACTCTGATGAAGTGAAACCATTCCTGGATTTAACAAAGACTGAAATAAATGAGGCAGAGTTTCCAGCTGATGTTCAGTTCAGGAAGTGCTGGATCTGTCCATGGTGCTGAAACACAGACTGTGGGTCAACTTCTTCCTGCTTATTCCAGTGTTTTGGATCCATGTCTGTGGTCTGCTCTGCATTAAAACATGACTTGGCATCAGGTGGGTCTAGAGCAGAGAAGAGATCATTGCTTCATCCAATCATGGAGGATAGAAGAAGAAAGCAGAGGCTCTGAATGTTGATGGAGATTCAGCTGGAAGCAAAGTTTGGACTTAAAGGCAGATCATCTGTGACCCTGAGGGAAGATTAGTAAGAATTAAGAGAATCATTATTTCTATAAGCTGATTTATCGCTGATGTTTCACATTCTGATTGTTCACAGTGGCAGAGGAAGAAGAGTTGATCCAGCAGATCTTTGACTGATCAGCTGGCAAAGCAGCAGATGATTGATCTGAACCATTATGATGCTCAGTAGTTAGCAGCTGCAGACTGGATGTGATGGTTACACTTCAGTCTCACAAGCTGTTTGGTTTAGAAAATCTTCCTAGTGAGCAGATGGACGTCATCACCATTAATGATGTCACACCAGTAGCTGGTGTGTTCTACCTTTAGCAGAGCTGGAAAAAAATAATAAATAAATAAAAAATGGAGAAGCTTCTTGTTAAAATGACGGAGATGAAAATGCAAAGTTAATGTTTGCAGGAAAGTTGGGGAAAAACACAATAGGAAGAAGAAAAGATCAACTGGATCTCCATTAATCAGGAGCATAATACCGCCCTCTGGTGGACATAGGATGTAACTATAAAACAAATATACTGCATTTATACATTCATATTATTACTACACCAGATAACATGTTATTGATATAATTAGCTTTGTGAATTAATGGCATTTAATTCTACTGTTTAAAAACACTTTGTAGAGGTCAGAGGATCAACTTCAGCTTTTTACTCCAGTAAAAGTGTAAAAGTACCATTTTTAAAAATACTTAAAGTATAAAAGTTTGCATCATGTTGAAAAAGTATTTATTTTGGTATGTGGTAAGCAACAAGTTGGGGCAGCACCGAGTCCACACACAAAGAAATGTATTGTTTTGATGAAGCTAATTATTCTGTTTTGTTTTTTTTAAATACCAACAGACCATAATAAAAATGAGCTTAAATGAAACAAAATTAATGAGTCTACCTTTTAAATTTAAGGAGTAGAAGTAAAAAAATTACTCCAGTCAAGTACAGAAAGCCTAAATTTCTACTTAAGTAACTTAAGTTTCTACTTTGTTTCCTGACACATCTGGCAGTAAATAAATTAGTTTATTGCAAGGTTTTAACTGTGTCCTGATTTGCCTCTCTACTGCCCTCCTGTGGTTATAGATGGTAACTACATGCTAAACTCCATATTTACAATAAAAATAATTTAGCCATTAATTTAGGACTGAAAGATAATGCCGTTTAGAATCAGAGTGTAGATCTACAGATATAGATAATCAGAGATAAGTCAAGTCAACTGAAACTGCTGCTAGCGTCTGTTAGCATCGTTAGCTCCGCTCTGAGTCTCTGGGGGCTGTTTTTTCTTTAACTCTGTGAAACTGATTCTTACTCACATTGATAGAGAAAACATTGGAACGAGACCTGGAGACACATTTGAGAAAATGTTTGGAACTGGGAAGAAGTTAATCTGCTGATCTGAGTCTGGAAACCAGCTAGCTACAGCGCTACAAACTCATTGGATTCAGATCAGCGGGTTTATAATTTTACAAGAATTACTACAACTAAAGTAAAGCTGAAATAAATCTATCAGAGATGCGCTTCCTGTGGAGCCTTTCAAAGTAAAACACATAGAAACTCTCCGCAGCGAGGAAATCCAATAGTTTTAGTAATTACATTAATGAATTAAAGATATATTTTTTACACATTTAAAAACCATTATTCTGAACATTACATGACAATCTGTTTTAATAATAATGAGCAGCAAAATCTAACTGCTGTGCTATAAACTATAGGATGTTTCTGTGTTTACGAGATACAACTACTTTGGTGTTTTATTATAGTAATACAACCTAATTTTATCTGACCAGATAAGAATTAAAATTATATTAAATATAACAGTTAATCTAAATTAACATTAACAACTTATAAACAAAATTTGTAATTACAATACTTAGCCAGCAGAGGGCAGTGAGAAGTCATCATTAAACATCCATTCATGCATCTTCTCCTACTTATTCAGTCTGTAGTATTAGGTTGTAATTACACATTAAACTTATTCTGAATTTTTAGAGCAATGTATTATATTGATGGTAAAAAAAAAAAGAAATATGAACGATTGTTGTTGTGGTAAAAGATGAATGCTGTCGTTCAATTCTATTCAGTGTATTTCTATAGCTCCAATTCACATCATGTCATCTCAGGTCACTTTCCAGTTCACCAGATCATCCAGTCAGATTGATTCAAAGTTTTCTATCTATAATCCCAGAGGAAAATTACTTTTACATAGCGCAGACCATGCCTCAAAATTGGATATAAATCAGAAATATCTGTGTCATACCAGCAACAAGCTAACTGCAACACCCTGCTGCAGGAGGATAAGCAGCCCTTAGGGACTAGAACCACCAGGCCCCGGAAACAGCTTCTTCTGAACACGTCCTGACACCGACTATAAGGACTGTAGAGTCTTATTACATTTTAACACACTGAAGGATAGTTCAGCACAGTATTTATACACAAATCCAAACATACAGCAAATTAAGATTATAACAATATAACAGAAAAAACTAAACTATACAAAAGTCTGGAAATCTGTGTCACTTACTCTTGACATCCCCCCTCTACCCTTTTCCAGAAATTATAAGAATGGCTACCATGTCTCCTCAAATTTTATATATTTACCTTTCAATATATAAGTTATATTTCAGCCAGTCAATTACATTTGGGGCTTGGAATTTTTCCAAAAAAGAGCTATAAGACGCTTGCTTATAGCAAACACATGTCAACAAAAGTATATTACTTTCTTTTCAAATGCATTTCAGGAGGGTATAAGTGCATAACAAATATTTTTGGTGATAATGGTAGATTAACGCTCATCATTTTATTGATCATGTCCCTCACCCCTTTCCAGAAAAACATTATATGTTCACACTCCCAAATGCAATGGTAAAAATCACCTTTGAGTTTGTTGCATTTAGTGCAGGTATCTGGAATAGTTTCATTATAATTATGTAGAATAGCTGGAGTCATGTAGGTCCGCATCAACCATTTATATTGCAGTAATTTCAATCATACACTTATTGTTTGAATCTGAGCTTCCTTACATGCCTCTGTCCAATCATTCTCACATAGATCTTATTTTAAGTCTTTCCTCCAGGCGTCTAATTTATTCATTGACGATTCTTTTGATTCTGATGCTATAATTCTGTATTGGTGTGACATTAAACCTCTGGCATAGCAGTCTTTTACCATTTCTTAGCTAGTACTGCCATGTCTAAAGAGTTCCTTTGAACTGAAAAAATATAATTCCTTATTTGTAGATATTTAAAGAAGTGCTTTTTGGGTATATTAACTATATTGACTAGTTCCTCAAAAGACCTAAATTTGTTTGAAGAATACAAAACTTTAACAGATTTTATCCCCTTTTCTGCCCAACTTTTAAAACCTGCATCTGACTTTCCTGATTTAAAGTCCATATTACCGCTGTTTGGTGGTGGTTAGGGAATATACTGAAATAAGTACAGTAATTTGGGTATAATATTCATTTTTTAAACATTTATGTGACCAATTAATTGTGACATTAGCTCTAATAATATCCGTATGTTTTCTAACTGCAATGGCAAAGGGTTCTATAGAAATTACAAAGAGGAGAAGAGAGAGAGACGATCCTTGCTGACATCCCCTCGATATAGTGAAAGGTTTTGACACTGTATTGTTTGTAAGTACCTCAGCTACTGGCTCATTACTGAGAATTTTAGGGCCACGTCATAAGGTTAAATGCCTTCTCTGTATCCGATATAAAATGGCAGAATCTGCTGCATTCCGCTGGTTATGAAGGATATTGAGAAGCCTTCTAACATTATGAAATCCTTGTCTACATTGTACAAAACCATTTTGGTCCTCTCCAATTAAATTAGCTAATACTGCTTCCAATCTCCGTGCCAACAGTTTTCATAAAATTCTATGACTTAGACTTTTTGGGTGCATGTTTTCACATTTTGTATTACTTTTTCCTGGTTTTGGTAGTAATGTATTTAATGCTCCTCTCATTGATGTTGGAAGGATGCCAGATCCAAATGCCTCTATTGCCATATCTAATAAGGGATTTGTTAATTTTACTTTAAATTTCTAATAAATATCTATGGAAGACCATCCGGTCCTGGTGATTTTCCTGACGCTGTTGAATCAATAGCTAATGCTATCTCTTCTACAGTTATCCATTCTTCAAGCTTCAGCTGAGATTTGGGGCAAATCAAGATTTTTTAGAAATTATGTTCATAATTCCTCATGTGAAGAGAAAGCTGGACTATATAGATTACTATAATCGTCTCTGAAAGTTTCATTTATCTTTATTGGATCTATAATGTTTCCTGATTGTGATTCTATTGTAACAATACCCCTTTCCTTTTGTCTTTTTTTAATTTGCCAAGTAGTTTTCCTAATTTGTATCCATGCTCATAGAGATTTTGGTTTTAGTTTACCTATGAATGTATTCATTTATAGTGAATACATAGTCTCTGTAAACATCTACATAAATACACATTTATTAAACAAATATATTAGCACTTCTGGATAGAAGCAAACAAAAGTTCATTGCTTTGTACTTGTGACAACGTAATGACAACAAAGTTGAATTCTATTCTATTTTTGGAAGACTCCCTAAAATTACATAATTCCCCTTTAATAGAAATAGTGACCAGAAGTATTATAGCTTAAATGCTTAGCTTATCAGAACTCTCATTTTAAGCCAACAAAGCTCTTCTTTCTCTGCACCCACTGCTATGAGAGGAGAGGGGATGTGAATAGGAGGATGCATTAAATGGTGTCAGAAAAAGGAGCAACTGATGGACGTTCTTTCTGAACAGGCAAATAACTTGGCCAACTTGGGGCAACCCGAAAAGCAGCTGCAGATCACTGTACATAAAGACATGATTCATGTGGAAAGTTATTTTCAATATATGGAAATATGGCAGCTGTTGTATTTCTGTCTAAAGATAAACAGGTCAACTCATTAACAAGTAAAAAGCTTATTTTTTCTTTACATGTATTGACAAGACATTGGCCTTTGACTCACAGGTGAAACTGGGAGCACAAAACCAGGGACATAAATGGAATAAAAACTACAGAATGTGAACTAAACCAATATTAAAGCAGAAAAATAGCCCTGAGCTATCTAAGAAAATATATAAATAATACACAAAGTACATGGTGAAAATACTTGGTTATGGATCAGCATATGATTTAATAATAGAGAATCTGTCTATCAAAAACAGCTGTGATTTGTCTCCATCTGGTGGCCAAATCCTAAATTGAAAGAATAAAGTAAAGATGTTGTTATAGTTCTCTTCGAGCTACAACTAATTACCCAGTTTTTTACAAACAGATTTCATTGATCCATTGATTTGGTAGTTTTCATGTTTATTAAATAAACCTTAGTTTTTACGTCACTGGTGAAACAAAAGGGGAATTTCTCTGAAATCAGGTGACCAGTGATGAACCAATCCTCTGTCTCGGTGAAAAACAAAACTGGTTCCCCTGGTAGTAACAGATCTTTCAGTTTCTGCCTTACAGTGACACAGAAAAAAGGATCTCCGGAGAAATCTTCTAAAAGGTAAAGTAAGATGCTGTTTTCCATCGTTAACTTTGTAGAATAAGCTGTGGGAAAGTGTTGTCCTGTAGAACCCGCAGAAAGAACCAATATATTTCACATTAATGGCAGTGACACCGAAGAGGCCTGGTGTTTTCCCATATCCTCAAAACTAAGATTGCGCATCTAAAGAGCTTTTTACGGTATACTTTTTATCATGTGAAGATTTGATTAAGTTAAAGAAATTGCAAATTTTTTTAAAAACGGACATTAAACATTTCTACAAGGTTCTGCACCTTTTTTAGCATTTGAAAACGATTTTAATATTTCAGATTATTTGATTTAAGATTATTTTAAGATTTAATAAAACCTTAAACAGCAACAAAAATATGCAGACATATATTGCAATATACTACTTTAATAATAATATAACAATAATAATACTTTGTTTTATCATTATTATTGTAGTAGTAATACTTAGAAATCATTCAACTGGGGCTGTACAGGATTACTGAATGTAGTGTTTAGTTAATTTCTTTCCAGTAGATGGCGCCCGATTGCAGCCTGTAAACCTCCGTGTAGAGGCGCACTGAGAATCTATATGCGGTCAAACACTGTTGGTCTGATCCCAGAGTTCCATGAAGGTTCACAGACGGGTTAGTGAGAACCCAGCTTGTTCCATTCGGTAGGACCCTGAGAGTCGATCATCTAAACACAGTTTTTACTGTGTTCTCTAAAGCTTGGTAGTTACCAGCAGATAAAATTATGATAATAATTAAAAAAGATTAAAAAAAACCCTGCGTCATCTAAGCTTCAGCGTCAGCTGAACCATTTGATCCTGGATGTTTATAGTGTGATCATATTCGTGTGAGCAATGATAGAATAAAGAATATGACTATAGAATCTAGATGAAACTTAGACATTTCCACACAGACCTGTCTGAAGTGTTTTTTTTTCTCCACACCTGTTTGTCCAAAACCTGACTGACAACCTTTGCCCTGCCCCTCCCCTGGTTTGCGCGCGCTCAACTCTGACTGTGCGCGATCTGCTTCCTGATCGTAGAGCCTGATCCCTACGCTCATAAACTATAAAACAGTAGACCACCGCATCGACCATTTTTTGTGAAAACTTGGTTCGGTGTATTTAAAATTTTTTATTGGGTTAAGATTAATAGAAATTTCTGATTCGATGTATGAATGTTGCAAATATATATATTCAAAATTCAACAATCCAATTGAGATTAAAAACCTCTCTTTCAAGGGAGTTCTGGCCAAGAGGCAGCAAAGTTACATAAGAAACAGAGATAAATGAAATTTGATGACAGCTACATAAAAATTAAAAAAAATCAGTAAAACAAAGATCATTGAGGCTGCTTCAAATTCTTTCACTTTTAATTTTAAAGCATTTAAGGATAAAAACTCAGTCAACTTCCAGTTTCTTCGTTAAAAAAAATCCATGCACAAGGAGCTACATATATATATATATATATATATATATATATATATATATATATATATATATATATATATATATATATATACATTTAAATATATTTACTAAAACTGTGTATTTAATTTCTTTTCTAGAGCTACTAAATAATGTTAAAATATTTTGTGTTCAGGATTCTTGTCTTCTAGGTGAAGACAAGAGGTGATGTAACATTTTCTTTGGTTTCTAAAGAATTATATCAGACTATGTTTTGATTTACACCCACATGGGAAATGATATACCTGAATAAAACCTTAAAGGAATGTATATTCAGCTACTACCATAAAATGTTTTCCTCTTATTGGAGGATTTTGTTTTTAGGCTAAACATATTTTTGTCAAACTAATATTTACTTTAACTTTATGCTCCTTTAGTTCATTGCAATTAATATGAAAACTAACAAACAAAAAAATAAGTTTAAACTTTTTGTCTCTTTCCTTTGCAGCTTTGTAGGCCATGACTCTGTGCACAAAATAAAACGGATTTGGTTTTCAACTGCTGACAGCAAACAAAAGATTTATAAAATTCACACTGAAGACAAAGTCTTTTATTCAGTGTGGATTAAAAAATGTCCATTTATAAGAATTTTTTTATATAAACATTACATTTATTTATATGTGTGCATTTGTTAGTGTTCCTCCAAGTAAAGTCACTAAATAACACATGGAATCACATTCGATTTAGATGCAGTCTAAACTTATATGAAGTTACATCTTGTGCATTCAAAATAATAGAGATAATTAACATTTTAGAGACTAATTGAAGTAAACTCAATGTCCAGACTATTATGATCATGGAAAAAAATAGCCAGAATTTTCCTGGTATTTATGGTAAAACTGTTAACATGAATATTTTTGGATTCAGAATAATTTTCGGTTTAGTTTCTGTGGAACAGCTGTGGTGTAAGGACCATCTGGTGGAGGAGAAGCAAACACTGAGCGCTGCAGAATATTGTTTATAGAAAAACAAGTGTTATTAAGCAAGAAATTGAGATTGATCTTTTTTATTCAACCTGTAGCTTGTGCTTGGACTTAACGTAATTTTTTAGAAAAAAAAAAAATAAATTTCACTTTACTTGGAGTTGCCATCGTTATGTTTTGAGCTGTACACCAGTCGCCTGGATTATCCACAATACAAGGCCTGAAACAATCCAGTAATCGATTAACTGGAGTGTAGAGACGGTAAAACCTGCCTTTAGCTGAAAGAGCGACCCACTTAGAGCAGGAATTATACCAAGATTGTAAAAAATATATAAACATTTTGCATTTAGGATAAAAAAATAAAACAATTCTGAACTCCTCAAGTGGAAAAGTTTGAGCTTCACCTGGTTTAATTACATAAAGTCTACTTTAAAGAATATTTTGCTATCTCATTATTAATCAATTAACCAAAAAAAATAAATAAATCGACAGATTATTCAATTTTCAAAATATTTCTTAGTTGCTGCCCTACACAAAACTCATCTTAAATCTAACGTTTCGGTTCTTTGCTGGGTTGGACCCATTCAACAGGAAAATAAGCTATAGGCTTATAGATGCATCAGCACTGAACTACTGAGGCGTCAGTCTAATCATCAAACCATGTTTTAGTTATAAAGGGTAAAATAAAAAGGATATTTGAAAGATAATTTTACTAAAACATAAAGATCTACCTTGTCTTTATCCTGATTACAGATGACTTCCTTTTTTAGCTCCTTTTACCAGCTGAGCTGACTTAAAAGCTTTGATGGAGGCTACACTATCCCTCAGTTTTTAGTGAACATGACTCTAAATATTGCCCTATTTCTTTCCTTCATATATCTTTCCTTCTCAAATGAAGGTGGAAGGTGTGGGAGGTGTGTGAGCTGAGGTGAGCGGCATGGATCAGAGGGGCAGAGAACCGGAGGACCAGAGCAAAGCTCAGAGGTCAGATCAGCGTCTCTAACTGTCTAGGACTCTTTTCCACATCAGAGCTCAGCATGAACATCACCAAGTCATCTTTATTTTCAGGAAACCACCTGAACCAGAACCTGAACAGGAACCCAGCTGTGTGTCCTTAAAGAACAACAGGTCAAAGGATGACTATTATGATTTTAAATCAGAGCAACCTTCAGCTGCAAAGAGGTGAGTTGTTTCTAAATGTTTAACCGTATTAAACTGAACCCACTTGGTTAGAAATGTTTTGATTATGCATTATCGTATTTATAACACAGTTTGTTTTGGCTGGATTTGTTTCCACCAATTCAGTCTCCAGTTAGTTCAGGGTAAACAGGTGTTACTAGGTGTCTGTAATTTGCCTGTTGATCCAGCAGGGGTTCTGCAGATCTGTGTCCAAATGTCTGTCCTAATTCCTAACCCCTTCATCACTATCTGGAGTGGAGACTATGTAGTAAACTCAGTTAACTGACCGTTTAGAAAGATTCAATTTCAATTCAGTTTATTTCTATCAAAGAAAAACCAGCTGATTGCATCGACTCATTGACTCTTCAGCAATCCCTCACACTAAGCATGCTTGTAGCGACAGTGGAGAGGAAAAACTCCCTTAGAACAGGAAGAAACTTCCAGCAGAACCAGGCTCAGTGTGAGCGGCCATCTGCTGAGGCCCACTGGGGTTCAAGGAGACAGAAGCAGACATAGAAAAAGGAAAAAGGGGTCCCTATGTCCTCCAGCAGTCTAAGCCTATAGCAGCAGAACTATAGAGATAGATCAGGATAACCTGAGCCACTCTAACTAGAAGCTTTATCAAAAAGGAAAGTTTTAAGCCTAGTTTTCACAGTATAAAGGAATCAAGGGTTGAACCAGACCATCTGTGACTACATTAGTGAGAGATTTGGACACGACAGAGTTGACAGGGATTGAAGGAAAAGCTTTTCTATTAAGGAAATGTATTTAAAAGAGCAAAGGTTAAAGGTCAGATTATGACCTCTAACTGTCCAGGACTCTCCTCTGAGTCAGAGCTCAGCATGAACATCACCAAAGCATCTCTATCCACAGGAAACGACCAGAACCAGAACCTGGACCAGAACCCAGCTGTGCGTCCCTAAAGAGCGACATGTCAAAGGACGCCTTCTATGAATTTAAATCAGACCAACGATTACCTGCAAAAAGGTGAGCCGCTTCTAAATGTTTAAACTAATTAGTTTAACATGTTAACCCTTTAAGCTCTGAGGGTCTTAGGAGCAAATTCCACCTGAAATTCCATCTGTGGATTAAAGCAAGTTCAGCTCCCAGACTATAAATTGGAAACACAGTTTCTTGTATTTGTGTGACTGAAAGGCATTAAGGAATATTTTCCAGGTGGAACCACTATTTTAAATGTCACCATGTCTGATTTATAGGTGATTAAACAAAGAAAGAATGAAGGAAATATAAAAGCAAAGGTTAAAGTTCATATATTCACCTCTAACTGTCCAGGACTCTCCTCTGTGTCAGAGCTCAGCATGAACATCACCAAAGCATCTCTATCCACAGGAAACGACCAGAACCAGAACCTGGACCAGAACCTGGACCAGAACCCAGCTGTGTGTCCTTAAAGAGCGACATGTCAAAGGACGCCTTCTATGAATTTAAATCAGACCAACGATTACCTGCAAAAAGGTGAGCCGCTTCTAAATGTTTAAACTAATTAGTTTAACATGTTAACCCTTTAAGCTCTGAGGGTCTTAGGAGCAAATTCCACCTGAAATTCCATCTGTGGATTAAAGCAAGTTCAGCTCCCAGACTATAAATTGGAAACACAGTTTCTTGTATTTGTGTGACTGAAAGGCATTAAGGAATATTTTCCAGGTGGAACCACTATTTTAAATGTCACCATGTCTGATTTATAGGTGATTAAACAAAGAAAGAATGAAGGAAATATAAAAGCAAAGGTTAAAGTTCATATATTCACCTCTAACTGTCCAGGACTCTCCTCTGTGTCAGAGCTCAGCATGAACATCACCAAAGCATCTCTATCCACAGGAAACGACCAGAACCAGAACCTGGACCAGAACCTGGACCAGAACCCAGCTGTGTGTCCTTAAAGAGCGACATGTCAAAGGACGCCTTCTATGAATTTAAATCAGACCAACGATTACCTGCAAAAAGGTGAGCCGCTTCTAAATGTTCAAACTAATTAGTCCTGTTCAAAGGGAGTTTTTCCTCTCCACTGTCGCTACAAGCATGCTTAGTGTGAGGGATTGCTGAAGAGTCAATGAGTCGATGCAATCAGCTGGTTTTCCTTAAATAGAAAATTTTGAACCAATCTGACTGGATGATCTGGTTGAACTGGAAAGTGACCTGAGATGACATGATGTGAATTGGAGCTATAGAAATAAACTGGATAGAATTGAATTATCAGATAGTGCAGTTATACATTTTAAAGAATCTGCTTCACTTTCTCTCTCCTCTGTGTCGCTGAGCAGTGCTGCAGAGTGCAAAAGCTTAGCTTATTCCCCTTCACAGGTTGATGAATTTGTTGATGGGGTTGCTAGTTCTCTGCGTATTGCCTTAGACAACGAAAATGAAAACCGTTAAAAATAGAAAGCTTGTTCCTTGGTTTAATGCAGAGCTGCGTACTTTGAAGCAAAATGCTAGGAAACTGGAGACAAAATATCGCTCCACAGGAATCCTACCTAGTCTGGAAAAATAGTTTCCTGCTGTATAAGAGGACCCTTTGTAAAGCAAGAGCAGCATATTTCTCCTCATTAATAGAGGAGAATAAGAATAATCCTAGATTTCTTTTTAATACAGTTGCCAAACTCACCCAGAGCCATAGCTCTGTTGAACCGTCCATTCCACCTGCTCTTAGCGGCAATGATTTTATGGGATTCTTTATAAATAAGATTTATCTTATTAAAAATAAGATCATAAGCACTCCTCTATCCGCGATTGTACCTGAGGTAGTCATGGAATCTGAACCGGGTTTAGACTGCTTTGATCCAGTTGAACTTTCAGAGTTAGCAAAACTATTGTCTTCATCTAAGCCTTCAACTTGGATGTTAGATCCCAGTTCCAACCAGGTTATTTAACCTCTTGGACACTAGGCCTGTTTTCGAGAAATATGCCTCAGGCGAGTGCTGAGGACCCAAATTTGGGTCCTCATGTTATGAAAAGGTTAAGGAGGTATTCCCTTTGATCTCCTCCTCCATTTTAGATGTGATTAATCTATCTCTGTTACAGGGATATGTACCAAAGGCTTTTAAGGTTGCTGGAATTAAACCTCTGCTTAAGAAACCGTCTCTTGACCCAGATGACTTGGTTAATTATAGACCTATATCCAATCTTCCTTTCTGATCTAAAATTCTTGAGAAAGTAGTTGCCAAACAAGTGTGCGATCACTTCCACCATAATGAACTTTTTGAAGAGTTTCAGTCTGGCTTTAGAGCTCATCATAGCACTGAAACAGCTCTGGTGAAAGTCACTAATGATATTCTCATGGCCTCAGATAATGGACTTGTATCTGTGCTCGTCCTGTTGGATCTTAGTGCTGCATTTGATACAGTTGACCATAATATTCTTTTAGAAAGACTTGAATATTTTGTTGGAATTAAAGGAACAGCACTAGACTGGTTTAAATCTTATCTATCTGATCGATTTCAGATTGTTCATGCTAATGACAGATCTTCAACATGCTCAAAGGTTACCTGTGGAGTACCACAGGGATCAGTGCTAGGACCAATTCTCTTTACTTTATATATGCTCCCAATTGGTAGAGTTATTAGACAGCATTTTCACTGTTATGCACATAAATGTAATAAATTCCCACTTTCTATTTAAAAATACACTGGTTGTGGAGCAGGACACCGCGTGGACCTTTGTTGTTGTTCAGAATGTGAGTTAATGCTTCCTGGTTCCTCCACAGACTCTACCAGCAGAGCTCAGAGGTTCCCAGTGGTCCATCTGCCCAGCAGCATCAAACCGAGCTGGACTCCATATTCATGGTCTGTGCTTCTATTACTGATGTCCAACATGGGTCTGATGTTTGGCTCCATCATCTCAGCCTGATGAGCCCTTCATGTATTGATCTGTTTCAGCTGCTGGAGGAAAACATTGTCACTTTTGTGAAGAAGGAGCTGAAGAAGATCCAGAAGGTTCTGAGTCTGGAGGAAAGCTTAGAGTGTCAGTGGGAGGATGAGGGTGAGGATGAAGAGCAGATCAAGAGCAGCAGAGAAGCTTTGGTGAAAATCACCATGAACTTCCTGAGGAGGATGAAGCAGGAGGGAATGGCTGACCGCCTGCAGAGCAGTAAGTCAGATAGACAATCCTGACAGGCTTCACAGCTCTAATGACCAGTCCTGCTCTGATCTCAACAAAGTTTTCATCCTTAAACTGAAAGCAGAAGAGCTGTGGAGATCTTAATGAAACCAGCGACAGTTTCAGCAAACAGGCGATGAGTCTGAAGGAGTCTGGGCTCCTTGTACCCAGACTGTGCGTAGCCTCGCAGGTGTGCAAAAGCCTGAGCTACAACCTTTATGTTGAAGATCACATTTAGTGAATAAAAAGGAAATTAATCTCTGATAAATCAATATTTTATTACCAATTGTTATGGGAAAAAAATGATTAAACTATACCAGAGGTCACGGATTAGCGGATCGCAGTCTGGATCCGGACACACCTGCTGGCTAATCCGGACCCAACCTGATTTAAAACATTTATAAATTATTGCATGTTGTCCGACGACATCATAGTGGAGGGTTTTAACATCCATGGTGACAATGAAGTTGATAGCTGAAGTGTAGCATTTAATGCTATCTTAGACATATTGGCTTTGTTCAAAATGTGAATAGTCCCACACATTCTCATCTTCATACAATGGACCTTGTACTGAGATGCGGCATAGAGCAGAGGTCAAGGAATAGCGGACTGCAGTCTGGGTTGCTGCTGCTAGGTACTTCTAGACACAGCAGGCAATTTTCTATAATATTGTCTATTAAAAAATTCAATCTATAACATGGATGCATAAAAACCTCATTTTATTTTAGTGTTAAATTCTGTTTAAAGTAACAGCTTGTTAAAAATGTCTGCAGACCTTTACTTATTGAGTTTCTATATTCGGACCCCGTTGATTTCTATTTGGTGACCACTGAACTGTACAGTCCACTTAAATAAATGGAGATAGATTAAAGAAAAAGAGAACATCAGCTCTGCTCTGGTTAGGCAAAGTGTAACTCACTAATTATAACCCTGCAGGAAGGCTGTGAAGCTCTTCAAAGACTATTACCCAAACAGTTGGAAACACACTATATGAAATATCCTTGGGAAACATTCTAGCTTGTTATGAGAAACATTATGTTAATCCCAAACTCTCCTTAACCTCTCCAAACCCACCCAATCGCAGATGACCACTTTTAAAGCATTTACAACTAATAACTCCAGCTGTAAAATGTTTACCAATATAGACATGTTATACATCATTGGAAAGCTTAGATTCTCCACAATTCAACCACCAAGTTCATTTTATGGACACTGCAAGCACCAAAGGACAATTAACACAGACATAGCAGCATGTCAACATGTGTACATAAAAAGTCAGCCACAGCTACATTCCTTTGAAGGCATCCAATCTTCAATGGTTTATACTTCATTCATTCATAAGGGTCCACAGATTAAAAGTAATCCAGCATCTCAGCATCAAGTAATCCAGATCAGAAATGTAATACTTAGGCCCCGTTCACACGAAGCCAAACCCTGGCCTAAACGCACAAATTTTTCACCAAACCAGCCTCTCATCCATACGAAGCCGGCGTTTCGGGGGTCTGTAAACGATCTTTTTTTTAATTAAGCCTTCATAATGGGGAAGATTTTGAAACGCCGTTTTCGCATTTCCATCTTTAAGCTCTAACCGCATTTTTTTTCTTACACGCATGCGTCATAGCGTCGCCTCTAAACACGCATGCGCGACACAGTATCACAACAACAATGGCGCCGTACTGTGTTGAATGGTTGCTGCTCATGCTACTCACCCTGCTGTCGGGCTTACAACAGAATCTTCTTCTTCTGGAATATCTCCAGGAAGAACAGAGCAATATCGACCACATAGTTCAGCACCTGAATCTGACTGAACCACCAAAATGGACCCGCAGGGCAACCATGAATAAATATTAGTGCGCATGCCCAACATTTCGTCGCCTATTTTTGCTTTGGCACCACAGCGCCACTTACAGGCCTGGCATACATTTTGCAGCGTTTTCATGCATTCGTGTGGACGATCACATTTATTTTACGTCTCCGTCTTTACGACAAACGTTCTGGAAAATATTAGCGTTCCGTGTTCGTTTTGACTTCGTGTGGGCGGGGCCTTATTTCCTCAGTTGTTAGCCCGTGATGTTTGGTATGGCTCTTTACATCGTCTGCTTATCTACAAGACGCAAGTGTCAGGGACAGCCAGTGAAGTCTCACAAGCGCTCCCTATTTGCCTTTCTTCCAATGATGCACAGAGTAGAGCCTCATAGAGTCCTGCTGTTATTGGCTAGGACCACATGGGCTGTTGGGCTTTGTAACCAATAAAATAAGGTTATAAACAAGGGTAGGCAGGGCTGGGTTGCATAAAGCAGAGCTGTGTGAAACACACAGCTGAGACTGGATCAATGCACGCAGCTCCAAGCTGAATAATAACAACGGTCTGATTATTATTTTTTTTAAGTTTAGACGCTGTTTTTTTTTATTACAATGCCTAAGGCTGAAAAAAAGCAAACTACAGTTAAAATAGTTTGCAAACTAAATATTTAGTTTTTTTAATAAATATTTAGCTTCAGATTAAATATTTAGTTTGCAAACTAAATATTTAACGCCCCACAGATTTGACTTTTTTTTTTCTTTTTTGCAGAAACCTGACCTGGACAAAGCCTAAAAGGCTAAACAAACACATATATTTATTAGCATTAGATGTTTATTTGTTTATCTTCTAATCTAGCCATCATCACTTTTACCACTTTAAGACAATTAGCGTTTTTCCGGGTGGTATTGATGATATATTGTGTTCTAATAGGGACTGGAGCTGGAAACTGTCAACGCAAACTCAAGTCAAACTTGAAGATGAAGTTCCAATGTGTGTTTGAGGGAATCGCTAAAGCAGGAAACCCATCTCTTCTGAACCAGATCTACACAGAGCTCTACATCACAGAGGGAGGGACTGGAGAGGTCAATGATGAACATGAGGTCAGACAGATTGAAAGAACATCCAGAAAACCACACAGACCAGAAACAACAATCAGACAAGAAGACATTTTAAAGCCATCACCTGAAAGAGATCAACCAATCAGAGCAGTGATGACAAAGGGAGTGGCTGGCATTGGGAAAACAGTCTTAACCCAGAAGTTCACTCTGGACTGGGCTGAAGGCAAAGCCCACCAGAACATCCAGTTCATATTTCCATTCACCTTCAGAGAGCTGAATGTGCTGAAAGAGAAACGGTTCAGCTTGGTGGAACTTGTTCATCGCTTCTTCACTGAAACCAAAGAAATCTGCAACTTTGAAGACTTCCAGGTTCTGTTTATCTTGGATGGTCTGGATGAGAGTCGACTTCCTCTGGACTTCACCAACAATGAGGTCCTGACTGATGTTACAGAGTCCACCTCAGTGGATGTTCTGCTGATAAACCTCATCAGGGGGAATCTGCTTCCCTCTGCTCTCCTCTGGATAACCACACGACCTGCAGCAGCCAATCAGATCCCTCCTCAGTGTGTTGACAGGATTACAGAGGTCAGAGGGTTCACTGACCGTCAGAAAGAGGAGTATTTTAGGAAGAGATTCAGAGACGAGGAGAAGGCCAGCAAGATCATCTCCCACATCAGGACATCACGGAGTCTCCACATCATGTGCCACATCCCAGTGTTCTGCTGGGTCGCTGCTGCAGTTCTGGAGGTGTTGGAAGTAGAAAAGAGAGGGGAGCTTCCCAAGACCCTAACTCAGATGTACATCTACTTTCTGGTGTTTCAGATTAACATGAGGAAGACCAAATATGATAGAGCATCTGTGGCAGATCCACACTGGAGTCCAGAGAGCAGAAAAATCATTGTGTCCCTGGCAAAACTGGCTTTTTATCAGCTTCAGAAAAGAAACGCTATCTTCTATGAATCACACCTGCTAGAGTGTGGCATCGATGTCAGAGCAGCCTCAGTTTACTCAGGAGTGTTCACAGAGATCTTTAAAGAGGAGACAGGGCTGCACCAGAAGAAGGTATTCTGCTTTGTCCATCTGAGTGTTCAGGAGTTTTTGGCGGCTCTTCACGTCCATCTGACCTTCATCAACTCTGGGATCAACCTGATGGAAGAACAGTCAACATCCTGGAGAACTGAGACGAGAGAAGACGAGTCTGCAGAAACGGATATTTACAGGAGTGCTGTTGACAAGGCATTGCAGAGTTCCGACGGGCACCTGGACTTGTTCCTGCGCTTCTTCATGGGTCTTTCAGTACAGAACAACCAGAGACTTCTGGAAGGTTTGTTGAGACAAACCCCATGCTGTTCCAATACCAATCAGGAAACTGTCCAGTATGTCAAAAAGAAAATCAGTGAGAATCTACAAGCAGAAAAAAGCATAAACCTTTTTCATTGTCTGAACGAGCTGAACGACCGTTCCTTGATGGAGGAGATTCAGCGTTCACTGGATTCAGGAAGTCTCTCCCCAGAACGACTGTCACCTGCCCAGTGGTCAGCTCTGGCTTTTATCTTGACTTCATCTGAACAAAGTCTTGATACTTTTGACCTGAAAAAGTATTCAGCCTCAGAGGATACCTTCCTAAGATTGCTGCCGGTGGTCAAACAATCAAAGAAAGCTATGTCAGTATTTAGCTTTAAGTTTTATATACAATGATTATACTCCCCACTTTAAGATTACCCCTATCTCCTTTTTCAGCCTGAGCCATTGTAACCTCTCAGACAGAAGCTGTGAGACACTGTCATCGGTTCTTGGCTCCTACTCATCAAGCTTGACAGAGCTCAACCTGAGTAACAACAACTTGAAGGACTCGGGAGTTTTCCTCTTATGTTCTGGACTGGAGAGTCAAGATTGTGCCCTGGAAATTCTGAGGTAAGACATCCAGTGGTTTTATGTTGAAGTTTATCGCAGCTGTAAGGTAGTGCCATTTAAGGATCCAAACCTTTTTTATATTCAACATAAGTTAATCTGTGCCAGTCTGCACCCAGTTTGAACCGAGTCTGTGTCACTGAGAGCCATTGTAACAATGAATTTCCCTTTGTAACATTGATTAAGTACGTCTTGTCTTGGTCTAGTCTAGTGTAGAGAGATATGGCAGCTATTGCTACATTTCCACCTTGGTCTTTGGATGGAATCCTAAAGAAATGAGGCTTGTATTATTTCTATGAACTATATTTTTTATTGAATATATGTTCCATCCATCCATCCATCTTCTTCCACTTATCCGGGGTCCATTTGTGGGCGTAGCAGCTTCAGTAGGGAGGCATAGACGTCCTTTTTCCGAGCCACTTGGGCCAACTCTTTGGGTGAATTCCAGGGCGTTCCCAGGCCAGCTGAGAAACATAGTCCCTCCAGCGTGTCATGGGTCTCCCTCTGGGCCTCCTCCTGGTGGGACGTCCCTGGAACACCTCACCAGGAAGACGTCCAGGAGGCATCCTAATCAGATGTCATAGCCACCTCAACCGGCTCCTTGTATCCAGGACCCTATAGATGAGGGTAGGAACGTAGATCCACCGGTAAATTGAGAGCTTTGCTGTTTTTGGCTCAGCTCTTTCTTCACCACAACAGACCGGCACAGCACCCGCTTCACAGCAGATGCCGTACCAATCCGCCTATTGACCTCCCGCTTCATCTTCCCCTCATTCGTGAACAAGACCCCAAGATACTTAAACTCCTCCACTAGGGGCAGTACATCCTCCCCAACCCGGAGAAGGCACTCTACCCTTTTCTGGCTCAAGACCATGGTCTCGGATTTGGACGCACTGATCCTCATTTCAGCCGCTTCACTCTCGGCTGTAAATCGCTCCAGTGAGAGCTGTAGATCACGCCCCGAGGAAGAACCTCTAGAGATTACTTTACTAGAATTAAATTTCCCTTTGGACTACATAAAGTATTGATTGAAATATATCAGGTTTGATTCCTGGTTCTGCCTCAATGTAGACATGCTGCTTCTAGTAGTAAATATTTTCTTCTTCTCTTCACTCTAGGTAAATAAATAAAGAAGTAGAATTATTTGGGTGTATTCATGATTTTTTTAAATTAATTCTTTCTTTTCAAACCAGCCTGAGCTCTTGTAACCTGTCGGGAACCAGCTGCAAACATCTGTCCTCTGTACTATGGTCCCAGTCCTCTCGTCTGACTGACTTGGACCTCACTAACAATGATCTCAGCGACTCGGGGGTGAACCTCCTGTCTGCAGGCCTGGCAAGTCCACACTGCAAACTGCAGACTCTAAGGTCAGGAGGTTAATTTATCTGGTTTTCTTCTCCTGAATCTGTTTCTATGCTTCATTTCTGGGATGTTTCTGTAACTCTATTAATAATGAATCATTTTGCAGCCTGTCAGGCTGTCTGATCACAGAGGAAGGTTGTGCTTTTCTGGCCGCTGCTTTGAGCTCCAACCCGTCTCATTTGAGGGACCTGGACCTGAGCTACAACCATCCAGGAGAAGATGGAGAGAAATTGATGACGGCTCGATTAGAAGATGGCCGTTCCAGACTGGAGACTCTCAGGTGCAGAAATAGCTGCAGTGAAAATCGGTTTAGTCTTTTCTTGAGTTGTTGTGTTTTAAGCCTTACGATGGTTAAACTGATATTTCATCACCTCATAAATCTCAGTTTAACTGGTTGTGAACCAAAAAGAAAAAAAAAAGCGTTTCTATTAGATTTAGTGTGAAAGCTTTATTACCTCTGATGTTCTCAGGATGGAGCCTGCTGGAGTCCAATACTTGAAACCAGGTTTAAGGAAGTGTAAGTATTTGTTTTTATTTAGTATTAATAAGGCTAAAGGATCAAAGCTCAGCTCCTGCTTCTTTCATCAGATTCCCGTCGGCTTGTTTTTGACCGGAACACGATGCACAGAAACCTAAAGCTGTCTGAGGATAACAGGAAGGTGACGCATGAGGAGGAGGACCAGCTCTACTCGGATCATCCGGACAGGTTCGACTGGTGCCGCCAGCTGCTGTGCAGAGACGCTCTGTTTGGCCGCTGCTACTGGGAGGTGGAGCGGAAAGGAAGAGTTCATGTTTCAGTGACTTACAGAGGAATCGGCAGGAAGGGAGACAGCGACCTCTGTGAGTTGGGATACAATGAAAAGTCCTGGAGTCTCTTCTGCTCTGACGGCATTTACTCCGTCTATCACAACAACAAAGGAACATCGGTTAGTCTCAACTCCATCTCCTCCTCCTCCTCCTCCTTGGTCACCAGCAGAGTGGCCGTCTATCTGGACCATCCTGCTGGCCTGCTGTCCTTCTACAGAGTCTCCTCAGACTCGTTGATCCACATCCACACCTTCAGCACCAGCTTCTCTGAACCTCTGCATCCTGGGTTTGGAGTCGGCTTCAGGCCGGGTTCCTCCGTGTCTCTCTGTTTGGTTTAGACCCGGAGAGACGCGTTCCATCAGTCCTGCTGAAAAGCCTTCATGCTTTTAGCATCATCATCATCAGTTTGATCCAAACGTCTTGCTTTATCATTATTGCTGTTACAGACAGAAACATTCAGGTTTTCTCCTGTTTCAGAAAACTTTTTTTTTTTACCATAAAATAGTAAAAAAGTTTTTTGTTGTTTTCCATAGATTCTGTTCCTGTTTGCATGAAATTA
The DNA here is from genome assembly GCF_016077235.1 of Cyprinodon tularosa. NCBI lineage: Eukaryota > Metazoa > Chordata > Actinopteri > Cyprinodontiformes > Cyprinodontidae > Cyprinodon > Cyprinodon tularosa. The sequence continues at coordinate 273,302 of NW_024039431.1, read as the reverse complement.
GGAGCTTTTTAATAGTTATATGATGGTTTTAAGGTTTTGAATTTAATTAGTTTGGTTCCTGATTGACCTTTTTTATCTTAATAGATGGCGCCCCTGTGTTTGGCTGGCCGTCTCCCTCTGCTGAGAGTGTTAATGTTTTTCCTGTAGCTGCTGTTTGTTGTGCGTAGTGTGTCACCACTGTTGGTGTATGATCGCCTGACACTTTTTAATATTTTTAAATCTTTGGAAAAACCGCCAATTTGCGGCTTTGCTGGACACTCAAAGAGGCTTCCGCCTTACCTGGAGTCTATACCGCCGCATCTGTGGCGTCCTTCCTGCTGGTTACCTTGCAACGGTTGCCGCAGAAAACGCGGAAAGCGAGGGGGAGTCCTGAGTAAACTGAAAATGTTTCTGGCTGCCTCCCTCCATGAACCCTGTCGTCTTCCATCCAGACCATCCACACACTACAGTGGCTACGATCTACGGAGTTCCACGGAGTACAGATATCGGTGGCTCCGACCGGTCCTTTGGGACACCGGAGTGCTGTTTCCATGCTGTCGGCCAGTGCGGATCTCCCAGCGGGGCTGCGTGCCGGGAAATGTCCGCTCGCGTTTATCTTGAGAGACTTTTTTACAACACATGATCTGGATTTCCTGCTGTTGACAGAGACCTGGGTGAAACCAGGTGAAAACAGCGCCTTCTCGGAGCTCCTCCCCCCCGGCTGTTTCTACGTCAGCACCCCGCGAGCTGCCGGTCGCGGGGTGTGGCCTGGCTGCTAACTTTAAGGAGAGCTTCAGATGCAGGACGATAACCACCAAAAATTACTCCAGTTTGGAACTGCAGCTGTTTGTGATCAACCTTACCTGCCCTGTGCTGTGTGCCACAGTTTATCGCCCGCCCAAATCTAATAAGGACTTTCTTCAAGAGTTCTCAGAGTTTTTGTCTGAGTTTCCTCCAAAATTTGATAAGCTGCTGATTTGTGGAGACTTTAATATTCATGTTTGATGTGCAGCAAATCAACTGGCCAACGAATTCAAAGGCCTTTTAGTCTCCTTTGATATCACTCAATCTGTTAATGCACCAAAACACGAGTATGGGCACACACTCAACATGTTCCATTCAACATGTTCTGCGATTCTTGACTCTGTTGCCCCTTTTCAGCAAAAAACGACCCAAACTAAGTCGGATCCCTGGCTGAATGACCATACCCGTCTGCTCAGACAACAATGCAGACAGGCTGAACGGCGGTGGAAAAAGGATAAACTGCATGTATCCCTGGGCTGGTTAAGGGACAGCTTGGCTGCTTGCCAGAGAGCTCTAAAGGACGCCAAGTCCAAACATTTGTCCTCCATAATAGATAATAGCTCTCATAATCCTAGACTGCTATTTAATACTATTGATTCTGTCAATAATCCATGCCCTACTGTCCTGTCTGATGCCTCCACTGCAACCTGCGAGGAGTTTGTGTCCTTTTTCACTGATAAAGTGGAATCTGTCAGGCAGAATATCTGTAATAGTAATATGCCTTTTGATGATGTCTGTGCTCCTCCGGCACAGACTGCTGCATTCGAGCAGTTTGAGACCATTTCTGTGCTTTCTTTTACTAAGGTGGTTAGTGGCATGAAACCCACAAACTGTCCCTTAGATATTACTCCAGCCAAGTTTTGAAGGAGGTTCTGAGCTCTGTTGGGCCAAGTCTGCTTGTTTTTATAAACACTTGTCTTAGCTCAGGGTCTGTTCCAGCTGCCTTCAAACATGCTATGGTTCGGCCCCTCATAAAAAAACGCATCTTGACCCCTCTGTACTCTCCAATTTTAGACCTGTCTCCCACTTGCCTTTTCTTTCTAAGGTTTTAGAAAAAGTTGTTTTTATTCAATTACAGACATTTCTGGAGATAAATTCTGTGTTTGAGAAATTTCAGTCTGGCTTTAGACCCTGACATAGCGCCGAGTCAGCACTGTTAAAGGTGCACAATGATATTGCCCTGTCTGTGGACGCTGGGAATCCTGCTGTGCTGGTACTGCCTGACCTCTCAGCAGCCTTTGATACAGTCCACCATGCAGTACCTGTATCTCGCCTAGAGCACATCGGCATCTGTGGCGCCGCTCTCCAGTGCTTTAGGTCATACCTAGCAAACAGGAGTTTCTCTGTGGTGATTGGTGACCACTGCTCCTCAAAGACATCGCTGCCCTGTGGGGTGCCACAGGGATCTGTTCTCGGCCCTATTTTGTTTTCTTTATATATGCTACCTCTGAGATCAATTATAAAAAAACACTGCACCACTGCAACAATTATAAAAAAACACTGCAACACTGCTGTATTGGTGCGCTGCACCAATACAGCACTTTTAATTGTATCTGTATGTTTTATATGTGTCATGTATTGTTTTATGGCTTTGTTGTAAAGCACTTTGGGTACCATTTGGCTATTATAAAGGGTCATAGAAATAAATGTGAATTTATTTGATTTAATGACCTTTGATTGATGATTGTGTTTAATTATCATTTACAATTATTGTGTTTATCAATTAATATTATAAACCTGCTGTCAGCTTGGTGTAGGTCTGTAGGTTCTTTTAATCATTCAGTCAATGAATCAGTCGTTTAATCAGGCAATGAATCAGTCGTTTAATCAGGCTGTCAATTAGTCAGTCGTTTAATCAGGCTGTCAATTAGTCAGTCGTTTAATCAGGCAGTCAATGAATCAGTCGTTTAATCAGGCTGTCAATTAATCAGTCGTTTAATCAGGCTGTCAATTAATCAGTCGTTTAATCAGGCTGTCAATTAATCAGTCGTTTAATCAGGCTGTCAATGAATCAGTCGTTTAATCAGGCTGTCAATGAATCAGTCGTTTAATCAGGCTGTCAATGAATCAGTCGTTTAATCAGGCTGTCAATTAATCAGTCGTTTAATCAGGCTGTCAATTAATCAGTCGTTTAATCAGGCTGTCAATTGGTCAATCTGTTGTTCACATTTGTTGAATAATTCAAAGCCTTAATTCTCATGTTTTACTCCTGCAGCTTGTTCAGGATTCTAAAAATAAAAATAGGGATTTTATTGCTAGGAGGAAAGTTCAGATCGCTGTGGTGAGTCTGGTTAGAACTCCCACGAAAGCAGAGTCGTACTCCAATAGGTCAAACTTGTCCTTGCAGTTTATTCATTCATTTCCATATCAATGTGTATAGTTTTCTAGAAAGACAACAAAAATATAATATCAGTGTCTGAATAATTCTCAACAAATAACTAAACTGATATCTCACATTATAAACTGCAATATTAGTACAAACATCTCTTTTCTAACTAAATACACCGCATGAGTAAGCAAGCCACATTATTTAACTCTTAAGTGTGCACATGAATAAAACATGTTATAAACTAGAAGCAAACTGAAATACTTCATTAAACAAACAATGTCGCGGACTTCTGACATCACTCGCTTGCATTTCACGCGCAGACATCAACAGGAAGGAGACAACAAACTGCAACAGCAGGACAGAATCCACAAACTGAGAACGGTCAACTCCATTGCTCCTTTTTCCTTCTCTCCCCTCCCTCATCTTCATGCTACTCAGCGGCGCCCTAAGCCCCGCCCCTTAAAGGGCTCAACACATCAAACTGACAGGCTGCCTTTTTCACAGCTAGTGTTATTAGAACTCTTCTTTTTATCTGGTCTTGTTATCCAGGTGTTTTTTCTTCTTGTGTTAATTCCTTTGTATATTTGAGGCCTTTTTCTCTCTCTGGATTTACTCTTTTTTTGTTAATTAAAAATCCTTTTATCTTCTTAAAGTCCTCCTAGTTTTGCTGATCTTTTCCTTTCTAACTGTCCAAGTTTCTCCTGTTCCTGCAGGAATCAGAAAGGAAATCCAGCCGTCAATCCCTGGATCAGATAATAATCCCTTTAGCCAACATATTCCAGCAATGATTGGACACAGAAATCAAACATGATGTCATTCCCATCATTTGCTTCATATACAGAAAGTCAAACGTGCCTTTGAGCAAAGCCTGAGGGCAGCGTGGACCACAGGCCATCCTTAACATCTGATCATTACCAAATATAACGAGCTGCATGGAAGTAGAAAATTAAACATGTTATGGGATCATAGTTTGGATTAAAAATTCAATTAAATTCTATTCAGTTTATTTCTATAGCGCCAATTCACATCATGTCATCTCAAGGCACTGTACAGTTCAACCAGATCATCCAGTCAGATTGATTCAAAGTTTTTAAAGTAAAAACAGTAGGTAAGCATGCTTGTAGCGACAGTGGAGAGGAAAAACTCCCTTTTAGCAGGAACCAGGCTCAGTGTGTTGAGGATGCTGAGAGCACACCCAGTTAGTCACAGTCAGAGAAACAGGACTACACTGGAAAAAGATTTCAATTAATTGTGCCCCACAAAGTTAAAAGTAGTGTAGCTTAATATGGCTGAGCGAGCTAAAATAGGCTAACCTGTTTGCTACTGAGCTAGCCACAGTGCTACCCAGTTTTTTATATCATGTTCTAACGGTCACTTTTTTTCACATTAAAGAAAAAATACTTAGGCACATTGGGCAGCTGGCATCTCTGCAAAAAGGTGTGAATGAGAGCATCGCTGACTATGTCATTCGTGCAGAGACTGCTATTACAGCGCTGCGTAATGCAGGAGAGACTTGTGACGGCTTGTTGACTGCAATGATTTTATGCATATAAACCATTCTCTGTACATGTCATGTATTATGTATTTTAGTTGCATTTTCCAAACTACATGGTAACATTTATTTTTAACACTTAAGGGATGAAAATCACAGATTTCATTGTTCATATGTTTTAATGATATACATGTGTATTAATATTTTTGGAGGAAAGGGAAATCAATTTCTCTTAGTTTTCATTTAGTGAAATCTAATTCAGATTAATATCACACATAACTTTAGATTTTATCCTATCAGATTATATTATTCATTCTTTTTCCTCTATGAGAACCTCAGACATTCAGGGACAAAGCAACATCCCACCAAATCCTGCAGAGATGAAGCTAATCTCTCCCAGTGGCTGCTGTGGAAATAGAGAATTTGGTTTGTGACTAAAACCTGTGCGCATTTTACTACTACTGTGTCAGACCATGTTTGGACCCTTTTCTCTCTCTGGATTTGCCTCACTTTTCATCTCCAGGTCCGTCCATAACATTATGGAACATGGTGACAGCAGGAAATGAAGAAAACCAGACCTGTCCTGTTTTTAAACAACCACAGGCCTGATAATAAACGTTTTGTTTTCCAGTCCTGAAGCCGACAAAAGGCAGTTGCTGCTGAATTTTTCTCTTTTAAAAGGTAAATTTTCGGTTTAGATATTTAAGGTTGGTTCTAATTTGATCAGAAATGATTATACTGACTCTAAAACAATCATGGTTTAGTGAAAAGCTAACCAGGCCACCACCTCAGTCCGAAAAGGTCAGCCACTTATCAAACAAAAACAAATAATTCATTAATTAAAAATTAATTTAGGACCGGTGAGAAGGAAAGCCTTATTTTTGGTGCACCTCCTCCTTGTTTCCCCACAAAAAAAAAATCCCCAGTGTCTCTGTCACTGGGGATTTTTCAAGAAGGGCATGTTGTCTTGTCAGTCGCCCCACTTCATCCTTCAGTCACTTTAAGTCACCTTTCCCTCTCGTCACAAACTTTACTCATCACCATATCTTTGCTTTTGTCATGATTGGGTTCAGGTTTCTAACCCACATGCAGAAACAACTCAGAGGCAGGTTAAAAGTTTGACTGTTTTTTAAAGTAAGCACAAACACAAGTTAAATGACGGATGTGGGTCAATGATCCGGGACTGGTTACACAGGACTCTCTGTAGAGAGGGACAGTTTGGTTAGCCAGAGTTCAGATGATCTTGGTCTGAGAGGATGAGCAGGTTTGTACCTGTGACGGGTTCAGACGTGACAGCAGAGGGAGGGAACCAGGAGGGTCCAGAGGCTAGGAGTTGGCAGAGGGCTAAGCAACGGCAGGGCACGACTTCAGGCTGATAGAGTTCAGATCCAGGGGTTATCCCGATCCTCTTCTTGAGGGCAGGCAGGCAAGTTTCAGATAGCAGGTTCTTCAGGAGGACTCCTAAGAGCCAACAGACAGATCTCAGCAGTGAGCTCTTCCAGAGCTCCAGGATTCAATCAGGGTTCTTCCTAAGAAGCAGAGAAGACAAAGTCGGTTAGGTTCAGATTTTCAGGAGGGTCAGAGAATCAGACAGACTGGCTGGCTCAGGCTTTGCTAACCATAACTGGCTTAACACTCTGGCGCTGGAAAACAGCTCTGCCGTTGCTTATATCCTGGTCTCCTGATCAGGGACGTGCAGAGGGGGGGGCGGAGGGTGCTTGAGCACCTGCCCCTTTGTCCCTGATTCTCAAAGTGCCCTTTTGTAGGGTTTATTATTATTATTATTATATATTTATTTTATTTTTTATTTTTTGCGTGTGTGTGTGCGTGTGTATTTGTGTGTTTGTGCATGTCCAAAACAATTATAATTTAGATCTACTGTTCCATGGTAACCGTGGCCGGTCACATGATATACTGGATCATGTGACCGGCCGCGTCAGCTTCACACAACGTGCCCTCAAGCTAACCTTACTACCGTGACGTGCCCTGCTGCTGCGGATAACCACTGCGACTCCAGAAAAAGTAAACAACTGGTCAGGTAAGTAGGTGCTGCAGTGGTGTTAGTTTGTGCAAGGTTTATTGTTGCAAGATGAGTAGACTGACCGAGTAAAGTAAGCAATGAGCATCCTCTCTGCTGTGTGCAATTTGCACACACCTCTCACAAGTTATAGCCCTAGCCAGCGGCGCAAAAAGTGGGTATGCACTATAGGGCACCGGTACTGGAGGAGGCGCAGAAACGATCATGGTAAAATGATCCCGCCAGTCATTTTTAAATGCTTTGATAATACTTTCATTGCCCCAGAATGTAGGTAGGTAGTTGCATCCCTGCCGCTATCTAATTGACCACCACACACGCACAGCGTGCTATGGGGAGGAAGTACGTCAGGTTTCTGTTGTGTTTGTGGCTTTGAATGATCAACTGGTTTTTAAGCAGTCAGCCTTGGCAACAGACTCTAGCAATTCAGCAGTGTGGCAGGTCAGTCAGAGTGAGCCATTTTAAATGTTAGTTATCTTTGCATCTTGCAAGAACACACTCCATTTGTTTAATCAGCTGCTATCTCTCCCATGCTCTTTTTAGTGTCTGTACCATCAGATTAATACAGCCCAACTCCAGCAACACAGAAGCACCAACCCCCTCAACAGAAGCTGTTCCATGAGGTAAAACACACTCATTTCGCTTTGCACTGACCTCAAACAAATATGTGAGTATGTGTGATAGGGTGTATTTTGATTCTACGTTCCATTATTTATAGTATGGGTTGGTACATTTCAACCAGTTGTACAGCAAGGTATGTTTCTGTATAATGTTTTAAATCCGTGCCCCATGTGCCCTCTTTTAACTTTGAGCACCCGCCCCTCCAACGGTCTCTGCACGTCCCTGCTCCTGATGGATCTCAGGTGTGGTCATCAGCTCAGCTCCAGGAGACCTAGGGCGCCCTCTGCTGGAGAAAGGTGGACAGACCTCCAGATCCCAACAGTACCCCCCCCTCAACGACCGCCTCCTGGCAGTCCAAAGGATGTAGATGGCAGAGAGTTGCGGTAATCAACTATCAAAGATGGATCCAGGATGAAGGATCCAGGCACCCAAGTGCGGTCCTCCGGACCGTAGCCCTCCCAGTCCACCAGGTACTGCCAACCGCGGCCCCGGCGACGGGAGTCGCGGAGAATGTTTGTAGCTCTGCTGCTGATCTTCACATCTTCTCCCCATTTTTTCATTAAAACTTTGATAATCTATATCTGTAGATCTACACGCTGATTGCAAACAGCATCATCTTTCAGTTGCCCTCCTGTTTGCCAGTGTAATCATGAAACTATTGCTAAAATGAAGATTCAAATATTTGGATGGAAAAGGGAAAACTAATGGTTTAAAATGAATCACATTTTGGATAACTAAGAGAGAAATTGAGCTGATAAGGAGTTCAGAGCCTGGAGCTCACCTGTAACTAAGCAACTATAAAAAAGCAAACAAAACATGACATCAATTCTGAGATTCATTTTTATTTGTCATTGGTTTTAAGCACTTGATTACAGTGATATAAGAAAGACACAAAAGTGGCCAACAGAACACTTACTGCATGATGGGTTGTTTGTTCATAGAAAAATAGAAAGAGGAACAGTAGAGAATGAAAGTATTGATAGAAAAAAAAACTGGATCTGAGATACTGCAGAGGATCATCTACCTAACAATGGTACATCAAGAATAGGAATTTTTCTTCCACTTGAATTTAAGCTAAAAACTGCTTTTTTTTATTTTTATCTAAGAGTCCTAAAGTTGGGACTTAATTGAACTTACTAGAGATAGTTCTTCTCTTCAGGATGTGAGCTTTTCTGTCTCCCTCTTGTCCAAATCAAACTTTTTTGAGATATTCAAAAAGTCTGGAGATTTGAACTTAACTGAACACATCATTTGAACACAATTTTTAATCAAAAGGTGTTTAACATCAAGCCACAAGTAAAAATAAAAAAAATGAATGATTTGACACTAAATAGTAAAACAGTTATGCAAATACTGGACTGTTCCACGTAAAACGATCAAAGGTTTCTCTGGTGTTTCCCCCTACAGAAAGCATGCTGCACCTGCAAACTGTATTACAATTACTGCATGTAGCGGCATTAAAGATAAATAAAATCTGTCTGTCTGGTTTTCATGTATTTTAGGGAGGGCTAGAATCAGAGAAAACCTACTGGCTGACATCTAACATCCTGTATCCCGTCCCGTATTTTTACAACAAATAATTTGCAACTAAATTGGTCAAACAACTGTACAAATGTTTACAGTAAATGGAAACGTTTAGACACTTTTTCTGCAAGAATTGGCATTTGGCATAGTTGTATATATATTGCTAAAGGGCTCTTTAACCTATATAGAGATATACTGAACATGTTATTGCATTGACTCTTAATGGATGGGTATGTAAGGTTTGTCCACAAAAAGATTTAACAAAAATGTAATGAGTTACATTTTGTAAAGCATGAACTAATCTGACGAACAGCATCAATTATAAAAACAATTGTAATTAACTTTCAGATAATGCAGCAACGCTCACTAAAAAAAGACTTCCTCTTGATGGCTTTTATGTATACAGGTATTTAAATTCATAAACATTTCAAGTCACAAAATAGTACAACTTATTGTAAAAATAAGCAATCCATGTAGGGATTTACTGTCAGCAAATCCTTGAAATTATTGGATGGACTATATAGCAAAAAACAGCAAAACTTAATCAAATTTGTGACCAAAAGTTAGAAAAAGTTCTTTAAATGCCTGATCTGCCAAGGAATCAAAGTTGTAGTGTTTAAATCACAGGAAAAGTCAAAGTCAAAATGATAAAAAGAATCACCTTAGTACATAATATGAACTTAATCAAAGACAGAATATCAAAATAATCAGATTCAACATATATTAAACATTTAGTCACAAAGACAACGTTCCCCCCATAGATCTACATGGAAATAATAAAAAAGTAGTGTAAATAAGCTGAAAATATCTGTTCATTTGGTCATTTTCTCCCATCTGGAACAGTAATAAACAGATGCCAACAGGAGGCGCTGTGGAGCTTCACCTCAGCTCACTATTCTAAAGACAATCTCTAATTATCAGCACCTATAGATCTACAAACTGATGCTGAACGGCAGCACATGTTGGTAAACAAACAATCGCTCATAACGAAGGTTAAACAGGTTTTTCTTTTTTTTTTCAAATTTGTCTAATTAATGTTTTCTAAATGGTGAAATTAGTGTTAAATTCCTCATCTTTTGGGAAGTTCCTCCTCTGTATTTTTGTTAGTTATTATTCATAAATAAAAAGTCAGACCCTCCAAGCTGTGGCTGATGCAGAGTCCTGCTTAAATGCAGAGCAGATCAGAGCAGGAAGAAGTCTGTGTTTCAGCATTCTGAAACTCTGCTTCATTTATTTACAAAGAAGAACGTGAAGAACAAAATTCCTGCCAGGTATTTTATAGTAGTTATCAATAATGCTGGATTGCCTTTATACTCAACACAAGGAGACTGAGGAAACGGATTTAAACCCTGGCTTAAATTGATGGCTGAGCCTAAAGCCAGCAAACAGAGGCTCGGTGAATGTGGTGCTGAAGGTGTAAATGTGAATCGGAGAGTCAGAAGAGACTCTGTAGAAGGACAAAGTACCAGCAGGATAATCCACATAGACCCCCACTTTGTCAGACATGAGGCAGGAGTTGGAACAGTAGGAGAGGGGAGTCACTATGTCATTTGAACAGACAGAATAACCTTCCTCTGAGCAGTTCAGACACCATGACAGATCGTTCTCTCCAAACACACAGCTCTCATCATTTCCTTTTCTTCCGATTCTTTTTCCAGCTACACCAAGGCTGACGTCTCCTCTCAACTCTACCTCCCAGTAACAGCGACCAGTCAGAGGAGTCTCACACAGAAGCTGAGGACTGACGTCAAATCTGTCTGGATGATCAGGATACATACAAGCCTCCCACACACGTGTCACCTTCCTGTTGTCTTCAGACAGTTTGAGGTGTTTGTTCACAGTGTTTGTGTCGATGGTGAGCTGACAGGAATCTGATAGAGGGAAGAAAAAAAAGACAACCCAGGTATTGATCCATCATCTTTATTTTGCAGACATTTAGATGACGTATTATCAATAAAGTCATGTGAGCTGTGAGCTTCTTCATGAATGGACAGTAGAAAGTAACACAAGAAAGCAGACAGGCATTGTTAGAATCCAGCAGAGAACAATGACAAATACGGAGCTAAAATACTTAGGAAGGGGGGAACAATTCTGACAGTTAGGGACATAAACAACAACAAAAAACTAACAACATCTATTTAGAAAGAATTTCTTTCAGTGTTGTAATGCTGTCCACAAGTGCACCACTGTTCATTAAGTAGAACCTCACTGTTATTTGCAAGAGAAGTAATGCCAGAGCACTTGGCTTATGCCATTTGAAAAGATGCAAGGCAAAACATGTTCTACTGGTTTGACTGATAACTTTCTGTGACTTAATTTTGGCTTATACAGTAAAATACTTTTTTTTGCTTGGTTTTTAAAAGCTGCAAGGCAGTTACTGCTCACCACCTTAAACATTTTCTGTAATTTTTTTAAATTTTAGAATAAAAGCTCGAGACCTTTTGTTCCTGTAAAAAAATAAAATAAACATTCAAATGTCTTTCTTGACAAATTCTGTAATTTTGTTTTCTATTGAGTCACTTAAGCAGATTTCCGGAAAATAAATACTGCAACAATACCTTGTTTGTTGTAACTTCTCTTTAGCTTTGAAAGGACTTTGGAATATTTTATATACTTCACTAATACCTCACTAAATAAAGAATGTTTCAACAATGGCTTTTTAATGTACAGAATTTTAATTAAAAGATCCCAATGTATGAAAATCATATTTCCATTGATCCCATGTACAGTAGGTGGCGCTAATCCCCTGTTTGCAACCAAAGATGAAAAGCAGCAGATCTCTCTAACTTCAGTTAATTCAGACTGTGGTCGTGATCCACTGCATATTGCAATACTGACAACAATAAAACATAAGAGAAAGATTAGGTGTATAAGCAGCTCCAGGCCACTTTTATTGACAGTTTTGATCTGGTCTGGATTTCATCTCTCAACTATATAAAGTATATGAGAGCAACAAGCCGTCCTCGGAACATCCTATATGCACTGCTTGCGGTCTCTGGCACAGGAAGTCCAGCAGCCAGTTACAGAGGGAGGTGCTGAGGCCCAGTTTGTCCAGTTTGTATATCAGCTGTTGGGGTATAATTGTATTGAATGCTGAGCTGAAGTCGATGAACAGCATTCTCACCTATGAGTCTTTTTTTTCCAGGCGAGTGATAGAGATAGAGTGATAGAGTCTGGTTTTGGTTCTATTGACTGTTCTTCTTGATAAAAAGGATTCACTCCCCTTCACTGTTGCCTTTGCTTGCTCAAGAGAAGGACTTTATTATTTGCAGTTTGTAATGATTGTATTCTAAAATGGACAAGACTAGTTTGAGCGATTTTTTTTTAGTCAGACAGATTTGATGTAGTTTCACACAAGCTTCCTGGATGGGAAGCGGGAAGGAAGACCACAAGACATGTAGACTGCAGCAATAAAATTAACTTTAGGTCAACTGACAGTATTAAATAGTTGAATGCATACTTATTTAGTGCCACAGGTCTAATGAAAAATATACGTACATTTTCTCAGCCCTGGTTTCAACCACTGAACACCAGCAGGTTCCAATCTGAAATGAGAGTAGAGTATTTCACTGTGGTTTCTTTCAGCAGCAAAACCCAGATTGAGTTGTGATTAAATTAGAGAGATAAAATAAACTTTATGCTTTTATTATTTATGGGGGAAAAAAATTTTATTTTCAAGGTAGCCTATAAGCCTATAGCACAGAAAAAGTTCAAAGCTTCCCATATACCTGAGAAATTTAAGCGACTTTATGGATGATAGGCTCCTAAATCCTCTCTCTCCAGGGTGATTGTAGCTCAGGTCCAGGTGTTTCAGAGGAGAAGGATTGGCTTTTAGAACTGATGCAAGACAAGCACAGCCTTCCTCTGTGATCAGACATCCTGACAATCTGCAGACACAAATACATGACACATACAACCCATGCCCCGAACAAAGAAAAACATTACACTCTAACATAAGCATGTTAAAGAACACAAAGGAATCCCATGTGATGAAAAAAGACAACCTTTGGACATAACACAGAAGCAAGTAAAACCTGCAAATATTTATATAAAGATTAACAGATAATTGGAAGTAATCAGGTTTTTAATAAGAGTGTAAAAGTCTGAATAATCAACCTCATGAATATTATTGTTCCATAATAACGAAACTAAGAATAAGAGAAGAAAGCAGAGGCCCTAAAGAACAAGACGGCGAAAGATAGAATAGCAAAACAACAATTATGAGAAATTTGCTTCATAAACATTTTGTAAGTCATATGCAAGCCGTTCTCTTACTGCCTTTCTCCACCTCTTAGCTAATGTGATGTGTGCTCAAAATGCACACATAAATGGGGTGGGAGTGGGGGGGTGACACTCGCCCCATCTGAACCTGCTCTCTATCAGGCGACATCTTTCTGCTCATCGAGAACGAACATCCAAATAGACATGGCTGAGCTAAGGCTGTTTTCCTGCCTTCATCTGAGCCCCTGAAGACTCAGTGGATGAATTTGATCTTAGATGGAAGGGTTAGGGTTAGCTACAAAACTTCCACAGGTTTTGAATCTGTGTGCTTTAAAATAGGGCTGCTTTTACGTTTGGTGCCAATAAGGCAGTAGACTTGCACCGCTCCATGTTTGCTTTGGTCTGAGTGCCTAAAACAGGGGGGCAAATGAACTTGACAACAGAGGTAAGGCCAGACAGCATTCTGAGCTCTAACTGCACAGCGCAAATGCTGTTTGCAGGAGTCAGCAGAGGCTGATTGAAGTCAAAATAAAAGGAGCCTGGATGGAGCTGCTGAGCGAGGGGCAGGTGGGATCTGGCAGCATGTCCGTCTCTATCACCTGCAGATTATCTCCCTTCTCCTTCCATCCAGGCTCCATTTTATTTTGGCTTCAATCAGCCTCTGCTGACGCCTGCAAGATGCTTTTGCGGGGTGCAGTTAGTGCGCTACGCCGCCTTAGACAAGCGGCTTCAGCCCAGTGTGCTTGGATTGTTAGCAGAGCTAGTTCCTGATTGGTTCCTCATGACTCAATCAGCTCCTCCCAACAGAAACACGTCCACCATAGAAAGATTCCTTTATCCTGTTTCTATATTTTCATCAATGCAACAAAGATATGGTCCAATATGGCTCTTTGAGCAGTTTGGGTTGCCAACCCCTGACCTAGACAATCCCAAAAGTTAATACAATGATAAATTAGAGTCATACCCAAGAGTTTCCAGTCTGCACTGTGGACCCAACAGCCCAAAAGACAAGAGTTTCACCCCTGAATCGTGTAGGTCGTTGTTACTCAGGTCCAGATGTACCAGATTAGAAAGTTGGCACCGTAGAACTGACATTGAAACTTTACAACTTCTTTCTGAGAGGTTACAGCCACTCAACCTGTAAAACAAGGAACAGAAAATGGATTCAGGTGGGCCTAAACATTTTAAACAAATAAAAATGTAAACAGATTACTTAACTTTTAACAATTTGACTGTAAAGCCAGACAGACACTTTACTGATCTCACTCAAATTTAACTTGGGATTACTCCTTAAGGAAATTCTGGTTCCAGTAGCTTATATAGGTTACAAAGAGATTAACACAGATCCGATTTTTTCAAATGGGACCCTGGTCATTAGGCTCTGTGGTCCAAAATCTGATACGTATCTGATCTTTCCAGATGCCACCTGTGTCTGAATGGCCCGGTCGCATTTATCCAATGTGTGTCATTAGAAGTCGCTATTCTTCGTACTGCTACAGGCTTTTTATTACTCAAAACTAGTTAGTCTGCCTTAACTAGACCTGCGGTGGCTGCAGAAAGCGTTCACAGCAGTGTTGTTTTTGGCAGCCATCTTAGATTTAGTGTTAGTTTTCATCATCAGAACAAAATTATTACTTTTATTCGCATTTTAGTCATTACTATTTGTGATAGTTTTAGTCGGTTTTAGTCGACTATTACTTAAAAAGGTTTTAATCTAGTTTTAGTCTGTTTTATGTTGCAAAAAAAGTTAACCTTTACAAAGTCAAATAACAACCAGATTCTTTACTAGACTGACAGCTCTATCCTAGATGCTACAATCACTGGGTATAGAATATTCAAAGATCTATATACCTTTTCACCTGGGTCTTTATCCAAAAATAAACAGAATTCAATTAAATACTTTCTTTGGATATAATTTAGGGATTTCTTTTGGCAGAAATTAAAGGATGTTTAGCATCACCTCTTGCGAGCTGAAAGAAATAAAATCCTGATAGTTGAAAGGATTTTTTATGCTTGGCAGAGGATGATCAGCCACATACATTTTTTCAGGTAGCGAGGGCAGGAAGAGCCGTACTGCTGAGAGCGAAACATAAGAGTGGAGGGTAAAGTGCAGACTCAGAGCTAAGAGTGCCCAAAGACCAATTCTGCACAAGTTTAGCAGGAAGATCAGAGTTTGTAAAGGGTTCAGCGCAGCGTAACCCTACTCTGCCTCTGTTGTTATGGAACTGGATCTATACAGGGGACAAGAAAAGGTCTGAGAGCCTCCGCTTTGGAAGTAGGCCCCCTATCTGCACTGCATGATCCACAGGGAAGCACTTGCTAGAAGGTGTCTCGACCCAGAGCTTTGTGATGTTCTTCAATATTCTGTTAAGATCGTTAATTTCATCAAATCGCGGCCCCTGCAAAGCAGACTTTTTGCCACACTCTGTCATGAAATTGGATCCGACCACGAAGCCCTTCTCTTTCACACAGGTCAGGTGGCTTTCCTCATTGCAAAGTTTTAACGCAGCTCTTTGAACTGTGTAAGGAGGTCCGCATTTTATTAGACCGTAGTTTTCCCCTCGCTGACTATCTGACAGCTCAAAGTGCGTTGCGAGCCTCATATATTTCGCCAACATTTTGAAAAAAACTAAACAGCTTAAACTTCTCCCTACAAGGCTCAAACACAAATGTCCTTATTCTCTCTGATAATGTAACAGCATTTAAGAGAAAGCTGGAGTGGGGGGCTGTGCAACTGGATGGGGAAGTGTTGAGATGTTCCCCTAGCTGGAGGTCTTTATGGAGAGTTATGACATAACCATTGTAAATACAAAAGGAGTTACTGCCTTTCACCTCAGAAGCCACAAAAACATGACTGGGTACACCAGCCTTTCAACTCCTTCATCCTGCATCACCTAACATCAGAGCTGCAGGACGCCCTGCTCCATCTCTCCTCTAATCCCCCATTACAGCCTGCTTTCTCCGCATAAACGCTGGAAGAGTTTCAGTCGTCAGTACTAACAGAGATCGCAACACAGTCAGAAGCTGCAGCTGATTTAGGTTTTTCCATTCCTTAGCTGTGCCAAAAGACTTTTTTCCCCTGACATATATGAAATAACAAATAAAGATCATGACTCCTCAGAGTTTAGACTAAGCTCCAGTTGGCGGTTTCTAACATAAAGCCATGAATACAGCTGCTGTGTTCAAACAAGTAGGGCCAGGTGTCAGAAAGAAATCTCTACTTTTGACCAGCAAGTTTTTTTTTTTCATGATTAAGCTCTCATTAACTTTTATCCAAAAAATTATGGGACGTACCGACCATTGTTGCTCTGTTTGGAAATTTAGCCTCTTGATGCTGCTTCATGCTTTTCAAAAAATCTGTGTTTCAAAATAAGATGATAAAGAGGCTAATAGATGTAGTGACTTAAGGCTTGTCTGATTATGTAATTCATTATATTGATCATGCATGCGGGGGTCGCGACTGAAAAAGGTTTACATCACTGCTCTACTGTGCGTGTGCACGCTTAGGTTTTATGAATGCATTTCACAGAGGAGATCACATACAAGTCGTATATATTTAGAAATGTGATGACCACTCAAAACAATCTGATTTCACACAAAAAAGTAAATAATCGTATTTGAGCATTAATGCCTGGAGGGTAACATAGCCTTGGACAACCATCTCTGGAGCCTCTGCCATCTATTGTATTGTTATAAAATGGGATGGATGTTAAGAGGAAGTACCTCCTGTGCCGCTCAGTCTGTTTATATGTTATATTGGGATTTAAGACAAAGTAAAAAGCAATTTAACACAAAATATTTCGACTATTAGGTCAGTCCAAAGTTGACCGGATGTGATTTCAAAGGGAAACACCGTAACCATTAATTTTGTAAAAGCCAGTTGTAGGACCCATAAATATAAGATGCTTTGATGTTCGTTTGTCTGAGTTTATAGATGTTATGGTTGTGTTTTTATTTGTTGGTTTGGTTGTAGTTTTGTTTTTCATTTAATAAACGTTTTGAACTTTTCTACTAACTGTCTCTCCTTGAATTCTGGGTCTATCTGTCACGTTTCATGAGACACAAATCCGGTTGGGAAAAAGCACAGACATTTTTCCCATCCACAAATCGCGTCCTATTGAAAGTTTTTCAAAACGAAATAGAGGATATTCCAGCTAAAAAAATCGGTGCAGCCACATTTGTTTTGCATCTGCCTCTGCCTCTGACTGATGACATACACGTCATTTTCATTGGTTTGAAACATTTTTGTATTCAAGTTTATACATTTTCAGTAGTTTGTAAAATTTCAAATCTTGTGACAATTCATCTGGCTTGCAAGGTAACAAATTTGTCCCTGCTAAGTTGAAATTCAGGCCCCTCTGCTCATCCTTTAAAAGTGTATTGGCCCATTGACTGACATCTGGTGTCCCTCCCCCAGGGCTCTGTCCAGTACATTTCATCACAAATGCTAGTTATGCTGAAATATAAAAATGACGTGAAATTTAGGCCGATACAACAGCCTTTAATGAGTGCAGGGATTGCAGAAATGGTACTTTTAAAACACTTTAACCTAAATTTGCTCATTTATGTAAGAAAACCACTTTAAAAACATAAACCCCCTGCTCTTCAGTATCTGTCAACCCCTCACCCTAAGCTCTTGCAAGCATATGAACAAATGTGCTAATTGCCTTGCTAGCAGAGAGCCAGCTTTGAAAATCAACCAGTGGTCAGAGTGTTTTCTTCTACCTAATACAGTGGGGAGAACAAGTATTTGATACACTGTTGATTTTCCTGGTTTTCCCACCTGCAAAGCTTGTAGAAGACTGTAATTTTTATCATAGGTACTCTTCAACTGTGAGTGATGGAATCTAAAACAAAAATCCAGAAAAATACAATGTATGATTTTAAAATAATTAATTTCCATTTTATTGTGTGAAATAAGTATTTGATCATCTATCCACCAGTAAGAATTTTGGCTCTCACAGACATGTTAGTTCTTCTTTAAGAAGCCCTCCTGTTCTCCACTCATTACCTGTATTAACTGCACCTGTTTGAACTCGTTACCTGTATAAAAGACACCTGTCCACACTCTCAATCAATCACACTCCAGCATCTCCACAATGCCCAAGACCAGAGAGCTGTGCAAGGACATCAGGGATAAAACTGTAGACCTGCAGAAGGCTGGGATGGGCTACAGGACAATAGGCAAGCAGCTTGGTGAGAAGGCAACAACAGTTGGTGCAATTATTAGAAAATGGAAAAAATACAAAATAACAGGAGATCTCCCTCGGTCTGGGGCGCCATGCAAGATCTCCCCTCGTGGAGCATCATTGATCTTGAGGAAGGTGATCAATGAGCCCAGAACTACACGGCAGGACCTGGTCGATGACCTGAATAGAGCTGGGACCACAGTCTCAAAGAAAACAACCAGTAACACTCTACGCCGTCAAGGATTAAAATCCTGCAGTGCACGCAAGGCGCCCTTCCTCAAGCCAACGCATGTCAAAGCCCAGCTGATGTTTGCAAATGACCATCTGAATGATCCAGAGGAGGAATGGGAGAAGGTCATGTGGTCTGATGAGACAAAAATAGAACTTTTTGGTTTAAACTCCACTCGTCATGTTTGGAGGAAGAAGAATGATGAGTACAACCCCAAGAACACCATCCCAACCGTGAAGCACGGCGGTGGAAACATCATTCTTTGGGGATGCTTTTCTGCAAAGGGGAAAGGACGACTGCACCATATTGTGCGAAGGATGGAGGGGGCCATGTATCGCGAGATTTTGGCCAACAACCTCCTTCCCTCAGTAAGAGCACTTAAGATGGGTGGTGGCTGGGTCTTCCAGCATGATAACGACCCAAAACACACAGCCAGGGCAACTAAAGAGTGGCTCCGTAGGGAAGATCTTAAGGTCCTGGAGTGGCCTAGCCAGTCTCCAGACCTGAATCCAATAGAAAATCTTTGGAGGGAGCTTAAAGTCCGTGTGGCCCAGCGACAGCCCCGAAACTGAAGGCTCTGGAGGAGATCTGTATGGAGGAGTGGGCCAAAATCCCTGCTGCAGTGTGTGCAAACCTGGTCAAGAACTACAGGAAACTTCTGATCTCTGTAATTCCAAACAAAGGTTTCTGTACCAAATATTAAGTTTCATTGGTCTGGTGTATCAAATACCTATTTCACACAATAAAATGGAAATTAATTATTTAAAAATCATACATTGTATTTTTCTGGATTTTTGTATTAGATTCCATCACTCACAGTTGAAGAGTACCTATGATACAAATTACAGTCTTCTACAAGCTTTGCAGGTGGGAAAACCAGGAAAATCAACAGTGTATCAAATACTTGTTCTCCCCACTGTAGAATACAGTCAACATTGCTGTGCTGCAAACAAAGCCCCACCTATTGCTCATAACATATCCTGATGAGAACCCTGTATATAGAATTTACAGGCAGAGCAACAAAAGTGGGTGACAGCAGGATGGGCTATAAACCTCAACCCAGTTTTCCGGGAGGAATACGCAAATATTCCACCACAGTGACACCCTTGTTCGATTTCAAAAGCAGTTGGACTAAATACAGAATAAATGTGAAATTTAAAGAAAGTGAGAAAAATCATAAAATTCTTTATCTTTATTGTCCTTTGAAGTTATTGATGTAATCCTACCTAAATCTGACAGGGATTTCGAGGGGTAATTGAGAGCTTTGCTTTTTGGCTCAGCTCTCTCTTCACCATAAAAGACTGGTGCAGCATCTGCATTATAGCAGCAAATGTGAGTCTAGGTACTTACTGCACTTTACTGGCCATTTTGACCACTGGTAGCAGCATGCGAAAAGCCTCCTCTGAAGCAGAGTATTTCTTGAGGTCAAACACATCCAGATCTTCTCCTGATGTGATTAAGATGGACACCAGAGCTGACCACTGAGCAGGAGACAGTTTATCTGTGGAAAGACTTCCTGATCTCAGAGACTGTTGGATCTCCTGGACCAGAGAACGATCATTCAGTTCATTCAGACAGTGGAACAGGTTGATGCTTTTTTCTGCAGACAGATTCTCATTGATCTTCTTCTTGATGTACTGAAGTATTCCCTGATTGGTCAGTGAGCTACTTCCTGTCTGTGTCAGCAGACCTTTTAGTAGTCTCTGGTTGGTCTCCAGGGAGAGACCCAAAAGAAAGCGGAGGAACACATCCAGGTTTCCATTTGGACTTTTTAAGGCTTGGTCCACAGCACTCTGATAAAAACGTGTTGACTTGTCAACAGATCTTGGTTCTACCAACAGGTTGACTCCATCCTTGATGAAGGTCAGATGGACATGAAGAGCAGCCAGAAACTCCTGAACACTCAGATGGACGAAGCAGAACACCTTCTCCTGGTACAGCCCTCTCTCCTCTTTAAAGATCTGTGTGAACACCCCTGAGTAAACTGAGGCTGCTCTGATATCGATGCCACACTCTGTCAGGTCTGATTCATAGAAGATCAGGTTTCCTTTCTGCAGCTGATCAAAAGCCAGTTTTCCCAGAGACTCGATCATCTTCCTGCTCTCTGGACTCCAGAGTTGATCCGTTTCAGCTCCTCCATCATACGTAACCTTCTTCACTTTGGTCTGAACCACCAGGAAGTGGATGTACATCTCAGTCAGGGTGTTGGGAAGCTCTCCTTGGTTCTGTGTCTTTAACAGATCCTCCAGAACCGTAGCAGAGATCCAGCAGAAGACTGGGATGCGACACATGATGTGGAGACTTCTAGATGTCTTGATGTGGGAGATGATCCTTCTGACCCGTTTTCTGTCCCTGAATCTCTTCCTGAAGTACTCCACCTTCTGTCGGTTAGTGAACCCTCTGACCTCTGTCACCATGTCAACACACTGAGGAGGGATCTGATTGGCTGCTGCAGGTCGTGTGGTTATCCAGAGGAGAGCAGAGGGAAGCAGTTTCCCCCTGATGAGGTTCGTCAGCAGAACATCCACTGAGGTGGACTCTGTAACATCAGTCAGGATCTCCTTGTTGGTGAAGTCCAGAGGAAGTCGACTCTCATCCAGACCGTCCAAGATGATCAGAACCTGATAATCTTCAAAGCTGCTGATTTCTTTGGTTTCAGTGAAGAAGTGATGAACAAGTTCCACCAAGCTGAACTTTTTCTCTTTCAGCACATTCAGCTCTCTGAAGGTGAATGGAAATATGAACTGGATGTTCTGGTGGGCTTTGCCTTCAGCCCAGTCCAGAGTGAACTTCTGTGTTAAGACTGTTTTCCCAATGCCAGCCACTCCCTGTGTCAACACTGCTCTGATTGGTTGATCTCTTCCAGGTGGGACTTTAAAGAGGTCTTCTTGTCTGATTGTTGTTTCTGGTCTGTTTGGTTTCCTGGATGCTGTTTCAATCTGTCTGATCTCATGTTCCTCATTGACCTCTCCAGTCCCTCCCTCTGTGATGTAGAGCTCTGTGTAGATCTGGTTCAGAAGGCTTGGACTTCCTGCTTTAGCGATCCCCTCAGACTGATACTGGAACTTCTTCAGAGAAGATTTTAGTTTTTGTTGACAGGATGCAGCAATAAGATCTAAATAAACACCAACAAAATAAACAATAACTTCAGGAAATAGAGTTTACCTTTCCAAAATATAAGCCTATTTTCATTTTCTTTAATAATTTATAAAATCCATCAAACGTAATATTAAGCTAATTCCTCTTACTTTTCTGCAGACGTTCAGCCAGCTCCTCCTGCTTCATCCCACTCAAGAAGTTCAGAGTGATCTTCACAAGAGCATCTCTGCTGCTCTTCCACTGTTCTTCATTCACACCATCTAAACAATCCTCATCCTTCCTAAGAACTTCTAAGCCTTCTGGGTCATCTGGAGACAGAACCTTCTGGATCTTGTTCAGCTCGTTATTCACAAATTTAAAAAGGTTTTTCTTCAGCTGCTGGAACTAAATATATGAAGGAGAAAGACTTGAAAATGGGATCAATGTTCAACAGACTGTCCTCAGGTCTACTTAGAGCAGCATGGAGACTACTGCTAGCAAAACTAATAGAAAGGCATTTTTATATATACAGACCATAGATATGAAGTCCGCCTGGGGTTGCGCAAGCAGACCAGTAGAAACCTCGAGTTTATGCAGGTCCGTCCTGTAAAAATTGTAATATAGTTGAAAATTAGTTATTGACAAACAATCACCACATTTAAACTAAGAAATGTATTGCACTAATATTAATAAAAGCAATAATAAAAAAAAAGTATA
This sequence comes from Cyprinodon tularosa, assembly GCF_016077235.1. Classification (NCBI taxonomy): domain Eukaryota; kingdom Metazoa; phylum Chordata; class Actinopteri; order Cyprinodontiformes; family Cyprinodontidae; genus Cyprinodon; species Cyprinodon tularosa. Next base: position 251,084 of record NW_024039431.1, on the reverse strand, counting down.
TATATGCATACATATATACATATACAGATATATATGCGCGTATATGTATGTGTGTATATGTGTACATATATATGTGTATACATATAATGTATAAGGCAATATATATACACAGCTCAAAAAAATTAAAGGAACACTTTGAAAACTCATCACATCTCAAAGGGGTAAAAATTCATGCTGTTTATTTATACTGATATGAATAAAAAACCTTTATTATCTTTAATAATAAAAATTTTCATCAACATCATCTAATAAACAAATTTCATAAATCACAATGTATGATTTAGTAACTTTACTTGTATGATACAGCTGTAAATAAGTATTTGAACACCTGTATATCAGCTTGCATTCTGACCCTCAAAGACCTGTTAGTCTGCCTTCAAAATGTCCGCCTCCGTTTATTATGCTACATTAGCTGCTCCTGTTTGAGGTGGTTAGCTGCATAAAGGCACCTGTCCACCCCATACTATCAGTAAGAATCACACGACTAACATGGCCAAGACCAAAGAGCTGTCCACATACACTAGAGACCAAACTGTAGACCTCCACAAGGCTGGAAAGGGCTGCAGGGAAACTGCCAAGCAGCTTGGTGAAAAAGGACCAATGTTGGCGCAATCATTAGAAAATGGAAGAAGCTAAACATGACTGTCAGTCTCCCTCAGACTGGAGCTCCATGCAGGATCTCACCTGGTGGGGCCTCAATGATCCTAAGAAAGGTGAGAAATCAGCCCAAAACTACATGGGAGGGGCTGGTCAATGACCCGAAAAGAGCTGATACCACCGTTTCCATGGTTACTGTTGGTAATACGCTAAGACGTCATGGTTTGAAATCATGCATGACATGCAAGGTTCCCCTGCTTAAAGCAGCACTGGTCAAGGCCCGTCTTCAGTTTGCCAATGACCATTTGATTGATCCAGAGGAGTCATGGGAGAAAGTCAGATTAGACCAAAATAGAACTTTTTGGTCATTATTCCACTAACCATGTTCGGAGGAAGAAGAATGATGAGAACCAAGAACACCATCCCTACTGTGAAGCATGGGGGTGGCAGCATCATGCTTTGGGGGTGTTTTTCTGCACACGGGAAGGGCGTCTGCACTGTATTAAGGAGAGGATGATGGGGGCCATGGATTGGGAGATTTAGGAGAACAACCTCCTTCCCTCAGTTATAGCACTGAAGATGGGTGGAGGCTGGGTCTTCCAGCATCACAATGACCCGAAGCACACAGCCAGGATAACCAAGGAGGGACTCTGGAGGAAGCAGATCAAGGTTCTGGTGTGGCTTAGTAGTCTCAAGACCTAAACCCAAGAGAGAATCTTTGGAGGGAGCTCAAACTGTGTTTCTCGGTGACAGCCCAGAAACCTGATCTAAAGATCTGTGTGGAGGAGTGGGCCAAAATCCCTCCTGCTGTGTGTGCAAACCAGGTGAAAAACTACAGGAAACGTTTGACCTCTGGAATTGCAAACAAAGGCTACTGGACCAAATATTAACTTTGATTTTCTCAAGTGTTGAAATACATATTTGCAGCTTTATCATACAAATAGTTTAAAAAAAAAATCACATTTTGTGATTTCTGTAAAAAATAAGATTAGCAGGGTGTTTAAGACAGACAGACAGAGAAATATACTAATTTCTTTTCTCAAATGAAGTGTAATAGTTATTGGGAGCCCAGAGATCCTAAACATAACCAGATATTAATTGCAACCACTTCTTGTTGCACGTGGAGTAGTTTCTTGTGATTGGCTCATACACGGGAGCTTTGTGATTGGTGGCAAACCTTTCCGTTTATAAAATGCATTTGTGTATCCAGGCATGTCAGGAGAACCTCAAAAATCCACACACACATGCAGTGAAGTTTAAAGACCACCGGTACTTTGTAATTTAATCTATAATTGTTTGTGGACCAGAAATACTTTGGTGAATCTTCTACTGTGCGAGTGTGGATCTTGTGTGCTTGTGTGAATCGTTCTGTGCGTATGTGAATCTTGTCCTTTGTGTGTGTGGATTTTTTTATGCGTGAGTGAATCGTGCTGTGTGTGTGTGTGGAGCTCGTCCTGTTCATGCATGAATCACATACGTGTATTTGTTAAAATAGAGACCGATCTAACTCATATAAAAAGGCTGCAGTTACTCATACAGAGACTCTGAGCCTTGAAGATCCCCAAATATCACAAAATAAATAAAAACGTGAATGTTTTTTTAAGTGCTGTTTACTTACTGTTGCTTCTTAAGTCGGCAACGTTTAAAGTTTCTGACGATATCTTTAGACTGGTCACTCTTGAAGGATGCAGAGCTGCGCTCTGATAAAGGAGACTCTGATCCTGCTGAATCCCTAAACATCATGAGATATAACTCACAAACATTTCTTATCTTATATTATTATTTTTTTAATTACTTTAAAAAACTGGTGTCAACTTACAGCCGCCTTTTCAGTGATTCACGTTCAAGTGGTTGGTAGAAATCTTCTGAAGCGCGGCTCTCTATAGATGCAGTGCTGCGGTCTAATAAATGAGACTCTGATCCTAGAGGATCCCTAAACATCAGGAGATATCACTCAAAAACGTTTCTTATCTTATGTTATTATTTTTTAAATTATTTAAAAAAACTGGTGACAACTTACCGCTGGCTTGTCAGAGAATCAAGTTCAGCTTGTTGCTCGATCTCTTCTGAAGCGCGGCTCTCTATAGATGCATAGCTGCGCTCTAATAAAGGAGACTCTGATCCTAGATGATCCCTAAACATCATGAGATATCACTCACAAACGTTTCTTTTCTTATATTATTATTTTTTTAATTACTTTAAAAAACTGATGTCAACTTACAGCCACCTTTTCAGTGGATCACATTTATCGTATTGGTCCATATCTTCAAACGCGTTGCTCTTTAAAGATGCAGAGCTGCACTCTGATAAAAGAGAGTCCAATTCCAGAAGATCTCTAAATGTCACATGATATTTTAGCAGCCATTTTCTTAAAAGAAATGCATTTTTTTTACTTAAAATTACTGCTGTTTACTTACAGTACTCTTTTTAGTTAATTATTTTGGAAGTTGTTCTCGATATCTTTTGTCAATTCCAACTCAGGGGACTTAAAGCTACACATCACAAGAAAAAAAGAAGAGCACAAGAGAGAAAAGAAATGCATAAGTAACAACGTAACTAAGCTCTCTAGGTAGCCAAACACATCATCATCAGACCAGAGGAAGGTTTCACAAAGCAGCTTCAACAAACTCAGACTCACATCTTCAATCTTGATTTAGCCCAAGCTTGGAAGCTCTGATTTTCTGATTTTATTCGGGTTGCTGTGAGTCAAGAATGTGCATAACAAGTATAAAAAGCCATTATCAGTGGAGCGCTACTAGATGTGTCACCATGACAACAGGCAAGTGTCAATTTCACCCCTCTGGAACAAGAGATTTTAATGCAGAATGAAAACAAATTGGAGACGGTGTTTAAAAGAATAAGCAACAGTGCTACAGCTGCAAAGTAGAGTAAAATGGCGAGAAGATTGCTGCTCAATTCAATGCATATTACACATATGTTTATATGAAAGGGTGCAGACCAGGAAGCAGAGGCGTAGTTTAACAGACCTCCATCCATCCAGACTGTGTCTTCCCCACAACCAAAATCAAGTACATAAAAAAAAAAAAGAGTCCCAAAGGGAGTAAATCATGATAATCTAAAAAGAAAATAATCTAAACTCATACTGGGGAAAATTTAAAAACAAATAAATGTAGTTTATTTAATACATGATCTTTTTCTTCTAAAAAGTCTGCTAGTTAATGACTTGATTTGTGATAATCACATTGATTTATGTTGCCTTACAGAAACCTGGCTGCAGCAAGAGGATTATGTGAGCATAAATGAGGCAACTCCTTCAAGCTATTTAAATTTTCACATCCCCAGAAGTTCTGGGCGAGGAGGAGGAGTAGCAACAATCTTCCAGTCTGACTTACTGATTACTCCCAAAACAGTTAATACCTACAACTCTTTTGAACATTTAACCCTTAATTTCCCTCATCCAAATTTCAAGGCAAGAAAACCTCTTCTTTTTGTAACTTTGTATCGTCCACCAGGTCCTTACTCTGAATGTTTAGATGAGTTTTCAGAGTTCCTTTCTGATTTGGTATTAAATACTGACAGGGTCATCATAGTGGGAGGTTTTAACATCCATGCTGACATTGAAGGCGATAGCTTAAGAGGTAGCATACATTGGAAAAGTTATGGGTACGTTTTCTATAGGTTATAAGCACGCTAAAACATGCTGAAACATGTGGACATACGGCAAATACATCGAGAAATTATGATTATGCTCAAAATTTCCCGACGTATGCCAGCATATGCTCATACGTAGGGCATAAGTTACAGGTAAGTTATCTGATCCTTGACTAACGTTAAGTGTAAGTTATTCATTAGCTGTGGCGTCTAGCTTATTGCTGTGGGATGATGGTGTTGAAAGCTGAACTGAAGTCCAGGAACAGCATCCATCGTGGGTGTTCTTCTCCTCCAGGTGTGCCAGGCTCAGGTGGAGAGCAGCAGAGATGGCGTCCTCAGTGGAGCGGTTCCGTCGGTAGGCGAACTGGAACGGGTGGAATGTTGGCGGCAGACTGGAGACGATGTGTTCTTTAACCAGCCTTTGGAAGCACTTCATCATGATGGGAGTCAGAGCGACAGGCTGAAGCATATAACTCCAAGGTTGAAAGGCCAACTGTATTGAGGGATGGATATTTGTGCAAGCCCTGCAAGATGTTTATAAAGCAGCTATCCCATGTGTACCATTTGTGCCCAATTTACATAGTATACTATCGTAGATTCCTTTTGATGCTGCTTTTTTTTTCTGTGGGCGACCTTTCTAATGCTTTTTTTTTTTTCCGACAACCTGGCGGTAGTACTGGTTGTTTTTTAGTTTCATGGAAAACGCTATACCTTTACCAGAATTTGTCAGCATTATTGTGAAAGCCCGACCATTTATAATGCTGTATTAAAGCATCATTTCTTGATGATCTCACACTGACTGATGGGACAGTAGCCCGCCAAAATGTTAATGAGTTCCTTGTGTGTGCAGATATAAAGGAACAGTATGTAACTAAGCTGCTCAGTGGCACAGTGGGTAGCACTGCTGCCTTGCAGCAAGAAGGTTGTGGGTTTGATTCCCTTAGCATTCTCTCCAGGTACTCCGGCTTCCTCCCACAGTCATGTTAGTCATGTTCTCTAAATTCTCCTTCGGTGTGAGGGTCCTCATGTATGATTGTTATTTTTCATTTTGTTTCCTTTACTCTTTTATTTTGTGTTCACTTTTTTACTAAAACAATGTAAAACATTTCTAATCAAGTCAGTTCAGTTTAATACAGTTAAAACATTTAGAAACAACTCACCTCTCTGCAGCTGAAGGTTGATCTGATTTAAAATCCATGAAGCCATCCTTTGACCAGTCGCTCTTTAAGGACACATGGCTGGGTTCTGGTTCAGGTTTGAGGTTCTGTAGGGTCCTAAAGGAAAAACCTTCTATTATAATAATATATTTAAAGTTAAACAGTGAAGCCCAGAACTCTAAAGTCTCCCACAATCACTCTTGTTTGAAGTGGATCTAAATATTCATGGTTTCACTGCCTCTGGACAAGACTCCACAGTACATCTAGACCTTCTGGACAAAGGACGTTCTGTGGAGGACCAGAATGTTCACATTCTGGATAAAGAAAATAGGTGGTTTGAGAGGGGCGTGAAGGAAGCCATCAATGTCAAGAGAGAAAAAACAACTTTAAGCAGAGGGGGGGACTCAGATTCCAGCTTCCAAAAACTTACAATTCAGTTATAGAGCTGATTCCTTCCAGGTATCACCACACCCCCCACCCCATCACAGAGGAGCAAAGTACCTCCCTCTCCAGCCGGTGAACAACACCTCCTTAATGACCGACCCTTAACAATCATAGACATGGCTGCTAGACTTCCTCACCAACAGAACTCAGTCAGTCCGGGTTGGACAGGACACCTCTGATGTCATCAGTCTAAGCCCCTCCCCTCAGGACTGCGTCCTGAGCCCCCTGCTGTTCACCCTGATGACACACGACTGCGTCCCCAGGTTCACCACCGATCACATGGTGAAGTTTGCAGACGACACCACGGCGGTGGGCCTCATCAGAGACGACAACGACCTGGACTACAGAGAGGAGGTGGAGCAGCTGGTGGAGCAGAGATAACAGCCTGATCCTGAAGGTGGAGAAGACCAAGGAGATCATGGTGGACTTCAGGAAGAACCGGCCTAACCACGCTCCACTGCTCAACAACAGCTCAGCACTTCATGTCCAGAACCCGTAACATCATCAATGACTCCCCCCAACGCCATTGCAGTTCAGCAAAAGAATGTTAATCAGCTATCAATGGAAATCAGCTGTGCTGAAGGAAGGAAACCTGTAAAACCTGCAGGCCCTCCAGGACCGACTTGGGGGATGCCTGCTGAGAGGAGCTGTTGACCGCTCCAAGACGGCGACAGGGATCAGCGTAGGGATCAGGCCCGTTGGAATTAAAAGAGGAAGCAGATCGCGCACAGTCAGAGTTGAGCGTGTGCAAAGCAGGGGTGGTGCAGCCAAAGGTTCATCAGTCAGGTTTTGGACAAACGAGTGTGGAAAAAACACACTTCAGACAGGTCTGTCTGGAAATGTTGTTTTCTATAAGTTTAATCTAGATTCTATAGTCATATTCTTTATTCTATCATTGCTCAAATGAATAGGATCACACTATAAACATCCAGGATCACATGCTTAGATGACGTAGACTTTTTATATTTTTTCAATTATTTATTTTAATTAATAAAATCTGTGCTTAGATGACCGACTCTCAGCATCCTACCGAATGGAACAAGTTGGGTTCTCACGAACCCATCTGTGAACCTTCATGGAACTCTGGGCTCAGACCGACAGCGTTTGACAGCATATAGATTCTCAGTGCGCCTCTACACGGAGGTTTACAGGCTGCAATCGGGCGCCATCTACTGGAAAGAAATTAACTAAACACTAAATTCATTAATCATGTACAGCCCCAGTTGAATGATTTCTAAGTATTACTACTACAATAATAATGTTAAAACAAAATATTATTATTGTTATATTATTATTAAAGTAGTATACTGCAATATATGTCTGCATTTTTTTGTTGCTGTTTAAGGTTTTATTAAATCTTTATTCTTAAATCAAATAATCTGAAATATTCAAATCGGTTTCAAATGCTAAAAAAGGTACAGAACCTTGTAGAAATGTGTAATGTCCGTTTTTAAAAGAAACTGCAATTTCTTTAAATTAATAAAATCTTCAAAATAGTAAAAAGTATACCGTAAAAAGCCCTTTAGATGCGCAATTTTAGTTTTGAGCATATGGAAAAACACCAGGCACACCAGGTTTTCTCTTCGGTATCACTTCCATTAATGTGAAACATATTTGGTTCTTTCTGCGGGTTCTGCCGGACAACACTTTTCCACAGCTTATTCTACAAAGTTAACGATGGAAAACAGCATCTTACTTTACCTTTTAGAAGATTTCTCCGGAGATACTTTTTTCTGTGTCACTGTAAGGCAGAAAATGAAAGTAAAGAATTGTTATCACTGAAAGCCTTTTAGCTATGAGCTCTTGTTAAAGCCACATGACCTATTTTTCCCATGTGAGAAAAATATTCACTACCAAAATACTGTTTTCATTCACACTGGAGCCCAGAGACTTGAATTCTACCTTTATATACTCTATTGTGTTTGCAGAATTTGAAATAACTATATATTTTTTGCTTTGTGTGAAAATAAGCAAACATGATCTCTCCAAGGGTTAACCAAAGTACTTTGATCTCCATAAATTAACATATTGGATCATATTACTCCCAGACTACCAGGGGAACCAGTTTTTCACTGAGACAGAGGATTGGTTCATCACTGGTCACCTGATTTCAGAGACATTCCCTTTTTGTTTCACCAGTGACGTCAAAACTAAGGTTGATTTAATAAACATGAAAAACTACCGAATCAATGGATCAATGAAATCTGTTTGTAAAAAACTGGGTAATTAGTTGTAGCTTGAAGAGAACTATAAAAACATCTTTACTCTAACCAAGTTTTTTCAGTTTAGGATTTGGCCACCAGATGGAGACAAATTACAGCTGTTTTTTGATAGATTCTCAATAAAAACTACAGTGGCTCATAGCTAATGATCTCAGTCTGGACGTAAAACCGGGAGCAGGAATAAAAATCAGTTTTAGTGCCTCATACAGTTTTCAATTCTCTGAAGCTGCTTCTGATTCAAAAAATACAGTTGTTGAGAAACAAAGACATTTATATCTACTGTTTTCAGACTCAAATCAAAATCTGACAGATTTTAATTCACTGTATGATTTTATGGTGAAGACTATGTATCACCAGGATGTGTTTTTGTCCCGATCAAATAAAAATCTGTCCTGAATCTTCTTTGTGTTTTATGACAGTAATATAACCTAATTTTATCTGACCACATAATAATTAAAATTATAGTAAAGATAAACATGTAATCTGTAGTTAGCAACCAGAGGGCAGCGAGAAGTCATATAGCCCAAAATTGTTAAACATTTTATTTCTCACTCAATTTTAATGACTGCAGCTATATTGAGTGAAGCAATTATTATTATATTCCCATATTATTAGAGATGGAGTCTCAATATAAAATATTCATACATACCAGATTATGTACAACAGTTACTGACATATTAATAGTTCTATTTAGATGGAAATGTAATACTTTGCCAGTTTTTGTCCCATACAGATTAACAGTTGTTTGTTTTGAGAACAAAGGTCTAAAAAAGTATAAACATAATACAGTATTTATTTGTGATATCACAAAAGGTGAGAACATTGAGAACTGTTTTTTTAAATTGAAAATGTTCAGTTAATGTATCATGAGCAACAGAAAACCAACTAAACCAGAATTCATATTTTATTTTTACATATTCTGTCCTGAACGGGGTCTCTATACTGCCCTCTTCTGGTATTAAGTATTTGTTTGCGTAGCCAAAGATGGATGCTGTGGTTCAGCATCAGGGTGTAGATCTACAGATGTTGATAATCAGAGTTAAGCAGGGAGGGCTGATGATCAGCCTCAGAGCTACAAACATCCTCCAGTGTCTCCACATCCTGTTAGCGGCTGTTAGCATCGTTAGCTCCGCTCTGAGTCTCTGGGGGCTGTTTTTTCTTTGACTCTGAAACAAATTTTTACTCACATTGATGGAGAAAACATTGGAACGAGACCAACTGGTTAATAGTTGCCTTTTGTATCTATGCTTCTTTTTCTATGTCTGCTTCTGTCTCCTTGAACCCCAGTGGGCCTCAGCAGATGGCAGCTCACACTGAGCCTGGTTCTGCTGGAGGTTTCTTCCTGTTCAAAGGGAGTTTTTCCTCTCCACTGTCGCTACAAGCATGCTTAGTGTGAGGGATTGCTGAAGAGTCAATGAGTCGATGCAATCAGCTGGTTTTCCTTAGATAGAAAACTTTGAATCAATCTGACTGGATGATCTGGTGAACTGGAAAGTGACCTGAGATGACAGGATGTGAATTGGAGCTATAGAAATAAACTGAATTAAATAGTAATAACATTTGTCAATTAAAATAAAACATCAAAGGTTAAGGTTATTAAATGATCTGAAGCTGTTCAAAGGTATTAATAAAAAGGAAAAAACATCTATTATAAAAAGCTCTCTAAATGAGTCATTTGCTGAGATAAATTGTTCTTCCTCCAGGAACTAAAACCAAAACTCAGAGCATAAATCCAAACACCTTTTTACTTTATTGTCTCCAAGCATATTTATAATAAAGTAAATAATCCTGATCTACAAACTAGGAGAACTCATCCATGTTATATGTTTAAGAGAAAGAAAAACATTTAAAGTTACATTTTCACTAAAATGCAGAGACTGTAAAGAGTGATGATGAGATGTTAAACATTTCTGAACCAACAAACTGACAGATTCTCTGCTCATTATGTCAAATACTGATAAAGATAAATTTTACACGTCTTCAGGAATACACATCGACAACACTCCTTATTTCTGTTTTCATCAAGCCCTTCACTAATTCCTACAACAACTAAGTAAATTGCTGAAGGAACAAAGTTAAAATAAATGAAAGTTTATATACATTTTTTTTGTTTGAATTTACATTTTTATGTTGCATTTATTTTCAAATATTGTGTTACTAAAACCTGAAAATTTGGAGGATTTAAAAATATACATGTTTTTTGAAAGTGAAATAAAACTTATAGAATCCATTCATATTAACATTAACATGATAAAATAAATATAAGAAGTAAATTCAAATTCCATCTTCAAAGGACTTTAGGATGGTTGTATTTACAATAAATCATTTTTAAAACAGAAACAGATTGAAATTCCACAAACATTACTGACTAGCATAAGTCATGCTGTTGGGTGCTAGAGTCTGCTTTTCCCACTAGGTGGAGCCATTAGGCTGCAGTTTCTGTGCACCTGCGCGTAATCATCCTCATCTTCTCCAGTATTAGAGGAGCGGGCGGATCTCCAGCGCTTGTGTTAATCACTACTGCTACTCAAAGCCTCCCTCTGTATGGGGCGCCGTTTGTAAAGTTAGGAGCAATTTTAATGGTTATTTAGCGCGTTTTAAGAGGAAAATAAGGGTGTTCATATTCCCAAGTCTTATAAAAGTCTTATAGAAATCTTACTTTGTCACATAAATCTTTAGTTTGGAGCTAAATATTTATTTTAAAATACAAAGATTATGTTTGCAAGCTTATAGTTTTTTTGAATCAATCAGACTTTTGTTCAAGTTTTGGATAGCACTGCCCACACCTCAGCCGGTCCACTCAGCGGCCTAAAACCAGAACCAGATCCCATGGGCTACTATAATCACACACAGGTTGGCGTGCCGACCACATGTGCTCCGCAGGTTACCAACCATTCCGCTGCTGAACAGCAGCTTCATCAAGACAAAGAAAACTGCTGCAGGTGCTTCAGCTCTGTACTAAAAAAAACTCATATGATGTTTTTCATAAATGTGAAAAGGTCGTCAGGAGGAAAGGTGCTGGGGTAATCAATTTTTGTAAATAAATTTGTCATTTTAAACTTTGAACCGTGTGTTTAATACAAATTTAGAGCACAAATAACAATAGCATACAATACGGCGTTCTAAAAAATCTATATATTAGACCTGATATAAGGTCTACGTATCCACAATGAGTTTATATCGCACACTAGAACCATTTCAGTGGATGACATCATCACTACTAATGCGTTCCATTGGGAAAAATGTCACCCGTCAAATTGACGGCCAGTGGGAGTTCGAGTAGGATCAGAATTCTGGGAGTCTTGGTGTTAAAGGACTGGAAGAGGACGAAGTTTACGAGGAGACTTTTCTGAGAATTTCAGAAAGAGCACTGAGGAACCAGAACTGATCCAGAATCCAGGATACAGAGGTTCAGTGAAGGTGGTGCTGAAGGTGAAGAGGTGGATCAGTGAGTCAGAGGAGACTCTGTAGAAGGACAGGATGCCAGCAGGATAATCCACATACACTGCTACTCTGTTACAGACAGAGGAGGAGAAATACCAGGAGGAGGAGGAGGAGGAGGGAGGGGAGAATGAGGCTTGCTTCCTGTTGTGTCTGACATTGTAAAGACCATCAGAGCATCTCAGACTCCAGGAATGATCATTCCATCCAAACAAGCAGTCATCACCGTCTCCTTTCCTCCTGATTCTTCTGTAACTCACTGATATATCAACTTCTCCTCTCCACTCAACCTCCCAGTAAAAGCAACCAGTCAGACCATCACTACACAGCAGCTGAGGACAGATATCAAATCTATCTGGATGATCAGGATATGACTGAAGCTCCTCCGCATAGGACACCTTCCTGTTGCCTTCAGACACTTTCAGGTTTCTGCTCACTGTGTTTGTATCGATGGTGAGCTGACATGAATCTGATGGAGAGAATAAACACAATCCAGCTGCAGTTAGTGATCATTCATATGAAGATTCCTCAATGAGTGATGGACAGTTTGAAGATGGTTGAATTCGAAATGCTTTGCTGTCATGAATCCAATGAAAAATACACGTACACTTCCTCAGATCTGGTTCCACCCATCGGACTCCTTCAGGCTCCCTGTAAAACAGGAGGAGGGTCAGACCATCAGTGACTTTCAGCAGGAGAACGTGGACATTATAATAGATCAGATCAGATTCTACTCTGATGCTGCTGAGGAAATAACAGGAACAGAGAATACTGTCCCTCTCTAGAACCCAGAAGAACCAGTTTGATGAATCCTCACTGTTAGGTTTATTCAATGATGATTATAAAATTAATGTATGTATGCTCATGAAACATTTGTGCAAGGGGATGCTCCACTGTGTCTTGTGATTCAGTCAGGAGACCATCCTGCCTTGTCATTCTAGTGGAGCATCCTGTCTTTATGAACTGATCAATTTTTCTGTCAGAACAATACTCTGTTTGTAACCATGTGTCATGTTCTGTTAATAAAGCGCTCTGCAGAGGAGGTCCGGGGGGAGACAGTTTGTTTAAGTCTGGGGTTCAACGGTCTCTCCTCCTGCAGGAGCTGTATGAAAAGCCCTTACTGTGTATTTCAGTTCCCCTTTGCCGGACGGGGCCAGTTTGGTCCAGCCCTTCCCTGGGCATCTTGGTGACGACTCCAGAGGAACTGATCTACATGACAAAGGGTAGGCCTAAAGTTTTTGATCAAAAGTTGGTCTGGGACAATTTAAAGTTACAGCTGTAATTGCAAGAATATTTGATGAGACCAAGTCTTGTTGACGCATATGGCATCTGGGTATTCTGTGCGTTAGAATTTGGGACTCTTTGTTTTTTTAGAGATAGTAAGGTTTGCAGCTGCCGCAGCAGGGATATTTGACAGATACGGCATCTGGGTATCCGTTTTGGGTACTGTCCTGCTGAATAAACATCCAGGGTGGAGAATACCCTAGGTGTTTGTACTGGACTAAATTCTTTAAAATTGGTAAAGGTCAAAGTAAAGTCAGGGATAATTTAAAATCTACAATTAGAAGTTTGTAGAAGCGCAGGATCCAACAAAAAATAAACACTTGAATATATGGTTTTAAGAAAAATATGGGTTTGAGGGACGCCTCTATTCCAAAATAATAAAATAATAGAACTAAAGAATAAAATAACTAAAGTGAGCCAGGGAGGTAAAAGAATTAAAAAGGATGGGTTTAGGGAAGAGTATAGAGAAGATCATCAAGGGTATGGAAAGTTTGTGTCAGATTGATCCAACTAATTTAAAATACTTGTCGAAGTGGAAGTTAGAGTATGAAATGGATGGTGTGTGGAAGTAGATCAATGGAGAAATGTTATGTGCCGGCTAGAAACAAGCACTAGTGCGAGAATAGATAAATAAATAAATGATCCAACTGACAGCCTTCCTAATGCGCCTGCAGGGTCTCTAAAACTATTAGGTGCAGAACCAAAATATTAAAAATAATTAACCCGGCAAAAAATTATTTTAGTCATGCAAGCTACATACAGGGAATAAAAAAAATTAGAGGGGTTAAATAAGTGGATTGTGCAAGCTAAAACATAGAAAAAGCTATGAAGTGTAGTTTGGACCATGATTGGGCTCAAGTGAGGGGCCGATGATCACAGGGGAAAAACAATTGGTCACTGATGAAGAGGGATCCACAGTGGAAACTGATTTTGTGTTAAGCCCAGACTGTCCAGTTAATTTATTAGGCAGAGATGTTAAGGAAAATGCAATTAGTGCTGGTGCCTACAGACAAAGAGAGAGTGGTGAAAAGATGTACATGCTGCAGGGGGAAGTTATGCTACGTTCACACCGGGTGCAGCAAAAGCAGCAAAATCGCGTTTGCTGCTTCATTTTTGCTGCTTGTACCAGTTAGTTCTGACGCGCGGCTGAAGCAGCTTTGCTGCTCTGGCAGCTTCTCTGATTGGTTGACGCAGCGCGTCGAGCAGCAAAAATTCAGTTTTTCCATCTCGAGCAGCAGCGCATTTGCGGTGCGCCACGCGCGTCAGATGCTTAAACGCGCCTGATGCGCTGCTTCAGCTGCTCAGACGCGCTGCGCCTGATGCGCTGCTTCAGCTGCTCAGACGCGCTGCGCCTGCTGCTCAAAACGCGCCGCGGGACCTTTTGCTGCGCCTTGACGCGTGTCAACCATTGACTTTGTATGAAAACTCGCTGCTTCTGTCGCGCCAGCTGCGTCCGGTGTGAACGCAGCATTACTCCAGAGCTAAAAGCAGCAAGATAATGTAAATGCTAAAACCATCTAAAAGGCTAATTTTTGTAAAATCAGCAAATAATCAAACATCCTAGGAATGTATGTCAAGGGCAATAGAAATAGAAGACCTTCAAACAGGAAAAAGGTTGCAAGGTTGCATGTTTTTGTAGTAATATCACCAATCCAATCTGTTAGGATGAGACTTGATGGAAAATTAGGCATTGCAATTTTCCCCACACTGGGGGGAATGAAGGCTGTATGAATAATACATGTAATGGTTTTGCAACTAAATCCTTCTGTGTTTTATGCAACATGCTTAGCATTTCTGCTCCATGTCGTTTTTTCCAACTATAGAAACAGCCTTATAAAATTCTGTTTGATGTAAAACCCCAGGTTCAAGATTTAGCATGTGTTAAAATAACTCAGCATTGCTGCAAGCTACATTTTTTAACCCAACACTCACCTGAATATTTTCCAGTCTGAATCAGAAAGGACATTCTCTGAATCTTGGAGCTTGTTGTTCTGCAGGTCAACGTCTCTCAGATGGCAGGACTTGCAGCTCAGAATTGATGACAGAACTTCACAAGTTCTCCCTGAAAGGCCACAGGATTGAAGTCTGAGAGACAAAATGAAACAAGTCAGAATAGAACAAACAGATTTTATCTGGACATAAAAACTGTTGGACCTCAGTCATTTGTTTCCTTGGTAACGTGATTCAGAGATTCCTGAAGGGGACTGTGGTAGAATCAGGACTCTGGGTGTTAATTGCTGATCTGACAGCATTAGGACAGGGACTCTGATCAGAGAGTATGGGCACAGAGAGACTTCTATGCAAACTTTAATTTTGTAATTCTAGGCATGAACACATACGAGGCTGATCAGCATTACGGACAACCTGCATAAACTACAGAGAAGAAGTGCTTCCTAGGAAATGATGTCATGTCCTAAAGCATCAAAATAAGAGCTAGTCCAAATCTTTTTCAATCCTCCACTGTTAACTCTTAGTCGGGCAAAACCAGCCACATCTGCCCCAATCTGAATACTCTCTGCCAGGGTCATCCCACTGCTCCTAACTGAGCTACAGAATGCTGCCTCACCGTACAACTGTTGTCTGGTCAATCTTTAAACTAATAGCTGTATTTGTGATTGTTTTGGACACAGCATGTTGGATTCGACTTGTCAAACTTTTTTTTCCCCCGTCTGATTTTGAGCAAATGAAGAGAATCGTCTCCAGTGTCTTGATTTGGTTCTTAGAGAATTCTACCATTTTGAGCCCCAACAGTTTTTATGGTAACTTCATATTCGGTAGAGTCTCTGTAATGTCTGGCTCCAGTTGACCCATCATTTGTCTCTGTCTTTTTATTATTGAGATCTTTGTCATCAATTTAGCTCCTCAACAGCAGTTATAGCCTCCAGAGCAGGTAACTGCCAGTAAAGATCAAATGCAAGTAGCAACCATAGAACCTTATAGTACAGAAGACAAAATAGGTCTGCTTGAACATATGGTGAAAAATGTTCACTACAGATTGTAGGATTAAAATTAGATCAGGTCAGAAAACTTCTCAGTTGGTCTTACAAGGTTTGAAGTTGTTTATGCACTGCACAGAAAATAGACCAAGTTATGTACTCAAAATATTTGTTGCTGTCACTGTGAAGGACAATAATGCTAAAATTACTTAACTTCTGTGCCTTCATGATATTGTAACCATTAATACATTCTTTACTAACCGATAAAGACAACAAAACAAATTAGACCTGAGAGTTTCCAGTTTGCAGTGTGGGCTCTCTAGTCCAGAAGAAAACAGCTTCACTCCAGAATCCTGCAGCTGGTTGTTACTCAGATCCATCTCTCTCAGATTAGAGCTCTGGGAGCTGAGAACTGAGGCCAGAACTTCACAGCTTCTCTCTGAGAGGTCAGATGTATTCAATCTAAAAAAGAGTGAGACAGAAATGGAGAGAAGATTGGATCAATTAAAACTAAATAAAAAACATCTTAGTACTAACAGAGTTGGAGGAAACTGATAAATTCTGAATTGAGACACTGAAAAGCAGTACAATGGATCTTAAAAAAAACATTTTATATGTTATAAAACCTGCTTAAACTTGGAGTGATATTTTAATCTGTGGGGACTTAAATGCCATGAATAGCATCTACCAAAGTAAAGTAGCAGTTGGTAAGGAGTCAAACAAAGAGCAGTTCATAAAGCCTCATGAAGATTACGTCCGGATTCTCCTTGTGGGATCCAGTCAGGACAAGCCTGAAGGAGTAATCCAAGTTCCTCCCCCACAGGGCCCACCCTCTGCTGGGGGAGCCATGAGAGGCCAGTGCTTTCTGTGGAGGGGGGGTGGCATCCAATCTCTATACAAGCAGAGCAAGAGTTTGGTCTACTTTGCCGGCATGAAGTCTGAAAAGTGTCCGATGCATGCAGGACTCTAGCAGGGCTGTTACAGCTCCAATTCATAACCTTTATGGACTGGATTTCTAGGCTCAGCTACGGCATGCACTGAGGAGGTTTGTGGCACAGTATGATGCTGCCTGGATGAGAATCAGCTCCTCCAAGTCCAAGGCAACGGCTGTCAACAGGATTAAAAGTGACTTGTCCCTTTCAGGTTGGAGGAGAAAGAGAAGTGTAGAAGTTTATGTTTCTTAACGATCTGTTGTGATGAAGAGAGAACTGAGCTAAAAGGCAAAGCTCTCTATTAACTGTTCGATCTACGTTTCTACCCTCAACCATGGTCATGAAACCTGGATCTTCACTGAAAGAACAGAGAGAGATTGAGGAGCTTGGTGATCCAGGACAGGCTTGACATGAATCACTTCTCTTCCACGTGGAGAGGAGAAGGCTAAGCTGCGTCAGACATCTCTTTGGATTCCCCTCAAGAGGATCTGTTCCATGCATCTCCCAGTAGGACAAGGCCCAGCAGAAGAACCAGGACTTGCTGGAGCAACTGTCAGCTAGCCTTGGAACGCCTTGAGTGAAGTGCTAGAGAGGGAGTCTGTGGAGAGACTGCTTCTCCTCCCCAGTCCAGCAGATGATGATGGGTACAAGTAAAATGATGAGTTCCTGAAGCACTATTCAAAAGTGAACAAAATGTTATGATCCATTTAATTCTCATTTTTTATGCCATATTTTACCTTAGAGTTTTCAGTTTGCAATTTTGACTTTTCAGTCCAGATGACAGCAGCTCAATTCCAGAATCTTGCAGCTCGTTGTTACTCAGGTCCATCTTTCTCAAATTAGACGACTGGGAGCTGAGAACCAAGGCCAGAATTTCACAGCTTCTCCCTGTGAGTTTACAATTATTTAACCTGAAAATAGATACATAGAAATAAGAGAAAATCGGATTAACATTCAATGAAATAATTAGTATTACACAAGACAAATAAAGTTACCAAATAAAATAAATTTGTTATTTAGAACAAGCAGCAAAATATAAATTTGACATGGTTTGTTATTTGCTTTTTATTTTCAAAATAAAAAAAGCAATAATCCCCAATTATTCAGTTTAAAAATAAAATAAAATTGGAAAAATGACTATGCCTCTTTTTTATTCTAGCGATTAAAAGAGATGCTTTATATTTCGTTATTGCAAAAACTAGACCTGGTTGAACCAGAAATGAAAGTCTGAAAATCAGGTTTTTAATCTGTATTAGAATGCTGAACGCCTTCCATACTGTTCCCCAGTGGGGGGCGGAGTGACCGAACCCGACCCGGTGATGGTATGAAACACGGGGCCTCCGTTGTCCAGGCCCACCGGGTCTGGTTCAGTCGCTCCCCGCTGGCTCCGGGGTTCGAATATGTGCTGCACTGTAGTCGACCAAAATTCCCCCTGGACATTTTTTTAAGGTATTTAAGGAAAAGTAGGACGTATCCGTGAAAAAGAGGACGTCCAGTCACCCTATGATATCAACAATCTGATGTTTCAGTGAGTGAGTGTTTGTTGCTATGATGTGTCTTTGCTCAGCAGCTATGCTCGTTGTAAACCAACCAATCAGAGCACAGCTCATCTAAATATTCATTATCATACCATAAAAAGAAGAAAACCTGTCGTTTCATTCTAGGGCTTTTAACCAGGCTGCATTAGGGCTCATAGAACAGCTAATATGCCATTTTCAGGCCAACCAATGTTACCCACCCTATTAGAGACCTGAAGGACCAGATACCCTATAGAATCATTCTATCACCCTATTCAGAGACCTGGAGGACCAGATACCCTATAGAATCATTCTATCACCCTATTAGAGACCTGAAGGACCAGATACCCCATAGAATCATTCTATCACCCTATTAGAGACCTGAAGGACCAGATACCCTATAGAATCATTCTATCACCCTATTAGAGACCTGAAGGACCAGATACCCTATAGAATCATTCTATCACCCTATTAGAGACCTGAAGGACCAGATACCCTATAGAATCATTCTATCACCCTATTAGAGACCTGAAGGACCAGATACCCTATAGAATCATTCTATCACCCTATTAGAGACCTGAAGGACCAGATACCCTATAGAATCATTCTATCACCCTATTAGAGACCTGAAGGACCAGATACCCTATAGAATCATTCTATCACCCTATTAGAGACCTGAAGGACCAGATACCCTATAGAATCATTCTATCACCCTATTAGAGACCTGAAGGACCAGATACCCTATAGAATCATTCTATCACCCTATTCAGAGACCTGGAGGACCAGATACCCTATAGAATCATTCTATCACCCTATTAGAGACCTGAAGGACCAGATACCCCATAGAATCATTCTATCACCCTATTAGAGACCTGAAGGACCAGATACCCTATAGAATCATTCTATCACCCTATTAGAGACCTGAAGGACCAGATACCCTATAGAATCATTCTATCACCCTATTAGAGACCTGAAGGACCAGATACCCTATAGAATCATTCTATCACCCTATTAGAGACCTGAAGGACCAGATACCCTATAGAATCATTCTATCACCCTATTAGAGACCTGAAGGACCAGATACCCTATAGAATCATTCTATCGCCCTATTAGAGACCTGAAGGACCAGATACCCTATAGAATCATTCTATCACCCTATTAGAGACCTGAAGGACCAGATACCCTATAGAATCATTCTATGACCGCTTTAATGACTGTTAAGCTGTTTCGTTCATTGTTGGATTGGTGACGTATTTCCGCCGGGGCGCAAAAATGTTTGCTCATAGACTCTTGTTAAAAGTTGTACATAGATGTTTTTGGCCTTCTTCCCCTGGAAGGATTGTTTGAGTCTCACACTGAGCAGGGGGTTAATCTCCACAAGTTCCGTTCAAGTCCTCCTGGATTCCAAGTGACAGTCCGCTCCATAGTGCCTGAGAAACCAAATCAAAAACTGTCCGCCCTCCAAAGAGTTCCTCCCTTTGATAAACCCACACAAGACTGGATTCTGGGAAGAAAGTTTTCTCAACTGACATGAGTCCCGTTTACTCTGTTTCTCCAAAGTCATCGTTCAAAGTTCCCACGGACCCTGAACTAACCTCTGATACTTCCCTTCCCACTTCCAGTTCCGGTTCACCTGTACCCTGAGTTTCCTGAATTTAAACCCGTTCATCTCCTCAATAAACCTGTTAAACTTTTACCCTGGTTTCTCTGAGTGGTTTACTGCATGTGGGTCAGATCCCTTAAGAAAATCATGACAATGTTTGACTTAAGTTTAAGAGTTTTCCTTAAATTTTGAGGGTTATGGGGCTTGGTTTACAAGATGAATTTTAGTTAATGGCTCATATTATTAACTAATGACAAATTTCTGCATTTAGAACCTTTTTTGGGTCCCCTGATAAGACAACAGCTTGTTTTGTATACAGAACCTGAATTGTGCAACTTACTTTGATTTTTCTTCAGTATTTTACTAAGCACTTAAATTCTGAACACTCTGATGATTTAAATGAACTCAATGAATGATAAATTAATGAAGAATGTTTGATCTGATATCTTTGAACTTAATGCATTTTTCTTATATCTCAACAAAATGTTTTCAGCTGAATGATAAGCTATTTGCTGAGTGAGATTTTCTGAGATTCAGCTTGACTTTAAATCCGGCGGTTCTTTTTGAACTGTTTTATTTGTGATACATTTTTTTATTAGAGAGAGAAAACAGTTCTGACCTGAGAGTTTCCAGTTTGCAGTTTGAGTTGTTCAGCCCAGAAGAAAGCAGCACCACTCCTCCATCCTGCAGCTTATTGTTACTCAGGCTCATCGTTCTCAGATTACAGAATTGGGAGCCAAGAACTGAGACCAGGAATTCACAGCTTCTCTCTGAAAGGTTACATTTGCTCAGTCTGCAGAGACACAGGAGGAAATAATTAGAAATATATGATGGATTAAAACAATCTTAAACAAGGTAGAGGAAGCTCTGGAACAGTTTAAAATCCAAAATTTATTTAATTTATTTAAAAACCAAAAATTGTAAAAAGTAATTTAGCTAATGTTTACGTTTCATGACCTTCTTTAGCTTTACATGATGTTTTTATCTGCATAAATTAAGCAGGAAAAAATCTATTATTTCTATAAAACCTCCAACAGATGTTAGTTAAAAGGGAAACATTAGCTGATGTTACTTTACTATTAAGAGTGAACGAGATGATAAGATCTATAAATATTTCTCCTCTGAGGAAAAAGTAGTAAAATATAAATTATGGTAGAAATTAAATTTAAGTTTTTCCTTATGTTTTCTGACCGCAGAGTTTCCAGTTTGCAGTTTGGACTCTTCAGTCCAGACGACAGCAGCAACACTCCAGAATCCTGCAGCTTGTTGTTACTCAGGTCCAAATGTCTCAGGACAGCGGACTCAGAGTCAAGAACTGGGACCAGAAATTCACAGCTTCTCTCTGAGAGGTTACAGTTGTTCAGTCTGCACACAGGAGGAAATAAATTAGAAAAATATGATGGATTAAAACAATCTTAAGGTAGAGGAAGCTCCTGAATAGTTTAAAATCCAAAATTCATTTAATACATTTAAAAACCTAAAATTGTAAAAAGTAATTTAGAAAATGTTTAAGTTCCATGACCTTCTTTAGCTTTACATGATGTTTTAATCTGCATAAATTAAGCAGGAAAAAAAATCGACTATTTTTATAAAACCTCCAGCAGGTGTTTGTTATATGAGAAAAGAATATTCCTCCTCTGAGGAAAAAATGTAAAATTAAAATAGTGGTGGAAATTGAATTTAAGTTTTTCCTTATGTTTTCTGACCGGAGAGTTTCCAGTTTGCAGTTTGGACTCTTCAGTCCAGACGACAGCAGCTCCACTCCAGAATCCTGCAGGTTGTTGTTACTCAGGTCCATCTCTGTCAGATTAGAGGACTGGGAGCTGAGAACTGAGGCCAGAGCTTCACAGCTTCTCTCTGAGAGGTTACAGTCATTCAGTCTGAAGACACAGACACAGATATGAATATCAGCTAATTTTTTTATGGATTAAAAAGGCTAATTTCAGCCTAGAAGCACAATAGAACTGCTTAGTATGATAATATTTAACAACTCATAGCTAAAAAATATAATTGCGAACCTTCCCTTTGACAAAATATGAGGTTAATACGTATAACAGATAATGAACTAAAAATTGAAACAAAAGTTAGTAAATACATTAACTTTAGATCAGCTCTAGTATAAAATGCATAACAAATTCATTTTATGTTACATTTTCCTAAAAAAACCCTAACTGAACAAGTTCTTTACTACTAGATTAATAGTGCCTTTCATACACATAGTTGTTGCTCAGTATATTCAGGATGATAGTTACTGGAGGTTTCAGCTCCTGGTTAAAAATACAGATATTGTCAATACTTACATAACTTTGTTGGAAGCTTTGACTACTGGCAGCAGCCTGAGAAGAATTTCCTCTGAAGCAGAGTATTTTCTCAGGTCAAACACATCTAGATCTTCTCCAGAGGATAGTAAGATGAAGGCCAGAGCTGACCACTGAGCAGGAGACAGTTTATCTGTGGAAAGACTTCCTGAACTCAGAGACTGTTGGATCTCCTGGACCAGAGAACAATCATTAAGCTCATTCAGACAGTGGAACAGGTTGATGCTTTTCTCTGCAGACAGATTCTCATTGATCTTCTTCTTGATGTACTGAACTGTTTCCTTATTGGTCTGTGAGATTTGTCCTTTCTGTGTCAGCAGACCTTGAAGGAGAATCTGATTGGTCTGAAGGGAAAGACCAAGGAGGAAGCGGAGGAACAAGTCCAGGTGTCCATTTGGACTCTGTAAGGCCTTGTCCACAGCACTCTGATGGACATAGTTTAGATTTGGTTTCTTCAAATGTCTATTCCTCTTTTTTTGTTCTTCCATTAGATTAACTCCATCCTTGATGAAGGTTAGATGGACATGAAGAGCAGCCAGAAACTCCTGAACACTTACATGGTTAAAGCAGAACACCTTGTCCTGGTTCTGGTACAGCCCTCTCTCCTCTTTAAAGATCTGTGTGAACACCCCTGAGTAAACTGAGGCTGCTGTGATATCGATGCCACACTCTGTCAGGTCTGATTCATAGAAGATCAGGTTTCCTTTCTGCAGCTGATCAAA
Source organism: Cyprinodon tularosa (assembly GCF_016077235.1). NCBI lineage: Eukaryota > Metazoa > Chordata > Actinopteri > Cyprinodontiformes > Cyprinodontidae > Cyprinodon > Cyprinodon tularosa. The sequence goes on along the minus strand of NW_024039431.1, from coordinate 228,299 downwards.
AGCCAGTTTTCCCAGAGACTTGATCATCTTCCTGCTCTCTGTGGTCCAGTGTGGATCTGTCTCATATCCTCCATCGTATTTGACCTTTTTTACTTTGGTCTGAACCACCAGGAAGTGGGTGTACATCTCAGTCAGGGTGTTGGGAAGCTCTCCTTGCTTTTGGATCTTCAACAGATGCCCCAGAACCGTAGCAGTGATCCAGCAGAACACTGGGATGTGACACATTATCTGGACACTTCTAGATGTCTTGATGTGGGAGATGATCCTGCTGGCCTTCTCCTCGTCTCTGAATCTCTTCCTGAAGTACTCCTCCTTCTGTGGGTCATTGAACCCTCTGACCTCTGTCACCATGCCAACACACTGAGGAGGGATCTGATTGGCTGCTGCAGGTCGTGTGGTTATCCAGAGGAGAGCAGAGGGAAGCAGTTTCCCCCCGATGAGGTTTGTCAGCAGAACATCCACTGAGGTGGACTCTGTAACATCAGTCAGGACGTCATTGTTGGTGAAGTCCAGAGGAAGTCGACTCTCATCCAGACCATCAAAGATGAACAGAACCTGATAGTCTTCAAAGCTGCTAATTTCTTTGGTTTCTGTGAAGAAGTGATGAGCAAGTTCCACCAAACTGAACTTTGTCTCTTTCAGCACATTCAGCTCTCTGAAGGTGAATGGAAATATGAACTGGATGTTCTGGTGGGCTTTGCCTTCAGCCCAGTCCAGAGCAAACTTCTGTGTTAAGACTGTTTTCCCAATGCCAGCCACTCCCTTCGTCATCACTGTTCTGATTGGTTGATCTCTTCCTGGTGGTGATCTTAAAATGTCTTCTTGTCTGATTGTTGTTTCTGGTCTGCTGGATTTCCTTGATGATGTTTCAATTTGTCTGACTTCATGTTCATCATTGACCTCTCCAGCCCCTCCCTCTGTGATGTAGAGTTCTGTGTAGATCTGGTTCAGAAGAGATGGGTTTCCTGCTTTAGCGATCCCCTCAAATACACACTGGAACCTCTTCTTTAGACCAGACTTTAATTTATGTTGACAGACTGAAGCAAAATGTTCTAAATAAAAAAAAAAATAAAGCAAAATCAGAAAACAAATCTGTGTATGGTTCATTTTTGTTTGTCTTTTTTGGCTTCTTATTTTACCTCAAACTAAAAGCAGCATCTTAACGTGGTGGAGGGGTTTCAGTGCCTGGGTGATCCCAGAGGCTATATTGCCGGGGGCTAAATGCCCCTAGTAGGGTCTCCCAAGGCAAACAGGCTCTGGGTGACATGACAGACGAAGAGCGGTTCAAAAACCCTTATGACGAGGACCACATCGAGGCACGCGACATTGCCCGGTACGGCGGAGCAGGGACTCCACCATGGAGCCAGGCCTGGGGTTGGGGTTCGTCGGCGAGTGCCTGGTGTTCGGGTTCTTCCTCACGGGACCTGGCCGGGCCCAGCCTGAAGGAGCAATGCGAGGCCATCCCCTAGTGGGCCCACCACCTGCAGGGGGAACCATGAGGGACCGGTGCAAAGAGGATTGGGCGGCAGCCAAAGGGGGAGACTTCAGCGACCTGATCCGCGGGCGGTTAAACTGGCTCTGGGGATGTGGAATGTCACCTCACTGACAGGGAAGGAGCCCGAGCTTGTGCAGGAGGTGGAGCGATACCGGCTAGAAATAGTTGGGCTCACCTCCACACACAGCCGGGGCTCTGGAACCCAGCTCCTTGAGAGAGGCTTGACTCTCTTCTACTCTGGAGTGACCCGCAGGGAGGGGCGGAGGGCAGGGGTGGGGGTGGGGCCCCCCAGTTCAGCCGTCTCGTGTTGGAGTTCACCCCGGTAGATGAGAGGGTCACATCCCTTCGCCTTCGGGTTGAAGGGGGGACTCTGACAGTTGTTTGGCCTATGGGCCGAACGGCAGTACGGAGTACCAGGCCTTCTTAGCATCCCTGGGGAGAGTGTTAGAAAACGCCCCTACTGGGGATTCCATCATTCTACTGGGAGACTTCAATGCCCACATGTGAAATGACAGTGACACCTGGAGGGGCGTAATCGGGAGGAACGGACCCCCAGCTCTGAACCCGAGTGGTGTCTCATTATTGGACTTCTGTGCAAGTCACGGATTGTCCATAATGAACACCATGTTCAGGCATAAGGATGTCCATCGGTGCACCTGGCACCAGGACACCCTAGGCCGAAGGTCGATGATCGACTTTGTAGTAGTATCTTCTGATCTTCGGCCACATGTCTTGGACACTCGGGTGAAGAGAGGGGCGGAGCTGTCCACCGACCACCACCTGGTGGGGAACTGGATACGCTGGAAGAGGAGGAAGCCTGAAAGACTCGGCAGGCCCAAACGAGTAGTGAGGGTCTGCTGGGAATGTCTGGTGGAACCCTTGGTCAGGGACCTGTTCAACTCCCACCTCCGGAAGAGCTTCTCTCAGGTTCCGAGAGAGGTTCTCTGCCTCTATTGCCGATGCGGCTGCCCGTAGCTGTGGCCGTAAGGTTTGCGGTGCCTGTCGTGGTGGCAATCCCCGAACCCGGTGGTGGACACCGATAGTAAGGGATGCTGTCAAGCTGAAGAAGGAGTCCTATTGAGCTTGGCTGGCTTGTGGGACTCCTGAAGCAGCAAGCAGGTACCGTGAGGCCAAGCGTGTCGCGGCCCGGGTGGTTGCAGAGACAAAATCTCGGGCCTGGGAGGAGTTCGTAGAGGCCATGGAAAAAGACTATCAGTTGGCCTCAAAACGATTCTGGCAAACCGTCCGGCGCCCCCGGAGGGGAAAGCAGTGCTTCACTAACACCGTTTTCGGTGGGAGTGGGGAGCTGCTTACTTGAAGGAGGATATTGTTGTACGGTGGAAGGAATACTTTGAGGATCTCCTCAACCCCACAGACACGCCATTCATCACCCAGGCTGAAGTCACCAAGGTGGTACAAAAAACTCCACGCTGGCAAGGCTTCGGGGGTGGACGAGATCCGTCTTGAGTATCTTAGAGCTCTGGATGTTGTCGGGCTGTCATGGCTGACACGTCTCTTCAACATCGCGTGGAGGTCGGAGACAGTTCCCCTGGATTGGCAGACTGGGGTGGTGGTTCCCCTCCACAAGAAGGGCGACCGGAGGTGTGTGTTCCAACTATCGGGGATTCACACTTCTCAGCCTTCCCGGAAAGGCCTATGGTGCTCCAGGAGTATGGAGTCGGGGTCCCTTTATTAGGGGCCATCCATTCTCTGTACAAGTGGAGCAGGAGTCTGGTTCACATTGCCGGCATTAAGTCGGACCTGTTCCCAGTGCATGTTGGACTCTGACAGGGCTGCCCTCTGTCACCGGTCCTGTTCATAACTTTTATGGACAGGATTTCTAGGCCCAGCCAAGGACCGGAGGGGGTCTGGTTTGGGGACCAGCGGATCTCGTCCCTGCTTTTTGCGGATGATGTAGTTCTGCTGGCTCCCTCCTGCCAGGACCTACAGTGTGCGCTGGGGTGGTTCGCAGCCGAGTGTCAAGCGACTGGGACGAGAATCAGCTCCTCCAATTCCGAGGCCATGGTTCTTGACCGGAAAAAGGTGGCTTGTCTCCTTCAGGTTGGAGGAGAGTCCCTGCCTCAAGTGAAGGAGTTCAAGTATCTTGGGGTCCAGTTCAAGAGTGAGGGAAGAATCGAGCGGCAGGTCGATGGACGGATCGGTGTGGCTGCTGCAATAATGCTGAGCGAAAAGGCAAGGGTTGAAACGTAGACCGGTCGGTCTACGTTTCAACCCTCACCTATGGTCATGAAATCTGGATCATGACCGAAAGAACGAGATCCCGGATACAAGCGGCTGAAATGAGCTTTCTCTGCAGGGTGGCTGGGCTCTCCCTTAGAGACAGGGTGAGGAGCTCGGCCATTCAGGAGAGGCTCAGTGTAGAGCCGATTCTCCTCCACATCGAGAGGAGTCAGTTGAGGTGGCTCGGACATCTTTTTCGGATGCCCCCTGGACGCCTCCCTCGGGAGGTGTTCCAGGCACGTCCCACTGGGAGGAGGCCCAGGGGACGACGCAGGACATGCTGGAGAGACTATGTCTCTCGACTAGCCTGGAAGCGGAGAGGGAAGTCTGGGAGTCTCTGCTTAGCCTGCTGCCCCCGCGAGCAGGAGACCACGAGTACTAAAAGCAGCAAACCTAAAAACTCTCTAAAACTCATAACAAACTACTGTGGAGCTCAATAACAATGCAAAGACCTTCTGCATTTGAAGTAGGTTTTTTCCCTTTTGAAAGGTTCTGTTTTTGTTTAGAAAACATGCAAATAGAAACGGATAAACGGGTCCCCCCCTTTGGAATGGGGGTCGTTAGGCTTCTTTGTTAGCCTGCAATGCCCCATACCTGTCTATGTCTCTGAAAAGGGGGTAGTTAAAGGGGATTGTTGGCCTGGCTGAATAGGCGAGGTCTTCTGTTCTCCTGTAATGGGGTTGGGGCTGCGATGATAGGAAGGAATCAACTCAATCGCTGAATTGTAGGTTTTTGAAAGCGGAAACCTGAGTCCACCCCCTCTGTTCAGCTTTCAATAATCCAAGTCAGCTACTGTATATGTAAAGAAATCATATTCCAGGACACAACAATTTTTTAATGCTTTTTTGTACTATATGCACTCTTTTTATATTGTCTTTTGTATTTTTATCTTTAATGGCATCTTGCTTTAACGCTGTCCTTTGTACTCTATATAAGCTACTGGAACCCGAATTTCCCTGAAGGAGTAATCCCAAAGGATGAATAAAGTTGAGTCTAAGTTTTGGTCAATGTGTCATAAAAGTGATAAGAAGTGACTGACAAAAACTGATCAGGAGTGCCGCCTAACTAAAGGTACGTTTACACCAAATGTGACAAATTTTCTGCATAGTTTACCTAGCAGTGGTTGCTTGACAACTTAGCTCCTGGTCACAAATGATTTGCAATGCAATGCTTCCTCATATTACCCCCTTCCTCAAATCACTTCACTGGCTTCTTGTCGCACTCAGAATTGAATACAAGGTCTCCCTCCTTAGTGCATCCATGGTGATGCCCCACCATACCTTGAGGAACTTCTCACCCCACAGAGCTCAACACGTAACTGATCTACTGCAACATATCTGTTGAAACCACCAAGGACAGAGCTTCGTACAATGAGAGATCAGGCTTTCTTTTCAGCTGCTCCCAGGATATGGAACGCTCTCCCTGGCCACCTGAGGACCCCACAGACTGTGGATGCTTTTAAACGTGGCCTTAAAACCCAGAGAGCTTTTAATTGAACTTTCCCACCTTCTTTTTTTTTGTCTTTGATTATTTTACATTTTGTTTTACTTTTTATTTCTCCATGTATTTTTATTTAGCATTTACATGTTTTACTATGTAGCACTTTGGGATTTGTTTAAATATAAAATGCAACACAAGTCCAAAGTATTATGGCAAGGTGTTTTATCACGATTTCCAACATAGATATTTTATTTTGACTGGATAACACTGGAGTTACAGATCTGTGTAATTCAGTTATGAGAAAGCAAAATCAGCAAAAAAATAAAGTTGCCTCTGTGAATATCCAGTCAAGCTTACATCATGTAATTAAGCAGGAGGAGCTTGTATCTGCTTTCTGAGTCAATGGGACCATTTTGAAGTATAATGCTAAGCAACACCATCTGCATTGGCTCAGGACGCAGGTGGGGGCTCTGCTGCTGCAGGGAAACTGTTCAACCTCCTATGAGTTTTTGAATGATAAAACTTGCCCTTCAAGTTGCTCCTTCACCCTAATTGCTTGATTCACATTCGGTGTGAATGTACCTTAATAGCAGCAATGTCTCCTTCTACTCTGCTATATACGCTACTTATTTCAATATTCCATCTACTACTCTATTTAATTATCCTAATCCTAGAAAATTATTTCATTTTCATTATGCAACCATCATTTTGCAGTTGTTTGTATTTTTGATTGAAATGGATACAAACCTGTACTAAATTTGCTTAAATAGTAGAATTTAGACCTGCAGCGATTTCGCTAACTAGTATTCAATTCATAATCATTTATATTATAATTTACTTTGAAACATTAAAACTAAAGAATGAAACATATACAATTTTAAACACAATTATCTTCTGGGGATTATTTGTATAAAAGTGATTCCATATCCTGAGATTCATCTTTACAGAAACTTTCTTACTTCTCTGCAGACGTTCAGCCAGCTCCTTCTGCTTCATCATCCTCAGGAAGTTCTGTGTGATTTCCATAAAAGCTTCTCTGCTGCTCCTCCTTTGCTCTTTATCTTCGGCTTCCAGCCCATCCTCATCCTCCCATTGACTCTCTGTGCTTTCTAGGTCACATGAACTCAAAACCTGTTGGATCTTCTTTAGCTCGTTTTTCACAAACTCAATGATGTTACCCTCCAGCAGCTGAAAATAGAAAACCAGGAAAGACAAAAAACAGACCTGATCATGGAACAAAACATCACATCCACATTAGACAAACTGACAGTATGTTCAGTAAAGTGCAGCACGGAGATAAATGTGAACAAAATCCATGGAACAATTATTTGTTATGTGTACAGACCACAAATATTGATTCCAGCTGGTTTTGATTCTGCTTGGCAGTTGGAGAACTTGTAACTGGTGAAATCTGCTGGTCCCAGCTGTGGAGGAACCAGGAAGCATTAATTCTCATTACATAGAACCAAAAACAGACAAAACCAAAGGTCCATAAGGTGTTCTACTCTTCTTATGGGTCTTTACTCATTCAGGGAATAAAGTTCCCAGGGAGGAAGTCTCTACTTGAGCAAGGCAGGATATTCTGATAATCATTTAAGCAAAAGATTATTTGACATTAAATATGACATTTTTGTCATGTAATTTTCAAATATATTCCATCCATAGATAATTAAAAGAATAAATAAACAGGTGTGCAAGTTTACCCAAACACTATGAATATATTAAATACCTAGAACTGGAAGATATAGTTGATTAATAGTTCATTCTAACTGAGGGCAAAACCAATTAATTATTATTAGTTAAATAATTGTATCTGATATCTACTTATTGGTCAAGGTTCTTTAGTCTTTTACTCAAAGTTGTACTCTTGGACTGGCTGTTTAAATCCAGTTACCTTCACCAATATAGTAATTTAGACTATGGCTATCCGCAGAGTTATTAATAACCAACCAAAGATATCTGTTTCGTTCAGATGTTAACCAAAGGAGGGTGGATCTGGCCTGAGGAATAAATCGTTTACTGCATAAAATAACCACAAAAGCCCACAGGTAGAAACACAGTGAAACTGCCAGGTTGTGTGGAGGTTTGTAGAGAAAGCTCAGAGAAGGAGTATATATGCCAAAATAGAACAAAGAATGGAGTAATCAACTAATCGGGAGCGTGTGTGGACAGAAGGATCTAGAAGGGAGCTAGGGGAAGGAGACTGACACAAGGGGGCAGCACAGAGTAAACAAGAAATACAACAGTGCTTAAATATAAGAAGAAAATAACTTGGATGAGACTAAATGGAAATTAATCTGACTAAGAAAACAGAATGACACACAATAAAATGTAACTGAAAACCCAAAGTAAAAGCATAAACAGAACCAAAAAGTCCAGAAAAAACCAGAATCATGACAAAACCCCCCTCTTAAAGGTGGATACCAAATGCCCTAAGGAGTCCAAAACCAAAACACAAAGCAACCCACCAAAGGTGGACAAGGACAAAGCACAGTCCGGACTGCCATGAGGCCGAAGACAAAGCAGAGACTCTGGAGGATGGCCATGAGGCCGAAGACAAAGCAGAGACTCTGGAGGATGGCCATGAGGCCAAAGACGAGGCAGAGACTATGGGCGATGACCATGAAGCCGAAGACAGAGCACAGACTCTGTAGGACGACCATGAGGCCAAAGACAAAGCAGAGACTCTGTAGGACAACCATGAGGCCGAAGACAAAGCAGAGACTCTGTAGGACGACCATGAGGCCGAAGACAAAGCAGAGACTCTGGAGGACAGCCATGAGGCCGAAGACGAAGCAGAGACTCTGGAGGACGACCATGAGGCCGAAGACGAAGCAGAGACTCTGGAGGACGACCATGAGGCCGAAGACGAAGCAGAGACTCTGTAGGACGGCCATGAGGCCGAAGACGAAGCAGAGACTCTGGAGGACGACCATGAGGCCGAAGACGAAGCAGAGACTCTGGAGGACGACCATGAGGCCGAAGACGAAGCAGAGACTCTGGAGGACGACCATGAGGCCGAAGACGAAGCAGAGACTCTGTAGGACGGCCATGAGGCCGAAGACGAAGCAGAGACTCTGGAGGACGACCATGAGGCCGAAGACGAAGCAGAGACTCTGTAGGACGGCCGTGAGAATGGAGCAAAGTAATTAGGTGAAAGGTTTATCTGAGACTGTGAGACTCTGAGACAGCGCCCTCCAAGGTTCCTGCTGCTGACCGCCGGTCTCTCGAGGTGTACTTAGACATAACCTTTCACCTATTTACAAAATACATTTGCTAACATACCCAGAAGATTCACCTCTCACCTGCCCTCACCTGACTCACACCTTAATGAGGCATGTGATCGAAATCACTTTGACGAGAGAGTTATCGACCCATCAGAACCCCCTAATGACCTTTAACCCCTCCCCAGCCAGTAGGAGGGATCAGAGCCACCTTTTGTTCCCCTAATTCTTTGTTCCACCTACTGTATATTGATCTCACTGCTCCCCACCACCAGTTAGAAATGAGGAAGCCTCTAAGATGAGAGGAGAAATGTCTCCTAGAAAATTTCACGTCCAGTTGCCTCAACTGAACCTGTCAAGTTTCACCATGACTTGGATTACTGAGAATCTTCACGATACCTCCAACAAAGTTTGTCTTGAACTCACTGGAGACTGAATTAGATGAAAATATCTAGCAAGAACAAACAGCCTTGTTTACAATAAAAACGTGGAACAAAAATATTTTAAACGGAGTCAGATCAGTTCAATACAGTTTAAACAATTCAACAGAGCTCACCTCTTTTCAGCTGAAGGTTGGTCAGATTTAAAATCAAAACCAATACTCATTGACCAGTCGCTCTTTAAGGACACACGTCTGGGTTCTGTTTCTGGATTGAGGTTCTGTTGGATCCTGGAGGAAAAACTAAAATTGTCTGATATGATATCTAAACTTAAACACCTAAATATAGAACTCTAAAATGTTCCACAGTAGCTCATGTTTGAAATTGATCCAAATATTCATGGTTTTACTGTAAAAGATTAATAACGAAACTAATGAGAAAGTTTTGATTTAGAACAATTCACCAGAACAATGAAAAACGGAGCAAGTCTGGTGATGGGAGGGGGAATTGTTTTAGCTCAACATTTTGGAAATTGCTAGTTTCTCTTTGATCTTTATGCATTTTTATTATGTTTAAAGGAAAAGTCTGGTCAGCAAGGAATAATCTATAGATTATTATCTATATCTAAAACTAATAAGTTAAGGTAATTTAAAGGGGAACTCCGTTTTTTTTCCATTGGTCCTTGATTTTCCGTTATTCCATCATGTTCTAATCACCCATATGAGTTTAGTGTCATTTGGAGCCGTTCTGAAGATATTCCGTTAGGTTATATCCAGTAACGTCTTCCTATGGGCAACGACTTGAAGGCACAAACTAAACTGTTCATCATTTATTCTTTATGGTACGCCAGCATTCAGAACATGGAGGCCAATCACTGGCCCCCAGACATCCGCCGTTATATCTTTTAGATTTATATCTTTTAAAAACAAAGCGGCGCGTGTATGACATCATTCATTCATCCTGTCCGCTGAACGGCTGCTAGTTTTCCTCACATGCCTGGAGGATGTCTAGTGCTGCTACCACAGATGATCTCCAAATGGAATTGAATGATTCAGATTAGCTAGAATGAATCTCCTTTCGGTGAAACGCTTCCAAATGTGGAGAAATTCCAGTTAGATCTGCATTTATAGAGCTTCAATCAGCCGTTACTGATGAGGGTGATTGTGGTGGTGAGGGGATGACGGGCAGAGGTCACATGGTGTCCAGGTACCTGCAGTAACCTGGGCTGATTTCAGCTAGAAGTTCGCTAAATGAACAAATCTAGATGATCTTTAACAAGTCGGTCAGTTTGGCCGAGTTACTTCAGTGATAATCTGTTAACTTTTCGTTTGAACATATTTAAAGTATATCTCTGTTTTATATAAGAATCTTTAGATTGACGTTTAGAAGTTTTTTAGGTACTAAAATAACTTTAAAACCTTTTAAATAAATAAAATATTAATGAATTCTCTGTCTTAGATTAAGCAGCAATCATTTAACTCACATTATAAGTCATGCTGTGTAAACAGGAAACTATTAAATATTATTTTATCATCGGTTATCTTTTAGACATTGATTAGATATTAGATATTCTTTTACTAATTTCATTGTAAACACAGGGTAATATTTAGAGTCCAGTTAGAGACGGTGGTCTGACCTTTGACCTTTGCTCTGGTCCTCAGGTTTTCCACACAGAGCGGTGCTGAAGGGAGGGGCCTGGTCCTCTCTGGCCTCACACTGATGCATGATGCTCTGCTAACTCCAGCTCACATAAGCTGCTGGGAGGAATACATAGAAATGTTTGTTTAGGTACAACTTATGTAAGACACACTGCCTGGCAGTTCAGTTTATAAACAACACTGAAACATTTGAAAAGAGTTAAAAAACAATCCACTGGACTTTGTTTCCAAGTTTGCAGACGTTTCTCTTCCCATCCAGGAAGCTTTTTCAATTCAAAATGTCACAAATAGCCTTGAGTTCCAGGTTTTATATCTGGTTTAACCAATTGAAAATCAGAGGGGTCTGAATAAAGAAAATCATCAACCAGTAAAGGTCCGTAGACATTTTTAATTATAATCTGTTACTTTCAACAGAATTTAACACTGAAATAAAATGAGGTTTTTATGCATGCATAAACCTGGGTTTAACCGGAGACTAAGCCATTCTCAAGCACATATCAAGGTGCTCATTCTGAGCCTGGATCCAGATTTATTGTTGATTCTGTTCATGGTGGAGAATCCTGCTTCACAGCAGCAGGTTGAGCCAAACATCCTCTAAATGTGCAGGGTCATCTTTGAGCACGCCATTTCACTTTTCTTTCACCAGTTCACCGCAGTTCTTCCAGCAGTCCACACTTTCTCTGCTCTCTTTTTCTCATGGTCTTCTCCTTCTTTCCCATCGCCCGGCTTGCCACAGGTTTGCCTGCTGTGTCTAAAAGTAGCAGCAGCAGCAACCCAGACTGACAGCTCATTGGCTCATTTGGATCACGTGCAGCCTGGAGCCGGACGCTTTACCGTATTAACAGGAGAAGCGGCGCAAGGGAAATTAGACGCTGTCGTCGGACAACAAATGCGGTAATTTATAAATGTTTTAAATCAGGTGGGTCCAGATTAGCCAGCAAGTGGGTCTGGATCCGGACCGTGGTCCGCTAATCCATGACCTCTGCTTTTTAAAATGGACCAAAACCAAAGCCTTGTTTTGGCTTATAAAACATTCAAATTGAAACGTAAGAACGAGTCCCCCCCTTTGTAATGGGAAAGGAGCTCCCTTTCAGAGACATAGACAGGTATGGGGCATTGCAGGCAAACAAAGAAGCCAAACGACCCCCATTCCAAAGGGGGGGACCCGTTCATCCGTTTCTATTTAGAGGATTTCTAAGGAAAATCAAGACTTTGTTTTTGGTCCACTCTATAAAACCTAAAACTCAATGCTATCGCTGACTTTTTGAATTTAAAAAGCTTCCTGGATGGGAAGAGAAATGCCTTCAAACCTGGAAACAAAGTCCAGTGGATTGTTTTTTAACTTTTTTGGATGACTGAGAATCTTTAACAGCAGCACGGAAACATCCCCGTCTAAAGAATTAAGCAAATCCAGTCTGACTGGAAAGTCTGACTGAACAAGCTGTAGCTCACAGACTATAAAAATAGACCAGTCAAACTGTTTCCTGTTGCATCTCCACAATAACAAGCAGGGAGGAAATAGGAATCTGTTTTATCTGACCTAAATAGTGGAGGTGACAGTTTGCTGATAACAAATAAAAATGAATTTTATTCAAAGATGAAAATATGTAAATATCAGCTATTAATTAACAAACATTCCTTTAAAAGTGACAAACAAGTTTGGCCAAAGATTAGTGATGGGTCCAGAAAGTCCCAAAGTTTCCAGAAAGTCATGTGACCGATCCAGACGTTGGTTCTAACTGACTAGAGTGGGTTTAAAAACGTATCTGTCAACATGATGCATCTGCTAAAAAATATGTCTCATCTTTTGAGGTTTATCATTAAAATTATCCAGAATTTCGGAGCCTAACATTAATAAGAACCTTTCAGCGGCTGCATTTGTATTTTAATTTTCACGTTGTGTCATCCTTTTCCTCTCAGTTATCACTCAACTTATCTGAATTAAAGTTCATTTTCAAATTCACTCTTAGTTTATTTACTGTTTTTGCTTTACTTATTGTTTTAAAAATAGGATATAAAATCCTAGTCCAGCAGTATCCTCATTCACATGTTCCCCTAAATGTTCATGTAATGATAAATGTTCACTTTATTTATTGGCTGCATATAACAATATTAGATATTTTCAATTTAAACATAGATATGAAATAATAGAATATAACCTACAATAGCTTCAATGATATCGTTGTACTAGTTCATCCAATTAATTCAGTTCAGTCCAATCAGCTGCCTGTAGTGTCTCTAAATGTCCAGCAGGTGTCAGTATTCTGAGACATCAACACAGTTTGGCTTCAAGATGCCTCATTAACCATCACTAACTACCACACAGTAAAAAGTAAAAAAAAAAAAAAAAAACATTGATATAAAAGTTAAACCATGAGGGAAAAAAATTAACTTACATTTTGTTTAAACTTCCCAAAGTGATGAAGACGGTTGATGTGTAATCTGGGAGACTGAGATCCAGGTGAGCTGCTACCTGGAATGAGTCAGAGCTAAACATGTGATGGAGGCGGGGCCTAAAGAGGAACCTTTACCAGAAAAACAACTGCGGTTTGGCAGTTTAACTGCTGTTGCTCAGAATCTATGAAGGAAACCCAGAAAGGCCTTTTTACAGGAACTGGTCTCTCAGTCTGGTTGTGATGAAACATGCATTTAAACATTTCTTTAAGCGCCAGTAAAACTGTTAAAAGTGAGAAAACAGAACATCAGAGGCGACAAACTGCTTTTTGAGGATGATGTTAGAAGATCTGCCATCTGTTAGATGCAGTTTAATGTTTCTGTGCTTTAATATTCCCGCTATTCTCTAAAGGAGATACTGTCTGGATGGAAACATGCCGCTTTATACATGTAAAAATATCCAAGGATTCATTAATTGCTTGACTTTGTTTTACAAACCTATCCTCATTCACCATCAGAAATGCTGGAGTTTAAACCAAGTGCTAATAATAAGGTAGATGGTCTCTGCAGCGTCCAAGATAAATAAAATATCTTTATTTTTGTTTGTCTGTTTACATTTTCCTTTTTTCATTGTGGCCCAAAGATCTTTCATTCAGACTCTGTAGTCTACCTTCAATACATGGATGAGAAATAAAATAAGCTGATAAACTAGTTTATTGTCTGTATTTAGGGAAGGTGACCATTGCAGTGAGGGACTCTGACCAGCAGAGGGAGACATTGTGTTCATTTAAAGTCAGCAAGTTTTAAACAGCTGAGAAAGGAAACATTCAGATTATCTGTAACATCCTGAGGGGGATGAAGTGTTTTAGTTGTATATAGAAAATATATAATAATATATACTGGTTTATTGTTTCCATTTTCAAACTTATTTGTTGTATTTTTGTATCAAAATTAGCCTGAAACATACAGGTAAGCCCGGCACCTGCATGTTTCCTTTACTGTTTAAAATAAAAATATAACAAGACCAAAAACAGGAAACAACCTGAGTCTAGATAGATAGATAGATAGATAGATAGATAGATAGATAGATAGATAGATAGATAGATAGATAGATAGATAGATAGATAGATAGATAGATAGATAGATAGATAGATAGATAGATAGATAGATAGATAGATAGATAGATAGATAGATAGATAGATAGATAGATAGATAGATAGATAGATAGATAGAAAAAATTCGTAGGCCTTTTTTTTTTGCATTTCAACTCCTGAATTATTTTTTATTAATTTTTATATAAAAATAGCATTTTTGCTCATTAGCTTCCAGTTCATGTGATCAATTGAGTCAAAGTGAAGGTGGCATCACAGTACCCCCTGGCTTCAAAAGTTAAACCTTTTATTTCTTGTATTTCAAGTCTGTTAAGGGTTTTAGAATAGTATTCATATGTAAATGTTGGCATTTTTGCACAATAGTTTCAAGGTTCTGTGATGAATTGGCTAAAAATCAATGCAGGATTACGGTTTCATGAGAAATGCCTTTTAGTTTTCCATATCAAATCTAAATACATTTTTCTATAGATCGTAAATATTCTAGTATGAATGTCATGGTCCGGCCGCTGATGGTTGGCCTTTTCATCTGCCCTGCATCGCTGTCTGATTATCACTGATCTGTTTCACTTGGTTCCTGCAGCTATTTATGTTGTTTGCTATCCAGCCATCAGGGCCAGATTATTCCAGCTGTTTCTGTGAGATTGAGTCTAGCATCAAGTGTTTGACATTCTGATTCTGACCTGTTTCTGCCTCTGGACATTCTTGTTTTTGCCTTATCCCAGTCTGCCCTGTCAGTTTGTTTTTTGGACGGACTTCCTGGATTTTGCTGGTTACCAAACTTGGACTGTGTTACTGACCACAGCTTGGATTCTCCTTCGGTACCTCCTTGGTTCTCTTATCTCCTGGTCTGTCTACCTGGTTTGGATTTTTCTTTGGCTTTGGATTATCCCTCATGGACACTGTTGCTTCCTCAGTGGCGGCTGGTGCCAGCTCCTCTCCATCCTGGGCTCTGAAGTGTTAACGACCCCAAGCGGCGGACATTCTCCCCCCGGATTCCTCCTCCCTTTGGAATCAGACTGAACTCTCAACCAGGTCAGTGACTTTTTCTATAGTTGAGATTAGCTCGACATTCTTGTCACTGACCTGAGTTTCCTGTCTCTGCAGAGGATCCAGTAATCCGCCCCGCTGAGGTTCCGCCACTCACTGAAGTTTTGAATTGAACTTGTTTTGTAATCTGTCCTGAATGTTGTCTGCTTGAATATTGGGTCCAAGGTTCTGAAGTCGTTACATCGATTGCTTCTCGGCTTCAAAACCTAGGCCTACACTTTCATTTATCTTGCCGTTTATTTTTTTCTCCTGTAAAGTCTGTAATATGCGCGCCTCTTTGCCTTCAGAGGCTCTGAAGACGGCCTCTGCTCCACTGACAGCCTGCTGATGATGATATCATCCTGTTCAATAAATGATCAGTGTTTTTAATTCAGAGTCATTTTCATGTGAATGTGCTTTACTGGAGGCATCCATGTTTGTCAAAGAACACTACTGCCACCTACTGGTTAGTGACATTGTCACGGTGCAGTATCGGCTGTTGATCAAGTCCCAGTGCTGTATCTGGTGTTTGTCACAACGCGCTATTATCCAAGTCATCTTGAAAACATTCTTCTTCCAAATGTTGGCTACATATTACGGGTTTTTTCTCTGGCCAGAAGTTCGATGGCAAATCCTCCCTCTTCAAGTTGGCGATCCAACGACCAACCCGTCCGTGGAGGATCAGGAATCAGAAAGGTGGAATAACTCTTTTTTTCACTTTTCCCTGATGTATTCCAGCATCCAGCTGCCATGCACGTGGGCATTGTCAGTTTCACTATAGCTCTGGTGAATTTCAATGGTGAAGTCCTCTGGAAATCTTCAATAATTGTTGTTGATTGCAGATGTGTCTAGTAGTTCCCATTGATTTAGCTTGTAAAGCGGGGAGAATGGCGCTAGGCTTACCGCACCGTGACGTCACTGCTGGAAGATGGCAGGAGGGAGGGGCTACTATATTTGGGCAAAGATGGCCGCTCCCAGACTCAGTGATCGCAACGAAAAATAAATTTTTTTTAGCACTGAATTCATTAAATCAAACGAACATATCAATTTTAGGTATAAATAATGATCTATTGATTATTTCTTGCTGACCGGACGGCGACCTCCTGGTAGATCAGGAAATCATCAAGAAAAATCAACTGTTGCATTTTAACACCAATTTAACAGTTTATTTCCATTATGGCATCAAATCTTTGGACATTTAGAAGACAAATTTTAAAGTTTAGAAGCAGTGAATATGAAAACCTTTTTAAATGGATGAAAACAAGATTTAAAAATGAAAAGTTAACACTTTTGTGGCTGTAAGGACAAGTTTAGCTTCTGAATAACTGATGTATCAAAAACAGTAGCAAACATTTTGTGAATGTAGTCTAAATGCTCCTCTAGCAGAGTGGGCCGAGGGTCCTTATGGAGGACGCCGTAGAATCACAGAAATAGAAATCAAAATGAAGGCGAAGCGGTTCAGAGAGTGCTGTGCTGAATGAGCGGATGTGGCTCAGGCCATCGGAGCCCACATTGAGAAAGGACAGAGTTCCAGCTGAGGAGTCCAGGTACACGGCCACTCTGTGAGACACGGGCTGCTCGATGAAGGATAAATGACTCCTTTGGCTACTATTCCAACCGCAGTAACCATAATCAGAACATCCCAAACTCCAGGCCTCTTCCTCCCATTCAAGTATCTCCCTCTCACAGTCTTCCTCTCTTTCTCCGTAATATACATAAATGTCAACATGTCCTTCCCAGTCAAACTCCCAGTAACAGCGGCCAGTCAGAGTATTAATGCAGTGCAGTCGGCTGTAGTTATCATCAGGATGAAACTCGTCCACGTAGGTCACCTTCCTGTTATCTTCAGAGAGTTCCAGTTTCTTGTCCACTGTGTTTGTGTCGATGGTGAGCTGACAGGAATCTGATGGAGAAAACAAACCCAATCCAGCTGCAGTTATTGATCAATTATTGATACTCTGATTCCTGAATGATTGATAAATAGATTGAAGCCTAGCTTACTTTTAAGGCTAGGCTTAAAACTTTCCTTTCTGATAAAGCTTCTAGTTAGAGTGGCTCAGGTTATCCTGATCTATCTGTATAGTTCTGCTGCTATAGGCTTAGACTGCAGGAGGACATAGGGACCCCTTCTTCATCATTCTGCTTCATTCTATCTCTATTCTCCCACTCTGCAGAATCTGTTAGTTCTGTTAGGCTAACAAAGAAGCCGAACGACCCCATTCCTAAGGGACGGATCCATTCGTCCGGTTAAATTTGCATGTTTTCTAAGCCAAAAAAAAGGCTCTGTTTGTGGTCCACTCTATAAAGCCTCGGACATCACACTATTTCTGAAATTTTGAATTGAAAAACTTCCTGGATGTGAAGCAAACGTCTTCAAAACATGGAAACATCATCCTGTCCAGTGGACGGGATGATCTGGTGATCTGTAAAGTGCCTTGAGATGATGTGTTGTTAATTAGCGCTATAGAAATAAACTGAATAGAATTGAAGATGGGTGGATGTGAGCTGCTGTTTACTTACACTTCCTCAGACCTGGTGTCAGCATTTGAACTCCGGCAGGCTCCGCCCTGAAAGGAGGAGGGGTCAAATCATCAGTGTCTACCATGCGTCACCCCCCCATTCATTGGTTTTACAACCTGCCTGATTCACTTTATAAGATCAATCTAAGTGTAGTCACTGAAGAGATCTGTGGGTTTTATCTGATTCTGCTTCATACCTGAGAGTCTTTAGTTCACAGTCTGGATCCTTCAGTCTAGCTGAGAGAAGCTTCACTCCTTCCTTTCCTGGGTGGTTGTAGCTCAGGTCAAGCTGCTTCAGATGGGAGGAGTTTGAGCTCAGAGCAGATGCCAAAGCTGCACAGCCCTCCTCTGAGACCAGACACCCTGACAAGCTGCAGATCGATAACAAGACACATGCCTGTGAGCGTTTGGAGCGTTACATTAATCCTCGATTCTAACCACAAATGGACAGACAGACTAATGATACATTCAGATCGCACGCAGGAGGAGCAAAAACGCTCGTGCTGCTTCATTTTTTATGCTTTTAGTTCTGACGCTGAAGCATCTTTGCTGCTCTGGCTGCTTGGTGGTAAAGTGGTTCTGATGCGCGGTGGGCGGAGCTACCCTATCCTTTCTCTGCCTGGAACAATGGCAGCTATATTAGCTGTGAGCAGCGGGTAGAAAGTAGTTAGAATCTATGTTGAAGTGAGAAAGTCCTCCTGAAAACATGGTCTGTGCAGTCAGTTCATCCAGATTACCATCCTGCCTTCAAAGATTATTTCTCTGTGGGAGCCGCTCAGACCCCCACATACCGGCGCTGCGCTGTCACTGGGAATCCCCAGCAGCAGCTGCCTCAGGCCCGCTCGCCTCTCCAGGGTTTTCCCCTCCTGTTGGTGGCGGCTGGAAGTAGATGTTAGCGTTTTTCAAACTGCAGGCAACAGGATAATAAAGGCGAAAAGATTTTTCTGGCAGGTTTCTACATTTTAAGTTAATTTAAACGTTAAACTGTTTCAGAGGAGTGATCATAGAGCTCTGTGTTAGCGTATCAATATCGACAATACCGACCCTGTATTTACTTGGTATCGTATCGATTAAAAATTCCCAGTACTGCCGACCTCTAGTTGTAATGACTGTATAGGTCTGACCTGAGGGACTCCAGCTGACAGCATGGACTGCCCAGTCCCTCACACAGAATCTTCACTCCTGAATCCTGCAGATCGTTGTTGCTCAGGTCCAGCACTCGCAGACGTGAGCGACGGGAGGCGAGGACGGTGCAGAGGGCTCGGCAGCTTCTTCCTGACAGATGGCAGAGACCCAGTCTGTGAGGACAAAAACCAAAAAAGGGAGAAAGTAAACCTGTAAACAACTTAATTCATTTTTTGAATGAACAGCAGCGGATCTTTTATAGAAGTAAATTTTAGATTTTTACTCCACCTTTCTTCACCTTCACCTTTTCTTCACCTTTTTAAAAAGAACTTTAAATTGTAATGCGTCTTTATGACCAGTTTACTAAGATAGGATGGCTGAATATTTGTAATCAGAAGATGTGAAATATTACGCTAATTTCTCACAGCATTTTTTTGCATTCACAAAAACACAGCTTCAACCATTGCAGCTTCTATCTACTTGGTCAGTATTGATGCTATGGAAAACCAGAGCATTAAAGGCATGAGGTGGTTTGGTGTATCGTGCCATCCCCTGACATTAGCTAAACTCAAACTTTGGTATGTGGGCACCTGGAGTCACTTTACCCACCTAGCTTGGAAGGTTGTCACCAGATTCAATGGGAGCATTTCCAGATCGAGAAGGTGTAGCAGTGACAGCTGGCAAATGCTTAAGACATACATTTTTTGTTGTTGTTTTCTAGTAATTGAATTTCAAATGAATATGTAAAATATTTCGAAGTATATTGATATATATTTTAGATGAGGATATTTGATGAGGGTATATTTTGATTTTAATGAGGAGTAAAGCGTGACTTAATTTTTTTCGTCAGATTGATGACGTATTTTCGCCCTATGGCAAAATAATCTCTCTTGTTAAAAGTTGCGCAGTAGCTGCTTTGCAATACAGAGGTAAAGGAGAGCTCAGGGCGCACCAAAGCTATGCCCTGAGGTTACCGGAAGTGTATTTGCTTGCTAACTCCCGCCAAAACGGAAGATTGACAGGTAGGTTCGAGGTCGAGTTAGAGACGCATTGGAGAGAGAGAGAGAGAGAAATGGCGCAAGAAACATCCTTTTACAGCACCGGGTTAAGCAAGAATAAACTGGTTTAGCTCCAAGGCTAGGCTAACTGCATGCAGCAAGGCTAAGGCTTTATCCTGCTTTCCCCGCCTCCTTTTTCAAATGTCAGGATCTGATCCAGCATGGATAAAGGCAGCTAGGACTGATTTAAAGCACTTTGTAGAAAAGGCAAAGAAGAATGAACAATCTGGGATTCACATGGAAAATAATAGAATATATTCTACTATTTCTAGGTGTTTGTTGATTTGTATAGTTGCTCTTAAATAAACACATTCTCAGAAAATAAATAGTTTTTATAAATGAGAAAATTATTAAGCTGAATAATAGCTTCTCCATGATTAAACTGGTACATAATTTTTTAGGTTTGTGACACAATATTTGGCAAAAATACCAACAAAAAAAATCTAAACCTGTATGTTACTTCATATTTTGTTTTTATAATGTTTTTCGTCGTTGGTATTCATATAAATATACTGGCATGATAACTTAGTATACGTTTGATTGGTTTTTGGTATACGTCTATTTTGAATTCATAGCCTTCCCTGGAGAAAAACTCCAGCAGCCACTGATGTGTAGAACTAAACCTGAGTGCCCAGCATCAGTTAGGCTTACCAGCTATTCAACTAAAACCAACTTAAAACCTGGCAATAACCAAACTCTTACTTTTCCTAATCATTTGAATATAGTTTTTTTTATTTTTATAAATCTTTATTCCTTGGCTCTGCTCATTGCATTAAAAAGTGTTGACAAGAGTACCTGAGGTTCTGCAGAGGACAGCCTGGACTCGCCAGCCCGACACACAGCTGCTTCACTCCTTCATCCTGCAGCTCATTGCTACTCAGGTCCAGAACTCTCAGTTTGCACGACTCAGAGCTGAGGAGTGACGACAAGCTCTCACAGCTCGTATGAGACAACTGGCAGAGACTCAATCTGATCACAAAATAGGACAGCAGAAAAGATAAAGAAGGTGAGTGTAGGCCCTGATTATGTCCACACTCATATCCTCAGACATCTCTTCCTTCTTTTGCTGCAGCTTCGGACCCAACAGTTCCTCTAATTAATAACTCAATTTAGGTGATGAGTCGCTTTTTTTCCTGCCTTTTTATGCCTGTTAGCTTTTAAACGGAAAAGGAAAAGCATTGTGTTCTGAAAATTACATTCTTACTGAGGTAAGACTTAGTCTTACCTCACAATCTCCAGTTTACAATGTAGACCTTTCACTCCAGCACATAGCAGCTTTACTCCTATGTCCCCCAGGTTGTTGTTACTCAGGTCTAGCTCCCGTATACTACAGGAAGGGCTGCTAAGAATGGAGGACAAGGCTTCACATGTTCTCCAAAAGAGATTACAACCTCCCAGTCTGTAAAAAGCACAAACATACCCAACCAATGTCAGGGAAATAGCGGCAGTATTGATGTGTATTTGGTTTGTTGTTGTACTTACAGAGCTGTGTCTGAGACGTTGACCACTGGCAACAACATAAGAAAAATCTCCTCGGATTCACGATACTTCTTCAGTTCAAACACACATAAGTTATTTTCTGAGGACAGAATGATGGAGACCAGATCTGACCATTCAGTATGAGAAGGCTGATTTGCAAAGAAATGTCCTGAGGTCAGCTGCTGCTGGATCTCTTCCACTACGGCACCATATTTCATTTCATTCAGGCAATGGAAAAGACACAACATGTTCTCGGTAGATAAATCCTTTCCTAAGCATTTCTTTATACTCTCTATTGCCTGCTGATTGTTCTCTGGGTTCAGTGTGGTGCTTTCAAGCAGACCTTTGAAGAGTGACTGGTTGCTCTGGAGAGAAAGACCCAGCAGAAAGCGGAGGAAGAGATCCAAGTGTCCATTAGGACTTTCCAAGGCCCTCAGCAAAGCACTCTGGTACAGATTATTTAGATCAGGTACTTTTACCTGATTGGGGCATTTTTCCATCAGATTAACTCCATCCTTGATGAAGGTCAGATGGACGTGAAGAGCAGCCAGAAACTCCTGAACACTCAGATGGACGAAGCAGAACACCTTCTCCTGGTACAGCCCTGTCTCCTCTCTAAAGACCTGGGTGAGCACTCCTGAGTAAACTGAGGCTGCTGTGATATCCATGCCACAATCTCTCAGGTCTGATTCATAGAAGATCAGGTATCCATTCTGCAGCTGATTAAAAGCCAGTTTTCCCAGAGACTCGATCATCTCGCGGCTCTTTGGACTCCAAGGTGAATCTTTCTCACTTCCTCCATCATACTTGACCTTCATCACTTTGATTTGAACCACCAGGAAGTGGATGTACATCTCAGTCAGGGTCTGAGGCAAACCTCTGCTCTTTGTGGTTTTCCCTATATCTTCCAGGACCACAGCAGTGATCCAGCAGAAGACCGGGATGTGGCACATGATGTGAATGTTTCTTGACTTCTTGACGTGGGAGATGATCCTGCTGGCCAGCACCTCGTCTTTGAATCTCTTCCTGAAGTACTCCTCCTTCTGGGAGTCACTGAACCCTCCGATATCAGTCATCACGTCAACATAGGCAGGAGGGATCTGATCGGCTGCTGCAGGTCGTGTGGTTATCCAGAGACGAGCGAATGGGAGTAGATTCCCCCTGATGAGGTTGGTCAGGAGAACATCCACTGACGTGGACCTTTCAGGGTTATTTAGAACTTTTGTGTTGGTAAAGTCCAGACGAAGTCGACTCTCATCCAGACCATCCAAGATGAACAGAACCTGGAAGTCTTCAAAGTTGCAGATTTCTTTGGTTTCAGTGAAGAAGCGATGAACAAGTTCCACCAAGCTGAACTGTTTCTCTTTCAGCACATTCAGCTCTCTGAAGGTGAATGGAAATATGAACTGGATGTTCTGATTGGATTTGCCTTCAGCCCAGTCCAGAGTGAACTTCTGGGTTAAGACTGTTTTCCCAATGCCAGCCACTCCCTTCGTCATCACTGTTCTGATTGGTTGATCTCCTCCAGGTTGGTCTTTAAAGAGGTCTTCTTGTCTGATTGTTGTTTCTGGTCTGCTTGGTTTCCCAGTCGCTGTTTCAATCTGTCTGACTTCATGTTTACCGCCAACCTCTCCTGCACCTCCCTCTGTGATGTAGAGCTCTGTGTAGATCTGGTTCAGTAGGCTTAGACTTCCTGCTTTAGCGATTCCCTCAAACACATACTGGAACTTCTCCTTCAGGCGATGTTTAAACTGTTGCTGGTGAACTTCCCTTTCTAAAGTAATAAGAATAACACAGCAGTGAGATCTAAATGTGGTAATCCTAGATAACATTTCTAGAGGTCGTATCTTACTACTGTGCAGAAGATCAGCCAGCTCCCCCTGGTTCATATTCCTCAGGAAGTGTTGGGTCATCACCAGGAAAGCTTCTCTGCTTCTACTCTTCTTCTCCTCATCCACTCCATCTAAAACCTCTTCGCCCTTCGTTGGACTTCCTACGTTTTCTGGAGAATCTGAACAGAGAAGCTGTCGGATCTTCTTTAGCTCGTTTTTCACATAAGTGACCATCTTGATTTCCAGCTCCTGGGATAGAAAGAGAAAAGAATTACATCTCCTAGAGCATTTAAAGACTCATTTCCTTAACTGATTTTAAACAAATCACCAGCCCGCCTTTTTCCTCAGAGAATTAAAGGCCAGGGTTTGACTGAACAAAGAACCTCTCTCTGTTCACTACATAGTAGCCAAAGACTAAATATCAGTGATCGGATCTGGAAAAGGTTAGATGGAACCAGTGGTTAAGACCATGGATGTAATTTTGCGGGGGCTGGGAGAGACAGTTTTTGTCCCCTGCCCTTTTTTTGCCCAAAAACAATGTAACGCTACTCTACACCGACACTGGTCATGTCTTTCACCTGCTTTACTCTTACCGGTTCCTAATTATCACTCATGTCATCCACCTGCTGGTCCTGCCTTATGTTCTGCTCAGTCCAGCTATCGGGGCCAGATCAATGTTTGTTTTCTGTTTGTTGGTTTCGATAGTTCAGTTTATGTTCCAAGGTGTGTGTCTTCATTCCCGGTGGCCAGTGGGTTGAGAGGCTTTTAGTGTCTGTCTTGTCTTCTGATCTGGTTCTGGCCCTTCTCCACTGAGCCCTAAAGGTTTTGGCTCGGATGCGGGAAGGGTCAGTTTTATTCCCATAAGCCTGGCTCCTAGGAGGAGACCAGTTTAAAGTCCTGCAGAAATACCGCATATTGTCTCTGTTCCCTCAACCACAGACCCTGCCCGTTTGCATCTGAACTCTGGACCTGCATTCATGTTCTGTGGATACTTGGAGACCAGGATCTGTCTGTTTCCTGTGTGGATTGGAACCCCTGTTGGGCCACAAACTTCTGGATGTCAGAACTCTCCGGTTCTGATCTGAATCGGTCTCCTGCCTGTGGCTGCTGCATTAGGGACACCCTAGACGCCTCTGCACTGGATCCTGTTTGTCAGTCCATTGGCCGATGGACTGAAACATCAACGCCTTTGTTTTGTTCTGTTTCAGTTTGTTTTTAATAAATGCTTTTAACTTTCCTACCGACTGTCTCACCTTGAATGCTGAGTCCATCTGTCCCTTTTATGACACGCTGCCCTTTCTTGTATGATTGGCTGTCACTGCTGTCACTCCTGAGCTCACTTTACAAACATGTGATGCTCCACTGAATCAGGTCTGTGATTGGACAATCACAGCACTCCTGAAGACCTACTCGCTGCCGTAATTAGAGCTGTAGGGTCATCAGCATTTTTCTCTGCTTTCTGGTAGGTTTTGGATTAGTCTCACGTGCGTGTGAGTGTGTTTGTGTTATTGGTTATTGGACTCGCAGCCAGCCCGCCGGCTGGATCCTACCTCTCTGATGATGGACTGAACTGTTAAACCAGGTTAGTGACTCACGTTTGGAAGCAAACAAAAGATGCCATATCCCCCCCCTAAAGGAGGCTGAGAACAATGGTGCCACAGCAGCACTAGCTGGAACGTCATGTTCTCTGAGAGCCACATCTGACAGGTCCTTCATGATGCATTAATGGCAGGATGTCTCCAGAGATGGACAGATGGACTGTGTCTTTGCTTCCATTGATGAGAGAATGGATCAGGTCTAGAATGGGATGAGCTGGAAGACTTTATGTCAATTTTTAGGAGTGTTACAAAGCCGATATGGATGGTAGGTGTGCAGCAGGCATGATTCGAATTAGCACCCTCAATAATTTATGTGCAGAACTTTCACGGCTTTGTTAGCCACGGTCTCCATGACTACAAACTTAATACAACCTGCTTCCCAGTTACTATTTCTCTGTTGCTCCATAGATGCCAGCATGGCTGTGAATGTTATACCTGAAAGATGGAGTCCAGGTGTGTTTCTGCTGAACTTCCGGGACCTGTTAAGATCTTCTGGACAGTTCTGGGAAGTAATGATGAAAAGGTACAGATAACAGGTTTTAGTACTGAGGCAGTAAATAGTTTGTTGCTGATGAAATGGAGTAAACCAGTTACACTGATCTCAGTTAGCATCCTAGCAGCACATTCAGCTGTATGGCCCATTCTGGCTTCATCCTTAAAGGGGTCAAGAATGCAGAGTTTCCATTGTCATTGGTGAATAACGACAGTTCAGTGGGTGAAATGGACGTACAGAGAAGTTCAAACCCCATCAACACCTCCTTTCTCTGCCAATATCACAGTTCTAAACTTCCACCATCAAACGGGCGAATCCAAACGAAGCGCCGAGTTAATGTAAACTCTAGGATGTTGCCTTATTTGGTTCTGGCCTGTACTTTTGTCACGCCCCGAAACTTATATCCAGCCCAGCCCACTGGTTCACTGGGCCAAGAACACGAATAGAGGTAGATGGAAGACCGCAGTTTAGCTGTTTAGCCTACAGTTGGGTTTACTTCTACAAGAATTACAAAGCAGGAAGTTTCTCTATTGAAAATGAGCCAGAACCACGGGCGGAAATGCAGCGTTCCAGGCTGACCGGAGAAAGGGGAACATTTCCACAGTCTTCCCAAGGATCCAAAGACTCGACAGGCATGGATTACATTCCTCTATCAGAAGATCCCTGCTAAGTTTGATGCTCAGCTGCTCATTTGCTCGAAGCATTTTACCGAAGACAGCTTTCAAAATGTTGGACATTTCAAAGCAGGATTTACTAAACTTCTTTACTGAAACGAGGAGCTGTTCCCAATGTAAGGCCATCACAACCGCAAGCTGGAAGTAGGATTCTGTTGCTAAGCTGCTGATAGCAATGCTAGCATATCAGGCGGGGGGAGGCATGGGACCGTCGTTGTCTAGGCTACTGTCTCCGGGTCGGGCTCCCTTTCCCCATCCGCCAACAAATACAAACCTGAAGACTGAAAAATAACCTGTTAGGAATCCAGTCTGTGTGGTTTGTGTTTGTTTTCCTTCTCGTTGGCCTTCTCACACACCTGCCTCATTACCGGAGGACTCTTAAGCAGCTGACTGCCACTACCTCCACGCCAGAGTGTTTGCCAGGTTCGGTTACTCGAGCCAAGCTGAGTTTTGCTGAGTCAAACTGAGTTTTTGTCAACCTGAGTTTTAACCTTGCTTTTTGTCTTTGCCTCTCGGCAGGAAGTCATCCTGCAAACTGGATGTTTCGGACCTTCTCTCCCCTGGAAGGATCTCCTGAGAACGAAACAGAGCTGAGGATTCAAGTTAGTGGTTTTGGATCAACCTTTTCCCCCAAGGATCGTCTGGGGCTTCTCTCTGAGCAGGGGATTCATCTCCACAATAACCCGTTCAAGTACCGCAGGAAATCTCAGTGGCAGTCAGCTTCTCTGTTCACCAAGGAACAACCACAATTTGGGTAAACCCTGTCCGCCCTCCATCAAACAAGACAATCACTGGAACATCCCACACTGGATTCCATAAAAGACACCTTTTCTGGAAACGTGAGTCTGCAAAAAGTCCTCCTCTTCAAGTCAAAAAATCTAATGTCCCGCTGAGCCTGAACTAACCGCAGTGTCTTCCCCTCACTTTCCAGTTCCGGTTCGACAGTGTTCAGAGCAGCACTGGACTCATATCATCTTTCTAAACAAACCTTTTAAACCTTTCCCTGGTCTCTCGGTTTGGTCTTCTGCATGTGGGTCAGAGCACTAGATAAAATCCTGACATAACCAGAGAACACAACAAAATAAGAATTAAACCACTAAAACCAGAAAACATGGAGCAAAGTAAAACTGAGGACTCAAAAGAAAACCAGAACTATGACACTGGCTCTTTACATTTCAGACAAACCTGATCTGAACCATTTATAATGTTAATGTCATGGTGACCCAATAATGAGTGTGAAGCAGGCTAAAGCTGTCTTAGTTCACCTCTTTGCAGCAGCAGCTTTGGAGGACAGACCTCTGGGTTCAAACTCTGGACATTCTGCTCCCTGCTGATCCAACCTAATGGAAAAACACCAGGAAGAATTTAAAGGTTTACCTGCACTTTAAACGCCGGAATCTTTCATAACTTTAACTCACTCAGATTGAAGCGTATTTCGTTTTTTAAAGTGAACCAGTGGGTTTTCCTTTGACCAGTTGCTCTTGAAGGACAAGCAGCTGGGTTCCTGTTGTTCAGCATTGGGCTGCTGATCTGGGCTGCAACAAAACACACAGTTCAGAGTCTGCAGGCTGAAGAGTCCTGGATAATTAGAGACTGTGATCTGACCTTTGACTTTTACTCTGCTCCTCAGGTTCTCCATGCAGAGTGATGTTAGTGGGAGGGGCTGGGCCCTCTCTGTTCTCACACTGATCCATGAGGCTCACACACCTTCAGCCTTCATCTGAGGAGGAAACAGACTCGGACTGGTAATCTGTGATAACGGGCATTTGTCCGGTAGGTTGCTTACTCTCACTTCCTCTCCGGCCGAAACTCCTACCTGTGACAGTAAGGAACTCAGGGATCTCAAGTAGTCGTAATAGTAATAGACAAAGGGCCAAAAATCTTTCCCAGTCCGAGCCTGGGATGCAGGATTCATTTTCATCTTCTACTCCCTGGTTTGACTCATCTTCCTGGCTCTAAATCAACTTTCAGGCGATGGACACTTCCTAAAACATCCCATTTAATAAAAGCGGACATGATGGACTATATAGACTGTATCAGAGCTTAAATTACTGTAGGAGTCCCTCACACAGAGGTATGGCCATCAAACTGTAGCAGATCTGCACTCATTCAGTGCAGTTTCTATCCCAGCATCCTTTGCTGCCTCATGTTTCTTGTCTTGTTTTAAACTGATTCACCCTGATCTTATTATTCAAGAAAAAAAGAATCTCAATCTTATTTTATTCTGATATCTTATATTATGCTGTTTATATGGGAAGGGTATAATTTTACTTATTGTATTTTGTCTTATTATATTTTATTTATTTTCTTCTGTTATACAGAGATATCCTGATCTATCTCTATAGTTCTGCTGCTATAGGCTTAGACTGCTGGAGGACATAGGGACCCCTTTTTCCTTTGTCTATGTCTGCTTCTGTCTCCTTGAACCCCAGTGGGCCTCAGCAGATGGCCTCTCAGACTGAGCCTGGTTCTGCTGGAGGTTTCTTCCTGTTCGTTAACTGATTTAAAGATTATTAAAAATCAAATACTGAAAAACTAGCGCAAACAAAGTCCTTTACTTCGGCATAAAAAAAAAATAAAAAAATGTAATCTATTTAGCAAAAAAAACAAAATTAAAGATTAATAGGTTGATAATTTTAATGCAAAAAAAAATGTGTATAATACTAAAGAACCGACCTACATAGCTTACATCATAAATATATACATAAGAAGAGGAGTGACAATTTATAGTTTTTAAGTCTCAGTTTTTTGATTTGCTTTTATTTATTAGGTTTTAATTCTTCTTTTAAGCTGTTTGGAGCAAACATCTTCAAACAGAAACCTTAGCTCAAGGTTAAATAAAAAGATTAAAGTTGTTAAAGATTAAGAAATGGATTGTGGAAAAAATGTTAGAAGCTGGAAATAAGGAAAACCGTTTCTTATTTAATTGATGCTGATAATTTAAAATGTTGCTGTTATCCGTGATGGAGCAGATCGTTGTAAAATAAACAGATAATTTTCCTGTTTTCTGAAGAAAGAACAGAGACAGACGCTGAAGTTGGATCCTGTTTCAGGACGAAGAACATATTTCATCTGCAGCCTATGAGTCTAATAAATGATGCCTGCTGATCTGTGGGTCGGTGGTTCTGTGAGCGGCTCTCCGTCCAGGTTGGGGCTGAACCCAGGCCGCCTTCAGGGCCTCAGAGAGCGGAAGGAACAGCAGCTTCCTCCTCTTCAGAGGACCGAGAGAGGAGAATCTGCCCTCAGATACCAGATACCAACAGTTCTGTGCCTCTGATCTGGTTCTGTTGAGTAACGGCCTCCTTCATCAGGTTCCAGCTCAGCTGGGATTCATGAAGAAAACAATTAAAACTTTACCTTCGAACGGAGGTTCACCGAGGCGAAGGCTGCCTGCAGAAGGAAGCTTTCAGAAAGCGAAAACAGGAAATAAAAGCTGCGCTGGTTCAAAGGTTTTAACCCTTTAGATGCACTAACCACAAAAAAGCCAATCTTACTTTTAGCGTTTCCCACCAAACGTCACTTAATCAGCAGGTTTTTACCTGAAAACAGACGCAGTTCTGGTTTTCTGTTGGTTCTGGTCGGTTCCAGGAAGCAGCTTTACTGAAAACTCTAAGGTTTCTAAACCAGAAATCAGGGAAACTCACAGTTTTCCGTTTCACAGAGAGAGTTTCCTCAACCTGTTTCTGTTGCCATAGTAACATACTCCCCAGAGGGTTAGGATTAAGATTTACTCGGTGATAACAACCTACTGAGCTTACTGGCACAATCTGAAGGCATTCTATGGGACTAGTAACCATTAATAACGACCATTTATTGGGAAGATAACATCTGGAGTGGCTGCAAACAGCTACGTAGTATTAACTGTGAAGGAAGACAGAATTAACATGAGGAGGAACCCCATGAGATGATGAACAAGTTCCATCGATTACAAAAACGTTTTTATTCTTCATATTCACCCGCTGACACATGATTTTACCTAAATAGATGCATAGATCAACTAACATTCAAGAGATAAACCCTTAATATGGCAAGTCGTTTGGATATGTAATAGTTTTTACGAGTATGTAATCCTGATATCTGAATAATAAAAATGTTTTCCAAAATGACCAATTCAAACAAAATGACATTATTCACATCTAGAATAAACATTCTGTGTCTAAAAATTAATTTCACATCTACATATTCCTAATATTACTGGTCATCATTTCTTTTCTTTTTTTTACTATAAAGAAACGTATTTCAGATATCATAAATATGTATTTAGTCAAACTGATAAATGTCAGAACTGCCACTTAAAATGTGTAAATGTTATTTTAACCTTAATTCTTAATACAATTTGTTATGTTTTTTTTTTAAATTCAGTTCCTGTAGCAAAAATTTAATTTAGAAAATATGTAATTAGAGTTCCGACTAGGAATGTGATTTTGATCAGGAAGAATCTTATTTTAGTGATCTACGAATGGAACAACAGAGAGCAGATCTATGAATAAATGTTATAACGGCCTGCCATAGCTCATATAAACCCTCCAGCAGCAATCTTCTCTTCCCTGAATGCTGACTTATAGATCACTAATATTAGTGTAAATAGTGTTAATTTTTTTAAACAATGCTTTCTGACGCCTCATTCCCAGATTTGAATAAATATTTATTAATAAATATGGATCCCCTGTAGTGAAAATAAAATAAACTCCTGCTGTTCATCTGTTTCTCTTTGATTTTCTGGACCAAATTTGATTCTTTACTATCTTTTAAAAAAATCACCACATATCAATCAGACATAATAAATTGTTTTGTTTTATTTATGGAAGGTTTTGATTCATGTTTTCAGTTTGCAGCCAGTTCTGAGTTGGTGGTGTGGTTACAGGTTGCAACCACTAGGTGCATAGACATATTTATAAAAGTAGAACCCGCATTGACTGGCACGGCGCAGAATTTACGGGCGCCATCTTGGGGAGGTCGACCTGCTTTCCTAACCAACTGGTTTAAGCAGAACAGAAGGATGCTTCAGCACTGCAGCATATTTTTGTTTAAATCAACAGACTGTTGACATCAGGGCTCGAAAGATAACTTCCTGAAGGCATCAGAGCTTTGGAAGATGATTAAGATTACTTAATAAACAGCAGATATACACTACATAGAATAGAAACTCCCTTTATTGTTCCACAGGGGGTAAATTGTGCTGTTACAGCAGCAAATCTGATTACACAAATGTGGAGCTTTAAAAGGTGTATAAAAATAACAGAATAGGTGACAGAGTTAAATAAAAAAAATCCATTCTACTTTTAATTGTTAAGCACTTAAAAACAACCACAGCTGACCAAAGTGCTGTAGAGAAAAAATATTAATAAAACGGGATAAAAAAAAACAAATAAAAAACAGCTAAAACATGTGTAAAAAGAACATTAACATAAAATACAAATAAATAAATATAAGAAATAGACCAATAAAATGCTGTACTTTATAGTATTTTTACAAATATAAATACTGTGCATTTGAAGAATAAATAATCAATACAACTGTGGATATTTTTACAGTATTTCACAATATTTTTGCAGAATATTTATAAATAGAAAGAGATACATAAATATAAACAGTATATATATACGGTATGTATATATGTAGAGAGAGAGATGTGTTCATATATATGTGTGTATACATGTTTAAATATTTTTGTGTATATAGTTATAAAAATGTATGAGTGCTTTGCTACGACGGAGTATTAAGGCTAGGCTAGAGATTTTTTTTCTTCTGTTTCGAGAATAAAATCCTAAAATTCCGAGAAACAAGTTGTATTTTATAAAAACTCCTACAAGAAGCCCTTTCTTCCCTTAAATGAGGAATGTGGAGCATCATGTGAAGTTCTACTTTAGCATCGGTTTGACTAATCAGGAAATGTTTAGCAGCAGCATCAAAAAAAAAAAAAAAAAACATCGAACATTTCTTCAATATTCAGTTTAAGATGATTAAAACTGATTCTCTTCCTGCTCAACACGTCACTGAGAGGAGCTGTCGACCGCCCCAAGATGGCGCCTTCAAATCACGTCAGCGCGCAAAGAAAGAAGCTGTTTCTCTTGTCCTGCTGTTGTTTGTTGCTTTAATTTCAAACCGACTGTAACATTCATGTTTAAAAAGCGGGATAAAGTGTTTATATCACTGCTGTTACATAAAAACTGAACTATTAGCCGCTTTTATCGCTAATCTCGCTGCTAGAGGCCACTAGGTTTGAAACAACGCGAGATTTGGGAGGTATCGTGAGATCTGGCAGGCTTTTGCGGCAGTCTGTGACGCCGCTGATCCCGTCCGTGGGTTTGTTTGTGTGGATTTCCTCCATGATGTCCAGCTGTCCTCCTCAGGTCTAACAGGAAACCAAGCGGAAGCAGCGAAACATGGAAGCTGCGGAAGGTAAGGCCCGTTGTTATGGCAACGCGCTATAAACAACGCGGGGTTTAACGATGTCCTCCGTGGGCACAGGTGTCAGCGCTCCCACTCCCACGGAGGAGATGAACGGCGCCGGGACGCTCATGGACTTCCTGGACGAACCCTTCCCGGACGTGGGGACCTACGAGGACTTCCACACCATCGACTGGCTGAGGGAGAAGTCCAGGGACACGGACCGGCACAGGAAGGTCCGCGGGCCGGGGGGGGGGGCAGGGTGCGTGGGGGCTGCTGCGTGGAGTCCAGCTAACCCTGTGTGTGTGTCTAACCTGCAGATCACCAGTAAGAGCAGAGAGTCCCTGTGGGAGCTGATCAAGAGCCTCCTGGACGCCTGGTCTGGATGGGTGGTGATGCTGCTCATCGGCCTCCTGTCTGGTACGTGTTACCATGGTTACCGCTCATCCCATCCCACCACATCAGGACCGGCCCAGAGACCGGAAACCAGAGCAGCCATCTTTGTTCATTTGTCAGAGGTTCTGTGGTCCATCTGGACCGCTATGGCAGGGGCGGTTCTAGACAGGAGCCCACGGGGGCCGGGGCCCCTGTAGATCATGTCCTGGCCCCTGATATGGCCCCTGATATGGCCCCTGTACTAAAGACATAATACTCAAAGAAATGCTAATGATGATCTGACACAGTTACTGATAGCTCCTTCAATTTTACTAATTATTTAAAAACAATGAGGTGATAGCTTCAGTGGGTTGTTTTTTTCAAAACATAAAAAATAAATTCTAATTTTTACATCTGAAGTGAACAGATTTTAAATTCTATTCAGTTTATTTCTATAGCTCCGATTCACATCATGTCATCTCAGGTCACTTTATAGATCCAGATCAACCAGATCATCCAGTCAGTTTGATTCAAAGTTTTCTATCTAAGGAAAACCAGCTGATTGCATCGACTCATTGACTCTTCAGCAATCCCTCACACTAAGCATGCTTGTAGCGACAGTGGAGAGGAAAAACTCCCTTTGAACAGGAAGAAACCTCCAGCAGAACCAGGCTCAGTGTGAGCGGCCATCTGCTGAGGCCGACTGGGGTTCAAGGAGACAGAAGCAGACATAGAAAAAGAAGCATAGATACAAAAGGCAACTGTCAACCAGCTCCACAGGCGGCCCCGTCCAGGAAACACACAGCCAGGCCAGATTAAAGTCAGAATTCTAACTTTTTCTCCCATATTAAGCGAAAATGATACTTAAAAATCAGTTCACTTTTTTTACAAATGAACATTTTAAGGCCAAAAATAAATATTTTCAATTGGAAGACCTTGAATTTTAATTAACCTAGCTGAATGGAAATGTCCCTTCATGCAGCTCTCTTATTTGAATGTCTTGCCCTGTTTTTTTTTGTTTCATGCTTTTCTGGGCCCCCATGAAAACACGCTGGCCCCCTCCCGGCCCCCTGGTACCGATCTGGGTCGTCTCGCCCTGCAGGTACGCTGGCCGGTGTGATCGACCTGGCGGTGGACTGGATGACGGACCTGAAGGAGGGCGTCTGCCTCTCGGCCTTCTGGTACAGCCACGAGCAGTGCTGCTGGACGTCCAACCAGACCACCTTCGACGACCGGGACAAGTGTCCACAGTGGCAGAAGTGGGCGGAGCTAATGACGGGCCACACCGAGGTAAGACCGGATCGGATGGGGGCGTTGTTCCTGATGGCGTCCCGGTTTGCTTTGACGTGTGTTTCCATATCTGCAGGGAGCCGGGGCGTACCTGCTGAACTACTTCCTGTACATCCTGTGGGCGCTGCTGTTCTCCTTCCTGGCGGTGAGCCTGGTCCGGGTGTTCGCCCCGTACGCCTGCGGGTCAGGAATCCCAGAGGTACCCGAGCGGCGTCTGCTTCATTGTCCTGTGTTTGGATCGGTGTCAGGAGGAAAATGTTCTGTTGTGCTTTGCTGCAGATTAAGACCATCCTGAGTGGGTTTATAATCCGGGGATACCTGGGGAAGTGGACCTTGCTGATAAAGACCGTCACTCTGGTTCTGGCCGTGTCGTCGGGTCTCAGCCTGGGGAAGGAGGGTCCTCTGGTCCACGTGGCCTGTTGCTGTGGAAACCTCTTCTGCAGCCTCTTCTCCAAGTACAGCAAGAACGAGGGCAAGAGGCGGGAGGTGAGCTGCTGCCGTGTTAGCTGGTTCTGATGGGTCCATTTGGACCCGTCTCACTGTAGCATTCGGTTCCGTGTGAAATTCGCAGGTTTTTTTAAATTTTCATTTTGCAGAACTTTGATACGGATGGAAAAATATTTGATCGTCATGTTTTTCTGACTCTGTCCAAAGCGACAGTGGAGAGGAAAAACTCCCTTTGAACAGGAAGAAACCTCCAGCAGAACCAGGCTCAGTGTGAGCGGCCATCTGCTGAGGCCCACTGGGGTTCAAGGAGACAGAAGCAGACATAGAAAAAGAAGCATAGAAGCTCTGATCTAGAGCTCTAAGCCAGTTTTCATGCCAAATGATGAAAGAGAGCAGATCCCAGTAAAAGCTGAGCCCATAGCTACGTCTAGGAGAGAAACAGGACTACACTGGAAAACAGGCCAAGCTCCATCATCTAGAAACAAAGGTGTTGATGGCAGCAGCACAGCTGATATTTCTCTCCAGGATGGAGTCACAGCCAAACAGGAACAGACCAGATGAAGCTACTATGAGAAAAAGCAGAGAGAGCAGAACGATGAAAAGGGGTCCCTATGTCCTCCGGCGGTCTGAGCCTATAGCAGCATAATTATACAGATATTCCAAAAAAAGTAAAAAAAAAAAAAAACAGACCACTGGACTTTGTTTCCAAGTTTGAAGACGTTTCTCTTCCATCCAGGAAGCTTTTTCAATTCAAAATGTCAGGAATATCGTTGAGTTCTAGACTTTATAGGGTTGACCAAAAACAAAACCTTGTTTTGGATTAAAAACATGCAAACTGAACTGGACCCGCTCCTTAGGAATGGGGGTTGTTTGGCTCCTTTTTTAGCCTGTAATACAGGATACCTGTCAATGTCTCTGAAAGGGGGGGTCGTTAGAGCTTCCTAACTCCAAAAGCTTCCTGGATGGGAAGCAAAACGTCTTCAAAACTTGGAAACAAAGTCCAGTGGATTGTTTTTTTTTTATTTTTTACTTTTTTGGAACGACTATGACCTGACTGAGAATCTTCACCAGCAACTATAGAGATAGAATGAAGCAGAATGGTGAAAAAGGGGTCCCTATGTCCTCCAGCAGTCTAAGCCTATAGCAGCAGAACTATAGAGATAGATCAGGATAACCTGAGCCACTCTAACTAGAAGCTTTATCAAAAAGGAACGTTTTAAGCCTAGCCTTAAAAGTAGACAGAACTTTTCTCTTAGGAACATAAGGAACCATCCGTTCTCTGATATCAGAAGGAGATTTGGTAATTTCGGGTTTTATATGTCAGAAGAAGGTCTCTGTTTTCATTCAGATGTGATCAAACGTATAAAGTTGTATTGCTGTCTGGCAAAAACCTCGACTTCCAGTCCCCGTTCTAAGGTCCTCTGTGAGAATCTACAGTATAAACGAACTGAAATAAAATAACGTCTGTTGTTGTTGAAGATGATAAGATAAGATAAGAAAGGGTTTTATGGTCCCACGGTGGGGATATGGGTGTAACCGGCAGCGTGACGAGGAGACATAAAAATCTCTACATAAACAACCGAACTGAATCTGTTCAGCAGAGAGAAAAGGAAATAAACCCTACAGTTATTAATAAAATAATGATATAAAGTTCTGGTCTCCTGTGCGGTAAAGTCAGTTTCTCATTTCTCGTGTCGTCACCCTGCAGGTGTTGTCAGCGGCGGCGGCGGCCGGCGTCTCGGTGGCCTTTGGAGCCCCGATTGGAGGCGTTCTGTTCAGCCTGGAAGAGGTTGGTTAGGATCTGTTTTCTCTAGATCTCACTTTGTTCTCTCTCTTAAGATCTATCCTTGGTCCAACACACCTGAATCAAACGGTTACCTCCTCAGCGTGCAGTCAGTTCTCTCAATCATCAAATTACTTGATTTAGGTGTGTCGAACCAAAGGCACATCTAAAAGTTGCAGGGTACCGACAATCAGGAACTGGAATTGCCCTCCCCGGGTCTAAACCCTTTGCTTCTCTCCTGCAGGTGAGTTATTACTTCCCTCTGAAGACCCTGTGGCGTTCCTTCTTTGCCGCTCTGGTCGCCGCCTTCACGCTGCGCTCCATCAACCCGTTTGGAAACAGCCGCCTGGTGCTGTTCTATGTGGAGTACCACACCCCCTGGTACATGGCCGAGCTGGTCCCCTTCATCCTGCTGGGGGTGTTCGGCGGCCTCTGGGGGACGCTGTTCATCCGCGCCAACATCGCCTGGTGCCGCTGCAGGAAGACCACCCAGCTGGGGAAGTACCCCGTCCTGGAGGTGATCGCCGTGACGGGAATCACCACCCTGCTGGCGTACCCGAACCCGTACACCCGGCGCAGCACCAGCGAGCTCATCTCGGAGCTCTTCAACGACTGCGGCGCTCTGGAGTCCTCCCAGCTCTGCGACTACATCAGCAATCCCAACATGAGTCGGCCGGTGGACGACATTCCAGACCGCCCGGCCGGGCCTGGGGTCTACAACGCCATGTGGCAGCTCACCCTCGCCCTCATCTTCAAGATCGTCATCACCATCTTCACCTTTGGCATGAAGGTTTGCTCCGGTCCGGTCCTCAGGTGTCCTTTCAGTCATTTAGCCGATAACCCACCTAGCCTCTCCCATCCTTCCCAGATCCCATCCGGACTCTTCATTCCCAGCATGGCTGTGGGAGCCATCGCTGGGCGCATCGTTGGTATCGCCGTGGAGCAGATGGCGTACCACCACCATGACTGGATTATCTTCAAGAACTGGTGTCGGCCTGGCGCAGACTGCGTCACGCCGGGGCTGTACGCCATGGTGGGCGCCGCTGCCTGTCTGGGTGAGTCAACAAACACTAGAGACACTCTGAGAGGCTCTACGTCTCGTCCGCGTCTTACCTCTGTTGGATCTGTTCAGGTGGGGTCACCAGGATGACCGTCTCCCTGGTGGTCATCATGTTCGAGCTCACGGGCGGGTTGGAGTACATCGTCCCTCTCATGGCCGCCGCCGTCACCAGTAAGTGGGTGGCTGACGCCTTTGGGAAGGAGGGCATCTACGAGTCTCACATCCAGCTTAACGGCTACCCCTACCTGGACGTAAGGGACGAGTTCACGCACCGCACCCTGGCCACCGACGTGATGCGGCCCCGCCGGAACGACCCTCCCCTGGCCGTCCTCACGCAGGACAGCACCACCGTGGAGGATGTGGAGACGCTCATCAAAGACACGGACTACAACGGCTTCCCGGTGGTCGTGTCCCGGGAGTCGGAGAGGCTGATCGGCTTCGTTCAACGCAGAGACCTCACCCTCGCCATCAGTACGTGTCTTAGCATGACCGGCACGGATCTGTGTTTTCCTACAGGTGGAAATCATGATATCTGTTTTTAGAAAACGCGCGGCAGAAGCAGGACGGCGTGGTGAGCAGCTCCGTGGTGTACTTCACCGAGGACGCACCGCAGCTGCCGGCCAGCAACCCTCAGCCGCTGAAGCTGCGGCGCATCCTCAACCTGAGCCCCTTCACCGTCACCGACCACACCCCCATGGAGACGGTGGTGGACATCTTCCGTAAACTGGGCCTCCGGCAGTGCCTGGTCACCCGGAGCGGGTCAGTCCGGCTTCATTTGATAATAGAGGAATCACTACAGTTTGAAGTTTAAAGATTTTATCTTTTAGTCTATGCTTTTTATTACCTTTTTTATTTAATCTGCAAAAAAAATTCAAAATAATAGTGGAAAAACGAAATAAACTCCTTTTTTAAGGAGTGAAACAGCTCCATCTAGTGGCCAAAGACTAGTATATCTATTTATATGTTCCAGGTTTTTAAAATAGTCACTTAACCCTTTAAGCCCAGAGGGTCTTAGGAGCAATTTCCACCTGAAATTACATAAATTCAAGCAATTTCAGCTCCCAACCTATAAATTGGAAATAGAATTGTTTTTATTTGTGTGACAGAAAGGCATTTAGGAATATTTTCCAGGTGGAACCACTATTTTAAATGTCACCCCGTCTGATTTATAGGTGATTAAACAAAGAAAAAATGAAAACAAAATAGGAAGTTTTCCAAAATAAAAACCATGGAAGCTCATGAGAAACTCTGGATGAACCTCAGACTTTATAGATCCACATCTGGACTAGAACTCAAGCTAATCTGGACTGAATCAGTTTATGGATGTTTGTTCCATAAAGGTTTTAGTGAGTAGAGTGATAGGAGGAAATGGGATTTCAGCGCAATGTCTAAAGTGGCAAAATTATGGGAAAAATGGTCTGAATGGTCCCACAATGACCTCTGACCCCTCCTTGGAAAGGTCTGAGTCTCTAGTTTCCAATGATGGCGGCCATTAGGGGGCGGGGCTAAAGATCAATACCTGCTGTTGCATTACTCCTGCAGAGTCACATGTCAGGTGGGATTTTAAAGCACATTTTATTTGTTTATGCAGCTATAAAACAAAAAGCACTTGGAAAAAATTATTTTGAAACATTTTTTATAAATTTTAAAGCCCCATTTTGAAAGACGTGTGGATGAAACACCATGTGACTGTGCTTTGGTCGTTTCTGTAAATAGATAAGCAAAAAATAAACTTTTGCGAGATCTCGCAAAACTATTGCGGGATCTCACAAAAGTATTGCGAGATCTCTCAAAAAATAAACTTTTGCAAGATTCCGCAAAACTTTTGCGAGATCTCGCAAAAAATAAACTTTTATGAGATCCCGCAATACTTTTGCAAGATCCCGCAAT
This sequence comes from Cyprinodon tularosa, assembly GCF_016077235.1. Lineage (NCBI taxonomy): Eukaryota > Metazoa > Chordata > Actinopteri > Cyprinodontiformes > Cyprinodontidae > Cyprinodon > Cyprinodon tularosa. The sequence goes on along the minus strand of NW_024039431.1, from coordinate 189,316 downwards.
ACTTTTGCGAGATCTCGCAAAACTATTGCTAGATCTCGCAAAACTATTGCTAGATCTCACAAAAGTATTGCGAGATCTCGCAAAACTATTGCAGGATCTCGCAAAAGTATTGCGACATCCTGCATATGTATTGCGGGATCTCACAAAAGTATTGCGAGATCTCTCAAAAAATAAACTTTTGCAAGATCCCGCAAAACTTTTGCAAGATCTCGCAAAAAATAACCTTTTGTGAGATCCCGCAATACTTTTGCGAGATCTCGCAAAACTATTGCGGGATCTCACAAAAGTATTGCGGGATCTCTCAAAAAATAAACTATTGCGGGATCTCGCAAAAGTTTTTTTTTTCCCTCCATGTCCCTTCAGGGGCTCCGTAGGTCTCTACGGTACCAGGCCCGCCAGGCTTTTTTTTTAGAAATTTTAAAGCCCCATTTTCAAAGGTGTGTGGATGAAACACCATGTGACTGTGCTTGGGCCATTTCTATAAATAGATAAACATGAGCAGGTGTCGTATGGTACCGGGCCCGCAGGGCTTTTTTCTTTAAAGCTGCAACTTTGTCTATAATGTACAGAAACCCATTTCTACGGAAGAGCATTAGGGCCACTAAAAAAATATATATATAAATATTTAACATGTTTTTCACATATTATTTCCCTTTAATATGGGAATAAATGTCAGAATCCCGTTTCTAATCTCAGAATTCTGACTTTAATCTCAGTTTTTGTGAAAAAAAAAAAATATTTTGAAACATGTTTTAGAAATTTTAAAGCCCCACTTTGAAAGGTGTGTGGATGAAACACTATGTGACTGTGCTTTGGTCCTTTCTGTAATCAGATATCAGCTTGTATACTGCCCTGCAGGGGTTAATTTTTCAGTTTTAAACTTATTCTGTTAATGAGATTTAATTAATAGTCCGGATATTTGTGTTTAGTCTCAGTTTTAGATAGTTTAATTCGGTCTAAGTAGTAACTGTGATAAACTGTCCCTGCAGGCGTCTCCTGGGCATCATCACCAAGAAGGACGTCCTGCGCCACATGGCCCAGATGATGAACCAGGATCCAGAGTCCATCATGTTTAACTGAGCACAGACTGATGGAGCTGCCCCCCCCCTCACCGAGCATCATCATCCTCCTGCTTCCTCATTAAAGCAGAAGGAGAGGGACCAGTGATGGCTGGAGGTCAATAACTGGGACCAGTTTAGTTCATTTTATCAGCATTATTTCATGGCTTTATTTAACATGTATGGATGTGATCCTGCCTTCCTGTAGTTTGATTGTTGCCATATTTCTGATGCCATCGTTGGACGACCTGCTGATCCTGACGCTCGCCTGTAGCAGCTTGGTTCTTAGGTGATTTAGCTCCACCCGCCTCCAGACGCCACTCCTCCACCTCAGTGTTCATCTTTGGTTCCTCTCTGTGGTGTTTTTCTCTGTGGTGAAGCTGCTGATGCTGCATATGAACTGGAACACAGTCTGTGGAAGAGTGGAGGGATTTTAACCCTGTGAACCTAAAACGAAGCTAATCTTCAGATCATCCAAACCGTTGCTCTGACAGAACTCACTCCTTTGCACTTTTGTTTCCAGATTTGTAAAAATGTAAAAGAATAAACGTCTGAATGAAGAGTTCTTCGTCTGATCTTGATCTCTGTAACTCATTAAACATTAAAAAAGGAGCATCGTTCCTGATGTTCCTAGAATGGGAGGCAGATCTTTTAGTTCTCAGGCTCCTCTCCTGTGGAACCAACTACCAGTTTTAGTCCGTGAGGCAGACACCCTGTCTACTTTTAAGGCTAGGCTTAAAACTTTCCTTTTTGATAAAGCTTCTAGTTAGAGTGGCTCAGGTTATCCTGATCTATCTCTATAGTTCTGCTGCTATAGGCTTAGACTGCTGGAGGACATAGGGACCCCTTTTTCCTTTTTCTATGTCTGCTTCTGTCTCCTTGAACCCCAGTGGGCCTCAGCAGATGGCCGCTCACACTGAGCCTGGTTCTGCTGGAGGTTTCTTCCTGTTAAAAGGGAGTTTTTCCTCTCCACTGTCGCTACAAGCATGCTTAGTGTGAGGGATTGCTGAAGAGTCAATGAGTCGATGCAATCAGCTGGTTTTCCTTAGATAGAAAACTTTGAATCAATCTGACTGGATGATCTGGTGAACTGGATCTATACAGTGACCTGATGTGAATTGGAGCTATAGAAATACACTGAATAGAATTGGGTTTTATTTAGAGGCTCCATTAAAATGCTCTAAAGTTTGTGGTTTAAAGTAAAAATTTGAAGAGTTCCTAACTTTAAATTACTGGAAACATTTTTTTTCCTTTTGCTTCTTAATCATTTCCATCCAATCATCCCGTATTTCCTGCATCCTAAAATACCTGTGGACCAGAGAAGAACCTGGAGAGGAGTTCTGACCGGGATCATCGGATCGCCGTCCTCCATGACGCAGACTCCCTGCAGTGAAAGCAGGAGTTGATCGGTCACTTTAGCAGGGAACCTGAGTTACCGCCAGAAATCTTTTAATCTGCAGTCTCCAATGGTCCTCTTCAGTGATGTCACAGCGGCCTCTAAAAATGACCCACATTTCCTAATCTGCATGTTCTGTGGACCTTTGGGAGCCATGGCTGACCCATTTCCAGTAATCATTCTGTGGCTCTAACTGGACCAACCTGAAGCAGCTAGATAATCTTTTATCTCATATCTGTCAGTGTTTAGCTTTTCCAAAGGTTTTCTTTTTATCTGGAAAGTCACTGACTATAAAACTATTAGTTATGTTTACATCAGTTAGTTACATGGTTATTAATCATCATTATTGATTCATAATTTATCAGTTTGTTTTTTCTTGGTTGCATTATTCCCCCACTGTTAAAATATAAAATACATTTTTAAAGTATAATCAGATATATCATAATTTTGAGATACTATCTTATTATAATGAGACAATTTATATAATATTTTAACAGAGTGGCAGAAATGTATGGAAGAGGATGAGGGCCACTGAAAAAATAAAAAGGTAATTGATTTTTAAATTTAATTTCAGCTTAATATGGGAAAAAAGTCAGAATTCTGATTTTTTTTTCCACCCTTCAGAATTCTGACTTTAGTCTCAAAATTATGTTTTTTCTCTGACTTTTGCCTGAGAATTTTGGCTTTAATGTTAGAATTCTGACATTTCCCCCTTTTTCTCATATTAAATTGAAATAATACTTCAAAAACATATTTACAGTTTTTTTTTTCATACATTAAAGAAAAAGTTGCAGCTTTAGATAAAAAAACAGAAGCGCCTCATGTAGAGTGTAGTGTCTCATTTCAGCCACCAGGTGTCATCGTTCTGCGGCTGCATTGACTCTGCGGGTTAAAATATTTAAAGTTTTATGGATAAATCTTTGATCCTCCGGTTATTAACCTCTAATGCGGCGTTAGTGAAGCTAAAGTTCAGCCTCTGATGAACTGAAGCAGAGTCGGTGTTGGTTTGTGGAGGTGAACGGTGGGGAGCTGCTGGCCACTGAAGGGAAGTAACGGTAGTTTGCGGCCAGAGGCAGCATCGCCTCTCCGGGCTGCTTTACTTCCAGGGATCCGCTCCGTCCATCCGGTTCCAGAGCCAGGAGCCAGGAGCCGCTCACCGGGTTAATAACCACCGCACTGAGCCGGACAGACAGGTAGGTCCCGCTAACGGAGCCGCTGTGGATCCATGCTAGTCCGGTTAGCCCTGAATGCTAACAGCAATGCTAGCCGCTCAGTTAGCCGCCGCAGCTAGCTGCTCTGTGGTTAACCTGCAGGTTTACCAGCTAACCAGCTGCTAGTGAGAGTTAAATCACAGAGTAACTTATAGGTTACAACCAGACTGGTAGTTCTGATCAGGGAGGAGACTCAGTAAAGCCGCTAGTTAACCTGGTTAACTGTTTATAGTTAGAATAAAGATTCCTAACTAGACATGTGTTAGCTAGAAGCTGCTGGTCTGGATCCAGGGTTAATGGGTTAACCTGCAGGTTAACCTGCTGACTAGTTAATAGTTAGTCCTTAACTATAGGATTTATCAGCAGGTCCAGATCTATGGATACCGACTAGTTAACCTACTAACTAGCCGGTTACTGTCCAGCAGCAGAACCAGGTTCTGGAAGGAGGATGAGGAGCGTCCCTCCTCTGCAGGACGCCTCACTGTGATAGACCCCAGAACCAGAACCGGAACCAGAACCAGGAGCAGCCATGGATGAGGATGAGGAGGAGGTGAGCAGCATGGAGTCCCTGCTGGAGCTGCTTCTACAGAAGGACCTGGGCAGGAGGCTGCAGGTGGGTCAGGAGATCAGCCAGCTGGTCCTCAGCCAGGAGCGCTGTCCTGGACTGGACCAGGACCAGAACCAGAACCTGCTGGACAGGATGGTGGACGCCCTGGCCGGCTCCTGGGTCAACTCCAGCAACTACAAGGTGAGCTTTGGACTCTTTAACGGGTCAAACTGGTTCTGGGATTAGCTGCTCATTGGTCTTCAGAGTGTGGTTTAAAGATCCATCCATTCATCCATTCATTCATCCATTCATCCATTCATCCATCCATCATTCATCTTCCATCCATTCATCCATTCATTCATCCATTCATCCATTCATCCATTCATCCATCCATCATTCATCTTCCATTCATCCATCCATTCATCCATCCATTCATTCATCCATCCATTCATCCATTCATTCATTCATCCATCATTCATCTTCCATCCATTCATCCATTCATTCATCCATTCATCCATTCATCCATCCATCATTCATCTTCCATCCATTCATCCATTCATTCATCCATTCATCCATTCATCCATCCATTCATTCATCCATTCATCCATGCATCCATTCATCCATTCATTCATCCATTCATCCATTCATCCATCCATCATTCATCTTCCATTCATCCATCCATTCATCATCCATTCATCCATCATTCATCCATGCATCCATTCATCCATTAATTCATCCATTCATCCATTCATCCATCCATCATTCATCTTCCATTCATCCATTCATTCATCCATTCATCCATCCATCATCCATTCATTCATCCATTCATCCATTCATCCATCCATCATTCATCTTCCATTCATCCATTCATTCATCCATTCATCCATCCATCATCCATTCATCCATTCATTCATCCATTCATCCATCCATCATCCATTCATCCATTCATCCATCATTCATCCATTCATCATTCATCCATTCATCATTCATCCATTCATCCATCATGCATTCATCCATCATTCATCCATCATTCATCCATTCATCCATCATTCATCCATTCATCCATCATTCATCCATTCATCATTCATCCATCCATTCATCATTCATCCATTCATCATTCATCCATTCATCCATCATTCATCCATTCATCATTCATCCATCCATTCATCATTCATCCATTCATCATTCATCCATTCATCCATCATTCATCCATCCATCATTCATCCATTCATCCATCATTCATCCATTCATCCATCATTCATCCATTCATCATTCATCCATCCATTCATCCATCATTCATCCATCATTCATCCATTCATCATTCATCCATCCATTCATCATTCATCCATTCATCATTCATCCATCATTCATCCATCATTCATCCATTCATCATTCATCCATCATTCATCCATTCATCATTCATCCATCCATTCATCATTCATCCATTCATCATTCATCCATTCATCCATCATTCATCCATTCATCATTCATCCATTCATCCATCATTCATCCATTCATCCATCATTCATCCATTCATCATTCATCCATCCATTCATCATTCATCCATCATTCATCCATTCATCATTCATCCATCCATTCATCATTCATCCATCATTCATCCATTCATCCATCATTCATCCATTCATCATTCATCCATCCATTCATCATTCATCCATTCATCCATCCATTCATCATTCATCCATTCATCATTCATCCATTCATCCATCATGCATTCATCCATCATTCATCCATCATTCATCCATTCATCCATCATTCATCCATTCATCCATCATTCATCCATTCATTCCTTGTGTTGTAGTTCTGGGTGAGGAGTCAGGGTGTGATTTCTCTGTGTTAGAACTACACGTCCCATGATGCCTAGCAGCCAGCTGTCCTCCAGCAGAGACCTTCTGTCCCTGTGGCCCTTTGGTCTAATGCAGCATCCACTGGCTGCTGTCTCTGTCCACTGGCTGCTGTCTCTGTCCTGTGGCTGCTGTCTCTGTCCACTGGCTGCTGTCTCTGTCCACTGGCTGCTGTCTCTGGCTGCTGTCTCTGTCCACTGGCTGCTGTCTCTGTCCACTGGCTGCTGTCTCTGGCTGCTGTCTCTGTCCACTGGCTGCTGTCTCTGTCCACTGTCTGCTGTCTCTGTCCACTGGCTGCTGTCTCTGTCCACTGGCTGCTGTCTCTGTCCACTGGCTGCTGTCTCTGGCTGCTGTCTCTGTCCACTGGCTGCTGTCCACTGGCTGCTGTCCACTGGCTGCTGTCTCTGTCCACTGGCTGCTGTCCACTGGCTGCTGTCTCTGTCCACTGGCTGCTGTCTCTGTCCACTGGCTGCTGTCTCTGGCTGCTGTCTCTGTCCACTGGCTGCTGTCCACTGGCTGCTGTCTCTGTCCTGTGGCTGCTGTCTCTGTCCACTGGCTGCTGTCTCTGTCCACTGGCTGCTGTCTCTGTCCTGTGGCTGCTGTCTCTGTCCTGTGGCTGCTGTCTCTGTCCACTGGCTGCTGTCTCTGTCTCTGGCTGCTGTCTCTGTCCTGTGGCTGCTGTCTCTGGCTGCTGTCTCTGTCCACTGGCTGCTGTCCACTGGCTGCTGTCTCTGTCCACTGGCTGCTGTCCACTGGCTGCTGTCTCTGTCCACTGGCTGCTGTCTCTGTCTCTGGCTGCTGTCTCTGTCTCTGGCTGCTGTCTCTGTCCTGTGGCTGCTGTCTCTGGCTGCTGTCTCTGTCCACTGGCTGCTGTCCACTGGCTGCTGTCTCTGTCCACTGGCTGCTGTCCACTGGCTGCTGTCTCTGTCCACTGGCTGCTGTCTCTGTCTCTGGCTGCTGTCTCTGTCCTGTGGCTGCTGTCTCTGGCTGCTGTCTCTGTCCACTGGCTGCTGTCCACTGGCTGCTGTCTCTGTCCACTGGCTGCTGTCCACTGGCTGCTGTCTCTGTCCTGTGGCTGCTGTCTCTGTCCACTGGCTGCTGTCTCTGTCCACTGGCTGCTGTCTCTGTCCTGTGGCTGCTGTCTCTGTCCACTGGCTGCTGTCTCTGTCCACTGGCTGCTGTCTCTGTCCACTGGCTGCTGTCTCTGGCTGCTGTCTCTGTCCTGTGGCTGCTGTCTCTGGCTGCTGTCTCTGTCCACTGGCTGCTGTCCACTGGCTGCTGTCTCTGTCCACTGGCTGCTGTCCACTGGCTGCTGTCTCTGTCCACTGGCTGCTGTCTCTGTCCACTGGCTGTGGACGCTACAGGTCCATGGTTAGGTGTCTCCTGCTCTGACAGTGGGTCTAGATCATTTCTCTGCAGCTGGAGGAACGTTAAAGCTTCCAGTTCAGGATCAAAGCTGGATCATCAGGGGGAGGAAGAACTTCTGATGGTCGTCTTTATTCCCACCGAACCAGCAGCTTCAGAACCTGTTCTGAGCTGTGGGACAGATCCGTCCTCTGGTAGACGGATCAGTCTGCTGGAAGGAGGACGGAGCTCCTCCCAGGCGGCTGAGCCTGATTAACTTCCCCATCAGCCCAGTTTCCTTCCCTCTGTGACCGGTTTACAGCCTGACAGGAAGTCAGCTGCTCTGAGAGGAGAGAGAGGGACAGATGCCACCATAGACAAAAGACTAGACCCGCTTTGACTGGCTCTGCTCCGGAATTACAGCCGCCATCTTGGGGAGGTCAACCTGCTGCTCTAGCCTCAGCACTGCAGCGTATTCTAGTTTGAATCGACGGACGGTTCGAGAGATAACTTGGTGTAGTAATCAGAGCTTTTACATTACTGAATAAACAGCATATATATATAAATATATATATATATATATAGATAGATAGAGATAGATAGATAGATAGATAGATAGATAGATAGATAGATAGATAGAGGATAGAATAGAAATCCCTTTATTGTCCCACAGTTTGTAAATCGTGGCGTTACAGCAGCAAAAAGATTACAGCAAAAATGGTCACTAAAATTTTGACCTTAAAAAGTATAAAAATAACTGGATAAGTGACAGATAAAATATATATATATATATATATATATATATATATATATATATATAGAGAGAGAGATGTGCATATATATTTGTGTATACATGTTTAAATATTTTGGTGTATATAGTTATAAAAAATAAAAATGTATAAGTGGCTGTGCTTTGCAACATGCATCCATCCTATCAGAGTACTTTATGACTCTTAACCCCGCTAAGAATATTTAAATAAACTCAAACATTTGTTTTCAGCAAAAAACAAAAACAAAACAGTGAAAACTAATTTAATATTCAGAAAGTTAAAGTTTATTAAAATTGATTCTGCTCCTGCTGAACACATTACACTGAGCGGAGCTGTCGACCGCCCCAAGATGGCGCCACCGAATCACGTTCGCGCCCACAGAAGCAAGCTGGGAGCAGAGTTAGCCTCCTGGTGGCCACAGAGGCTAACTGCAGTCCAGCTGCAGGGAGAGGAGGTCATCATGGAGGAACAGCTCCCAGGTTCTCCTGATCAGATTCAAAAAATTCAGATGGAAATGTTTGCATCTGAACCCTATTTATAGACTGAAGAAAATAAAAGCAAATTAAAGAAATTATAACCCCAGAGAAAATGAAAGGCTGATGACATGCGCTGCTTTTATTTTGAAGTGGATTTTTTCTGGCATTTCCGGAATAATGATATCTTTTTATTTTACGTTTGTTTTCTCTGTGAATCACAGATGTTTGTTCCAAAAATTGCACCGTTCCCGAACTGAATCGTTCAGGTGATGCGAATGTGTTGATTCGGTGTTAGCAGGGAAACTCTCACTATACGTTCATTGAGATTCCCGAACCACCCCGAGACAAGGAAGGTTACGCCCACGAGTCTTAGAGAGGTTCTAGAGCAGAGTGAGCTTCTTTCTCAGTCATGGTTCCGATCCTAAAGCCATTTCCCGGCCACAGACTGGCAGCCTCCTCCTTTATGATCTGTTCCTGCTGCTTTAAAGTCGGTCCTTCAGCTCGGTTTGTAGTTTTTTTCATGTCTTTTTGCTGTTATGTGCTCATTACCCAGCGTCCTTTGCGGCATTGCTCTGCTCCTATTGGCCGTATCGGTTAAGAGGGTGTTTCCAGCTTAGACATTACGCTCTTATGACGCTGGCCGACGTGCCTGGATGGCAGCCATCTTGGATCAGACCACAGTTCAGACAGCCGCTGTCAGAATGAACAGGAGGCGCCTTAGATCTCATTTAATCACAGGAAAGAGTCAGAGATAATATTACAATAATCTCTTACATATCACAACCACTCAAAAAACCAAAACTAATTTTATAATATGAATAAATAAATATGTTATATATGACACAAATTAACTGATTAAAGAACAAATGTTCACATATGCATAATTAATTAAGAAAAGAGTTTTGGAAGAAGTTTAGATAAAAACGCCTTTAGTTAGACACAACATACATTTTCCATTCATGAAATAACAAAAAATTAAGTCTGACAAAAAAAAAATAAAAATTAACAAAATTCATTTAAATAAAACAAAATAATAACTTTATTCTCTATTGTAAATTACAACAAAAATTTCTCTATAGATAATAATACTCATTATCAAAGGGCAATCCTTAAAAGTGCTGAATAATAATATTATACCTTAATAATATACCTTATAAATATATAATATTTGTAAAAAAAATTATATTATGATATAATAATATAAAACTTTGTGTTTATCATATTTATATTTCGTTCCAAACTATATAACTTTGCATTTATCTCATCCAGTTTGACTTCAGTTAAATCATTTTAATCTGAATAAATATATTAATCTAACTGAAAGGTCATTTAATAAATAACTTTTAAGGTGTTCTAACATGTCAGAGATTACTGTAATATAAACTCTGACTCGTCTTTCCTGTGATTAGCATGATATCAAAGGTCCCTCCTATTTATTCTGGCAGCTGCTGATGAACTGTGATCTGATCCAAGATGGCCGCCCTCTAAGCATGTATATAAAGTCTATGGTTTCCAGCTGGATGACGGTTTGTTTTTGTCCCAGGTGGTTCTGTTAGGCATGGAGGTTCTGTCAGCTCTGGTGGACCGGCTGCAGGAGAGGTTCAGGACGCAGGTGGGAACAGGTGAGAACTTCTAAAGCCGATGACATCACAGTCTCCTCTGATTGGTCAACTCCAGGGCAGCAGTAGCTGCAGCAAACTGCAGCCGTATAAGGCAGTTATTACGGTAATAATTAGATAAAAAGTGACCGATCTGGAGCAAAGTTCTGGTTCTGGTCCCATTTAAGCTGATTTCAATTAAATGAATAATTAAATTAGATGATTGGTCTAAAATGAAATCAAAATAATTAAAAGTGATTTAAAAAAAACATGAATGAAAATAACTATTTGGGAAATAGAATAAAAATTTTATTGACCAGATATTGATTAATAATTAAAATAAAATGATAAAATTTAAGAAACTTGAAGGAAATTATATAGATTATAAGAAATAAATAAAAAAGTTTGTAGTTTGGAACCCCAGTTTACGAGTTGTCATTGAATGCACCATCTGACCGTCTCTGCTTGTGGTCCCAGTCCTGCCGAGTCTGATGGATCGACTGGGAGACTCCAAGGACCAGGTCCGAGAGCAGGACCAGGCGCTGCTGCTGAAGATCATGGACCAGTCAGCTAACCCACAGGTAGGTTCTGACCCGGTTCTGGTTCCCGGGCCGGATCAGCGGCGCTGCTTAAACCTGCTGTGTGTCTGCAGTATGTGTGGGAGCGCATGATGGGAGGATTCAAACACAAGAACGTCCGGACCAGAGAGGGACTCTGCCTCTGCCTCATCTCCACCCTCAACGTGTGAGTGGCTGCAGGAGGAGCCGTTTCAGAAGCGCCGCCGCCGCCGCCGCCATCGCCGCCGCCGCCTCACCTCCCGCTCTGCTCTTTGTTTCAGGTTCGGCTCCCAGAGTCTGACGCTGAATAAGATCGTTCCTCACATCTGCAACCTGCTGGGAGACCCAACCAGCCAGGTAGGACGCTGTGGGGCCGCCGCTAGGGGGCGCCGTTGGGAAGCTAGGCAGAAAAACATTAGCAGCAATATTTATGGTTATTTAGCGTTTTAAGAGGAAAATAAGGTTATTTTTTTTCCAAGTATTCATTCATTTATTGAACAAAGTGATATTTTTATAAATCAATGAATACTTGGAAAAAATAACCTCCTTATTTTTCTCTTAAAATGCGCTTAATAAGCATAAATATTGCTGTTTGACTGCTGAACTTTCCAAACAGCGCCCCCTAGGTCAGGTCCTCCCAGCAGGGACTGGGCCGCCGCTCTGGACTGGGTCTGTGACGGATCAGGAGCTTCAGTTTCACCTGATGAACCAGAAACCAGAGGAAACCTTTTAGGAAGAATAGATCTATGTGAATACATAGGACTCAGACTTACCAGATCTACAATAGATTTATTTTGGGCATTATTTTCTTTACATTTTTATGATTATATTTTCATTTTGTTTTTCCCTTCATCTGTTTTTATCTTTAGTTGTGTTTTGTTTTAATTTATTTTTTACATGCTTTTATTTTATTATAATAATTACACTTTTTTTTATTTATATCTTTTAGTTTTTTCCTGCTTTGCACAGAAACACCCCGATCAAAGCGCAGAGATTCAGGTTTTTAGTTTCAGTTCATCTGTTTCAGAGGCCGACTAGTTATCTTTGAGCTCCCTCTGCTGGTGAAACCTGAACACTGCAGCTCAGTAGTGACGCCAGAAGAAGCTGCAGATCAGTTCCCGCTGGGATCCGATCCTTCGCTGTCCTGTTGGATGATCCGGTTGTTCCTGTTTCCTGATTGGCTGCAGACGTTTGTCATCACTGCCGCCTGACTTCCTGTTCAGGACAGGAAGCCGCGCCCACCAGCTTTATTTCCTGAAGCCGAAAGCTCCCAGAAAACCCCCTGAACTTTTTATGACTTTATTCTCATAATATGAATAATTTATTTATGTATTTAAAATAATGTCTATCCTGGAAAAGCTTCATTTCTGAAGCATAAAGCTCCCAGAAAAATCCTGAATGATTCTGATGTTGAATTGATGAAACTAAATATGAAAATTTCTCCCATGGCTCATGTGCAGCCAGACGGTGTCTCCTTTAACCCCTCCGCTGTGTTTCTGTGTTGGTCTGAAGGTCCGTGACGCCGCCATGTCCTGTCTGGTGGAGATCTACCGCCATGTTGGAGAGCGAGTGAGGATCGACCTGGGAAAGAAGGGGCTGCCTCAGTCACGGTGCGTTCAAGTGCTCTCTGTTAACAGAATGATAACCATGGAGGCAGGATGCTCCCAAAGTGATGAGTTTTATTTCAGACACTTTGAATGTGGCATGAGGAGGCACCCGGCGGTCCGTCCTCCTCCTCTCCTCCGGACCACTTTCTGTGGCTCAGCCATCCTGAGGAAATAAACACTCTCCATTGTTTTCTTTCCTGCTGTGGCTACGAACGTTAGCAAAGCATCTTCAGGCGAAGCTCTGCTGTCTTTAACCGTTTCATTCTGAATCCAGCATCTCTGTCATCAGCTGACGTTTTTATAAACACCGAAAGTTAATTTCATCTGTTCAAATCAGAGTTTATTAAAGCCTCACTTTCCTCACTATAAACACTGAAGCTAACGTTAGCTTAGCTGTAGTGTCAAACATTTTAAAGCCTATTTCTGCTGCGGTCTTCCTGTTCGTAATAAACTAAGACATTATTTGTGACTTAATTAACTCAGTGAACAGCTGTTAGCCTAACGATTGTTCTGGTTCTGCTGGAGGTTTCTTCCTGTTCAAAGGGAGTTTTTCCTCTCCACTGTCGCTACAAGCATGCTTAGTGTGAGGGATTGCTGAAGAGTCAATGAGTCGATGCAATCAGCTGGTTTTCCTTAGATAGAAAACTTTGAATCAATCTGACTGGATGATCTGGTGAACTGGAAAGTGACCTGAGATGACATGATGGGAATTGGAGCTATAGAAATAAACTGAATAGATCTGACCTTATTGAACAACAGTAAACAGTCCAAAAATGTCCTGGAGACGATCACAATCAGTCTTCCTCTTCCTGTCCGTGTCCTGTCCGTGTCCTGTCCGTTTCCTGTCTGACCCGTATGTCTGCGGTCCTCTGGTCTCCCTTCTGACTTCCTTCTGTTTCCTTCAGGCTCAACATGATCTTCAGTAAGTTCGACGAGGTCCAGAGGTCCGGGAACATGGTTCTGTCTCCTCTGTCAGGTGAGAGCTGCTGCAGGGTTCTGATTGGACGAGGTTCTGGAGTTTCAGCTACGCCTGGAACAGGAAGTCACAGCAGCACAAACAGGAAGTCAGAGCAGCTACAGATAAGACACAGGAAGACAGGAAATAGCAGCCGGGCTTTTATTTTGAAGGAGTGTCAGCTGCTGTCCTCCCAGTCACAGGACAGAGGAGGAGGACGCAGCGTCTGCTCCGCGGGGACAGAACCGGTCCGCCAGGTAAACCGTCCCTGTTTCATCTGTCGCCATCAGAGCATTCAGAACCGGAGCGAGCCGAGTTCCTGCAGAACCGAGAGCTGGAGTGATGCCAGGGGTTCTGGTCCGGTTGGGCCCGGTTCTAACTGAAGCTGCTGTGTGATGGAGAGAGGAGGACAAAGAGCTTCTGTTGATCCGACTCCTCCTCAGGCTCCCTGCTCTCCTCGTGGTTCCGCAGCTGATTTGGTTCAGCAGCTGTGGTCTGCGGGGCTCAGGGTGGGGGAAGTGGACCGGGTCGGTACCGGGGGTGGGGGGGTCCGATTAGCAGTTAGAACGTCTGAGACCCAGAAGCAGCAGAACAAAGCCTGCTTATTCTGCTCTATACGTTCTAGTTCTGGTCCTGGGTGTGACTCACAGCTGAATGAATCTGAGCTATGCTGATGGGGGGGGGTTCTCCTCCTGGAGGTTCAGGAGCAGCTGTCAGCCTCCATCAGGAGGAGGAGTCTGGCCCGCCTCCCAGATCTTTAAAAGCTTCTGGTCAGGATGGGGTTAAATCTTCAGTTTGCATCCATAGCTGCAGCTGCTGCGCCTCCTGGTCAGAGGGAGAGCCTGGAGGAGGTGCTCTGAGGTCCTCTGCCTCCCTTAAGGAGGTCCACTGCCTCCTTAAAGGAGGTCCTCTCTGCCTCCCTGGAAGAGGTGCTCTGCCTAGAGGCAAAGCACCTCCTCCAGCTTCCAGTCAATGGTTTCTTTTTTTATTTTGTTCTTTATTATTATTATTTTTATTTTTATTATTGTAATATTTCAGGTCAGTGATAAAAGTAGAGATCAGGAATAAAGATGAATCGATGCGTTTTAGTTTGATCAGATGTTTTAAAGCAGGCAGTAAAGTTTAATAATATTAGTTTGCTTTCATGATGTCACTCCTGACTCATCGCTGATTGGCCCGTCCGCCCTCCCCTCCTCTGATTGGCTGGTTTCCTATACCAGCCCCTCCCTTCCTGCTCTCCTCCATCCTGTGATGAAGTGATCTAGAGGATGAAGGAGGAGGCTCCTGCTCCGTGACATGCTCCTCCCTCCTCCGCTCCATCTGAGGGAAGCTGTGAGGAGCTGAGGAAGCTGTAGGAGGATCTGCTCCTGCTAGCTGCTCCTCTTCCTCCTCAGACTCAGACAGGAAGCAGGAACTCCTTCCTGTTCCTGTCGGGGACGGAGGCTCAGTGGGACTGAGGGTCTGCAGAACCGGAGGAGACCTTACCAACCCGTTTGCTCTGAAGGCTGGAGGGGGAGCTTCAGGTTCTGGTGAAGTTCTGGTTCTGGTTCTGGTTCTGGTCTTTTCTCCTTTCCCAGTTTAACAGGTTTGGACCTGCTAGCTTTGCTCTGTTCCTCTTCCTGTTTAACAGCTGATAACTTGGTGCGTGCTCCAGGTTCTGGTTCTGGTTCTGGTTCTGGTTTTGGTCAGGGTGTAGAGGTTCAGTGGTGTCATGCTCCAGGTTCTGGTTCTGGTTCTGGTCAGGGTGTAGAGCTTTAATGGCGTCACGCTCCAGGTTCTGGTTCTGGTCAGGGTGTACAGGTTTAATGGTGTCATGTTCTGGTTCTGGTTCTGGTTCTGGTCAGGGTGTACAGGTTTAATGGTGTCATGTTCTGGTTCTGGTTCTGGTTCTGGTCAGGGTGTACAGGTTTAATGGTGTCATGTTCTGGTTCTGGTTCTGGTTCTGGTCAGGGTGTACAGGTTTAATGGTGTCATGTTCTGGTTCTGGTTCTGGTTCTGGTTCTGGTCAGGGTGTACAGGTTTAATGGTGTCATGTTCTGGTTCTGGTTCTGGTTCTGGTCAGGGTGTACAGGTTTAATGGTGTCATGTTCTGGTTCTGGTTCTGGTTCTGGTCAGGGTGTACAGGTTTAATGGTGTCATGTTCTGGTTCTGGTTCTGGTTCTGGTCAGGGTGTACAGGTTTAATGGTGTCATGTTCTGGTTCTGGTTCTGGTTCTGGTTCTGGTCAGGGTGTACAGGTTTAATGGTGTCATGTTCTGGTTCTGGTTCTGGTTCTGGTCAGGGTGTACAGGTTTAATGGTGTCATGTTCTGGTTCTGGTTCTGGTTCTGGTCAGGGTGTACAGGTTTAATGGTGTCATGTTCTGGTTCTGGTTCTGGTTCTGGTCAGGGTGTACAGGTTTAATGGTGTCATATTCTGGTTCTGGTTCTGGTTCTGGTTCTGGTCAGGGTGTACAGGTTTAATGGTGTCATGTTCTGGTTCTGGTTCTGGTTCTGGTCAGGGTGTACAGGTTTAATGGTGTCATATTCTGGTTCTGGTTCTGGTTCCGGTCAGGGTGTACAGGTTTAATGGTGTCATGTTCTGGTTCTGGTTCTGGTTCTGGTCAGGGTGTACAGGTTTAATGGTGTCATATTCTGGTTCTGGTTCTGGTTCTGGTCAGGGTGTACAGGTTTAATGGTGTCATGTTCTGGTTCTGGTTCTGGTTCTGGTCAGGGTGTACAGGTTTAATGGTGTCATATTCTGGTTCTGGTTCTGGTTCTGGTTCTGGTCAGGGTGTACAGGTTTAATGGTGTCATATTCTGGTTCTGGTTCTGGTTCTGGTCAGGGTGTACAGGTTTAATGGTGTCATGTTCTGGTTCTGGTTCTGGTTCTGGTCAGGGTGTACAGGTTTAATGGTGTCATATTCTGGTTCTGGTTCTGGTTCTGGTTCTGGTTCTGGTCAGGGTGTACAGGTTTAATGGTGTCATGTTCTGGTTCTGGTTCTGGTTCTGGTCAGGGTGTACAGGTTTAATGGTGTCATATTCTGGTTCTGGTTCTGGTTCTGGTTCTGGTCAGGGTGTACAGGTTTAATGGTGTCATATTCTGGTTCTGGTTCTGGTTCTGGTTCTGGTTCTGGTTCTGGTCAGGGTGTACAGGTTTAATGGTGTCATGTTCTGGTTCTGGTTCTGGTTCTGGTCAGGGTGTACAGGTTTAATGGTGTCATATTCTGGTTCTGGTTCTGGTTCTGGTTCTGGTTCTGGTCAGGGTGTACAGGTTTAATGGTGTCATGTTCTGGTTCTGGTTCTGGTTCTGGTCAGGGTGTACAGGTTTAATGGTGTCATGTTCTGGTTCTGGTTCTGGTTCTGGTCAGGGTGTACAGGTTTAATGGTGTCATGTTCTGGTTCTGGTTCTGGTTCTGGTCAGGGTGTACAGGTTTAATGGTGTCATGTTCTGGTTCTGGTTCTGGTTCTGGTCAGGGTGTACAGGTTTAATGGTGTCATATTCTGGTTCTGGTTCTGGTTCTGGTCAGGGTGTACAGGTTTAATGGTGTCATATTCTGGTTCTGGTTCTGGTTCTGGTCAGGGTGTACAGGTTTAATGGTGTCATGTTCTGGTTCTGGTTCTGGTTCTGGTCAGGGTGTACAGGTTTAATGGTGTCATGTTCTGGTTCTGGTTCTGGTTCTGGTCAGGGTGTACAGGTTTAATGGTGTCATGTTCTGGTTCTGGTTCTGGTTCTGGTCAGGGTGTACAGGTTTAATGGTGTCATATTCTGGTTCTGGTTCTGGTTCTGGTCAGGGTGTACAGGTTTAATGGTGTCATGCTCCAGGTTCTGGTTCTGGTTCTGGTCAGGGTGTACAGGTTTAATGGTGTCATGCTCCAGGTTCTGGTTCTGGTTCTGGTCAGGGTGTACAGGTTTAATGGTGTCATGTTCTGGTTCTGGTTCTGGTTCTGGTCAGGGTGTACAGGTTTAATGGTGTCATGTTCTGGTTCTGGTTCTGGTTCTGGTCAGGGTGTACAGGTTTAATGGTGTCATATTCTGGTTCTGGTTCTGGTTCTGGTCAGGGTGTACAGGTTTAATGGTGTCATGCTCCAGGTTCTGGTTCTGGTTCTGGTCAGGGTGTACAGGTTTAATGGTGTCATGTTCTGGTTCTGGTTCTGGTTCTGGTCAGGGTGTACAGGTTTAATGGTGTCATGTTCTGGTTCTGGTTCTGGTTCTGGTCAGGGTGTACAGGTTTAATGGTGTCATGTTCTGGTTCTGGTTCTGGTTCTGGTCAGGGTGTACAGGTTTAATGGTGTCATGTTCTGGTTCTGGTTCTGGTCAGGGTGTACAGGTTTAATGGTGTCATGTTCTGGTTCTGGTTCTGGTTCTGGTTCTGGTCAGGGTGTACAGGTTTAATGGTGTCATGTTCTGGTTCTGGTTCTGGTTCTGGTCAGGGTGTACAGGTTTAATGGTGTCATATTCTGGTTCTGGTTCTGGTTCTGGTCAGGGTGTACAGGTTTAATGGTGTCATGTTCTGGTTCTGGTTCTGGTTCTGGTCAGGGTGTACAGGTTTAATGGTGTCATGTTCTGGTTCTGGTTCTGGTTCTGGTTCTGGTCAGGGTGTACAGGTTTAATGGTGTCATGTTCTGGTTCTGGTTCTGGTTCTGGTCAGGGTGTACAGGTTTAATGGTGTCATGTTCTGGTTCTGGTTCTGGTTCTGGTCAGGGTGTACAGGTTTAATGGTGTCATGTTCTGGTTCTGGTTCTGGTTCTGGTCAGGGTGTACAGGTTTAATGGTGTCATGTTCTGGTTCTGGTTCTGGTTCTGGTCAGGGTGTACAGGTTTAATGGTGTCATGTTCTGGTTCTGGTTCTGGTTCTGGTCAGGGTGTACAGGTTTAATGGTGTCATGTTCTGGTTCTGGTTCTGGTTCTGGTCAGGGTGTACAGGTTTAATGGTGTCATGTTCTGGTTCTGGTTCTGGTTCTGGTCAGGGTGTACAGGTTTAATGGTGTCATATTCTGGTTCTGGTTCTGGTTCTGGTCAGGGTGTACAGGTTTAATGGTGTCATGTTCTGGTTCTGGTTCTGGTTCTGGTCAGGGTGTACAGGTTTAATGGTGTCATATTCTGGTTCTGGTTCTGGTTCTGGTTCTGGTTCTGGTCAGGGTGTACAGGTTTAATGGTGTCATGTTCTGGTTCTGGTTCTGGTTCTGGTCAGGGTGTACAGGTTTAATGGTGTCATGTTCTGGTTCTGGTTCTGGTTCTGGTCAGGGTGTACAGGTTTAATGGTGTCATATTCTGGTTCTGGTTCTGGTTCTGGTCAGGGTGTACAGGTTTAATGGTGTCATGTTCTGGTTCTGGTTCTGGTTCTGGTCAGGGTGTACAGGTTTAATGGTGTCATGCTCCAGGTTCTGGTTCTGGTTCTGGTCAGGGTGTACAGGTTTAATGGTGTCATGTTCTGGTTCTGGTTCTGGTTCTGGTCAGGGTGTACAGGTTTAATGGTGTCATGCTCCAGGTTCTGGTTCTGGTTCTGGTCAGGGTGTACAGGTTTAATGGTGTCATGTTCTGGTTCTGGTTCTGGTCAGGGTGTACAGGTTTAATGGTGTCATGTTCTGGTTCTGGTTCTGGTCAGGGTGTACAGGTTTAATGGTGTCATGTTCTGGTTCTGGTTCTGGTTCTGGTCAGGGTGTACAGGTTTAATGGTGTCATGCTCCAGGTTCTGGTTCTGGTTCTGGTCAGGGTGTAGAGCTTTAATGGTGTCATGTTCTGGTTCTGGTTCTGGTTCTGGTCAGGGTGTACAGGTTTAATGGTGTCATGTTCTGGTTCTGGTTCTGGTCAGGGTGTACAGGTTTAATGGTGTCATGTTCTGGTTCTGGTTCTGGTCAGGGTGTACAGGTTTTAATGGTGTCATGTTCTGGTTCTGGTTCTGGTTCTGGTCAGGGTGTACAGGTTTAATGGTGTCATGCTCCAGGTTCTTGGTTTCTGGTTCTGGTCAGGGTGTACAGGTTTAATGGTGTCATGTTCTGGTTCTGGTTCTGGTCAGGGTGTACAGGTTTAATGGTGTCATGTTCTGGTTCTGGTTCTGGTCAGGGTGTACAGGTTTATGGTGTCATGTTCTGGTTCTGGTTCTGGTTCTGGTCAGGGTGTACAGGTTTAATGGTGTCATGTTCTGGTTCTGGTTCTGGTTCTGGTCAGGGTGTACAGGTTTAATGGTGTCATATTCTGGTTCTGGTTCTGGTCAGGGTGTAGAGCTTTAATGGTGTCATGTTCTGGTTCTGGTTCTGGTTCTGGTCAGGGTGTACAGGTTTATTGGTGTCATGTTCTGGTTGTCTGGTTCTGGTTTGGTTCAGGGTGTGACAGGTTTAATGGTGTCATGCTCACGAGGTGTCTGGTTTCTGTTTTCTGGTCAGGGTTTAGAGCTTTTAATGGCGTCACGTCCAGTTTCTGGGTTTGGTAGGGGTTGTTTACAGGTTTAATGGGTGTCATATCTTTGGTTCTGGTTCTGGTTCTGGTCAGCGGGTGTACTGGATTAATGGTGGTCATGGTTCTGGTTCTGGGGTTCTTCGGTTCTGGTCAGTGGTGATACAGGTTTCATGGTGTCATGTTCTGGTTTGGTCTTGGTCAGGGTGTTATCAGGATTTAATGGTGTCATGTTCTGGTTTCTGGTTTTGTTCTGTGTGTCTGGTCAGGGTGTACAGGTTTAATGGTGTCATTATTCAGGTTCTGGTTCTGGTTTGGTCAGGGTGTACAGGGTTTGTGAATGGGATGTCGCATATCTTGGTTCTGGTTTGTGTCAGGGTCAGCAGTAAAAAGTCGTACAGTTTAATTGGATGTCATTATTCTGGTTCCTTGGTTCTGTTCTGTGGGTTAGGGTGTAAGGTTTAATGGTGTCCATGTTCTGTTCTGGTTTGTCTGGTTCTGGTCAGGGTTTGGTTACAGGTTTTAATGAGTGTACATATTCTGGTTCTGGTTTGGTTCTGGTCAGGGGTGTTACAGGTTTAATGGTGTCATGCTCCTCAGTGTTCAGTTCTGTTCTGGTCAGGGTTGTGGAGCTTTAATGGTGTCATGTTTGTGTTTCTTGGTTCTGCGGTTCTGGGTCAGGGTGTACAGTTTAATGGTGTCTTGTCTGGTTCGGGTATCTGGGTTACTGGTTATGGACAGGGTTTTTGTAAGGTTTAATGGTGTTCATGTTCTGTTTGGTTCTGGTTCTGGTCTGGGTATGTACAGGTTTTAATGGTGTTCCTGTCTGGTTTGGTTCTGGTTCTGGTCAGGGTGTACAGGTCTTAATGGTGTAATATTGTCTGGTTCCTGGTTCTGGTTCCTGGTCGGCAGTGGTGGTGTACAGGTTTGTTAATGGTGTGGTAGTGATGTTTCTGGGTGTATGGTGTTGCTTGGTCAGGGTGTACAGGTTTATGGTGTCATAGATTATGTGGATTCCTGTGGTTTTTGGTTCTGGGTTCAGGGTGTACAGGTTTAATGGTGTCATTGTTTGGTTTGGTTCTGGTTATGTGTGGTTCTGGTCAGGGTTTGTACAGGTTTATTGGTTGTCATGTTTCTGGTTTGGTTAGTTTTGGTTGTCTTGGTCAGAGTGTTGTTACGTTTAATGGTGTCATGTTCTGGTTTGGTTCTGGGTTTCTTGGTTCAGGGGTTGTAAAGGTTTATGGTGTCATGTTTGGTTGCTGGTTCTGGTTCTAGGTACAGGGTGTACATGGTTTATATGGTTGTGTATGTTTCTGGTTCTGTGGTTCTGGTTTGGTCAGGGTGTTGTTTTGTACTGGTTTATGGTGGTCATTTATTCTTGGTTTTATGGTTCTATAGGTTTTTGGTCGGGATTGTGTGTTACAGGTTTGAGGTGGTGTCATATTCTGGTTCTGGTTTGGTTACAGGGTTTGTAGAGCTTTTAATGGTAGTCTTGTTCTGGTTCTGGTTCTGGTTCTGGTACAGGGTTTGTACAGGTTTATTGGTGTCATGTTCTGGTTCTGGTTCTGGGTTGGTTTCTGGTTCTGGTTCAGGGTGTACAAGGTTTAATGGTGTCATGTTCTGGTTCTGGTTCTGGTTCTGGTTTGGTCAGGGTATGTACAGGTTTAATGGTGTATGTTCTGGTTCTGGTTTGGTTCTTGTTCAGAGGTGGTTGTACAGGTTTTATTGGTGTCATATCTGGTTCTGGTTCTGGTTTTGGTCTAGGGTGTACTAGGTTTAATGGTGTTAATTCTGGTTTTGGTTCTGGTCTGGGTGTAGAGCTTTAATGGTTGCATGTTCTGGATTCTGTTCTGGTTCTGGTGTCGCGTATGGGTTTTGTAAGGTATAATGGTGTCATGTTCTGGTTCTGGTTCTGGACTTGATCGGTCAGGGTGAGTGTACAGGTTTAATGGTGTCATGCTCTCCAGTTTCTGGTTCTGGTTTTTCTGGTCAGTGGTGTAGAGCTGTTTAATGGGTCACGCTCCAGGTCTCGGTTTGCTGGTGCAGGTGTGTACAGGTTTAATGGTGTCATGTATGGTTTGGTTCTGGATTCTGTGTCGGGTGGTACAGGTTTAATGGTGTTTTCAGTTCTTGGTTTGTCTAGTTGTTCATGGTTCTGTCAGGGTGTGTTGGTCAGGTTTTTAATGTGTCATTTCTGGTCTGGTTATGGGTGTTTTTCCTGGGTCAGGGTATTGTACAGGTTTAATGGTGTCATGTTCTGGTTTTTGGTTCTGGTTTGGTCAGGGTGTACCAAGTGTTTATATGGTGTCATGTTCTGGTTCTTGTTTTTCTGGTTCTGGTCAGGGTGTTCGGTTTAATGGTGTTCATATTTTGGTTCTGGTTTTGGTCAGGGTGTACAGGTTTATGGTGTCATGTTCTGGTTCTGGTTCTTCGGTTCTGGTAGGGGTGTACTTAGTGTTTAATGGTGTCATAGATTCTGGTGTCTGGTTGTCTGTGTCAGGGTGTACGAGTGTTTAATGGTGGTCATGTTTGGGTGTTCTGGTTCTGGTTCTGGTCAGGGGAGATACAGGGCTGCCCCCTCCTCTAATGGTGTCATGTTTTGGTTCTGGTTTCTGAGTCAGGGTGTACAGGTTTAATGGTGTTCATGTTTGGTTCTTGGTTTGCAGTTCTGCGTCTCAGGGTGTACAGGTTTAATGGTGCATGCTCTGGTTCTGGTTATGGTTTTGGTCAGGTGTGTTTTGGTAAGAGCTTTAATGGTGTCATGTTTGGTTCTGGCTTTTGGTTATGGGTCAGCGGTGTAAGTTTAATGGTGTTCATGTTCTGGTTTGTGTCTCTGGTTCTGGTTCTGGTCAGGGTGTACAGGTTTAATGGTGGTTCTAATGCTCCAGGTTTGGTTATCTGGTGTTATGGTTAAAGGGTGTAGAGACTTTAATGGCGTCACGCTCCAGGTTCTGGTTGTTTTCTGGTCAGGGTGGTACAGGTTTAATGGTGTCATATTCTGGTTTGGTTTGGTTTTCTGGTCAGGGTTGTAAGGTTTATGGTGTCATGTTCTAGGTTCTTGATTTGGTTTCGGGTCAGGTGTACAGAGCTTTAATGTTGTCATGTTTCTGGTTCTTGGTTCTGGTTTCTGGTTCTGGTCAGGGGTGTACAGGTTTAATAGGTGTCTGTATCTGTGATTCTGTTCTGGTTCTGGTCAGGGTTGTTACAGGTTAATTAATGGTGTCATTTTTGGTTTCTGGTTTCTGGTCAGGGTGTGTACAGGTTTAATGGTGGTCATATTCTGGTTGTCTAGGTTAGGGTTCTGGTCAGGGTGTACAGGTTTAATGGTGTCGATGTTCTTGGTTCTGGTTCTGGTTACTGGTCAGGGTGTACAGGTTTAATGGTGTCATATTCTGGTGTCTGGTTGTTCTGGTTCAGGGTGTGTGTACAGGTTTAATGGTGTCATTGTTCTGGTTTGTCTGGTTTCTGGTTCTGGTCAGGGTGTACAGGTGTTGTTTTAATGGGTGTCATGTTTGGTGTCTGGTTCTGAGTTCTGGTCAGTGGTTTTGGTGCTACAGTTTAAGTGGTGTCATATTTCTGGTTCTGGTTTGGTTCTGGTCAGGGTTATGTACAGGTTTAATGGTGTCATAGTTTCTGGTTGGTTTCTGGTTTTCGGGTGAGTTGGTGTGTTTTTGTACAGGTTTAATGGGTTTGTTTTGTCATGTTCTGGTTCTGGTTCAGGTTTTGGGTCGACGGTTAGTATGTACAGGTTTATATGGTGTCGCATGTTCTTGGTTCTGGTTCTGGTTTCTGTCAGGGTTGTAGACAGGGTTATGTGGTCCTGTTTGGTTCTGGTTCTGGTTGTGCTGTGTCAGGGTGTACAGGTTTAATTGGTTGTTCTATGCTCCAGCGTTCTCGGTTTTGGTTTGGGTAGGGTGTTAGAGCTTTAATGGTTTGTCATTGTTTGGTTCTGTGTTTTCTGGGTTCTAGGTGTGTACAGGTTTAATGGTGTCATGTGTTGGTTCTTGGTTCTGGTTCGGGTCCGGTGTGGTCAGTGTTTTTAATGGTGTCATGCTCTCTAGGTTCTGGTTCGTAGGGTTTCTGGTCAGGGTGTACGAGCTTTAATGGCGTCACGTCTCCAGTGTTCTGAGTTCTAGAGTTCTTGGTTCTGGTCAGGGTGTAAGTATTTTGTACAGTTTAATGGTGTCATGTTCTGAGTGCTGGTTTCTGGTTTTTCTGGTCAGGGGTTGTATTTTTTTTGTTTTGTAACGGTTTAATGGTGTCATATTCTTGGGTTTTCTGGTTTGTTCTGGTCTAGGGTGTACGGGTTTAAGGGTGTATGTTTCTAGGTTGCTGGTTTTGGTTCTGGTCAGGGGTGTACAGGTTTAATGGTGGGTGCATGGTTGGGTTATGGTCTCTGGTTCCTGGTCAGGGTGTTACAGGTTTATAATATGGGTGTCATTGTTCTGGTTCTGGTTCTGTGTTACTGGATCTGTGGGTTTGGGTTTTTTGTTTAAAACAGGTTGTTTAATGGTTGTCAATATTTCTCGGTTTGGTGTTGTTGGATTCTGGTTCCGGTCAGGGTGTACAGGTTTAATGGGTGGCATGTTCTGGTTCTGGTTCTTGGTTGTCCTGGTCAAGGGTGTACAGGTTTAATGGTGATCAATGTTCTGGTCCAGGTTCTGGATCTTCGGTCAGGGTGTGTAAGGTTTTAATGGTGTTCATGTTCTGGTTCTGGTTCTGGTTTCTGGGTCATGGGTTTGTTACAGGTTTAATGGTGTGTCATATTCTGGGTTCTGGTTCTGAGTTGTGTTTCCGATCCTGTCTGGTGTGATGAAGTCTTAAGCTCTTCGTCATTATTGGCTGCAGGATCCACCTCACTGACTCCAGAACCTTCTCCGGGTCCCAAAGACGGATCAGAACCAGCTCAGATGATCAGGATGATTCAGTCGGCCGCAGGGATAGAAAGAGCAGCTGTTCTTCAAAATAAAAGCACTTCCTGTTTACTTCCTGCTAATATTTTGTGTAACCTAGAGAGGAGGGAGTTGGTTCTGCTGATCCGGTCCGTGGATCCAGGCTGCCGCTGACACAGCAGATCAGTTTTTATCCGGCTGCTGTGGATCCTTTAGATTCATTTCAGTAGAAGCAGCTTCTAGCTTCAATAAGTCACCCGTCCTGCAAACAGGAAGTCTGGGTTCACTCTAAATCTAGAGGTTCTGTTCCATGGAACAGAACCTCTGAGTCCCTGAGCAGGACCGCTGTTCAGCTCAGCAAAGCCTTAATATATGCGTGATCGTTATTAGCGGTTATCGACCCATAGAACGGCTGCAGATTGTGACGTGTATCTGAAAATGGTTTCAGTAGTTCTTCATCATCTGTAAAAATAAATAATCTTCTTTTCACTCTTGTTAAACAAACTAACAACAAATAAATCTCATATCCTGAAATGTATTTATAATTTATTCATAATTTTAAAACTTCATTCTCGTAGTTTTACGACTTTATTCTACTAATTTTATGACTATTGTCGTTGCGACTTTATTCTCCTAATTTTCACGACTTTATTCTCCTATTTTTACGACTTTATTCTCCTAATTTTATGACTATTGTCGTTGCGACTTTATTCTCCTAATTTTATGACTATTGTCGTTGCGACTTCATTCTCCTAATTTTACGACTTTATTCTCCTAATTTTATGACTTTATTCTCCTAATTTTATGACTATTGTCGTTGTGACTTTATTCTCCTAATTTTATAACTATTGTCGTTGCGACTTTATTCTCCTAATTTTACGACTTTATTCTCGTAATTTTACGACTTTATTCTCCTAATTTTTACGACTTTATTCTCCTAATTTTATAACTATTGTCGTTGCGACTTTATTCTCCTAATTTTACGACTTTATTCTCCTAATTTTACGACTTTATTCTCCTAATTTTATGACTATTGTCGTTGCGACTTTATTCTCCTAATTTTACGACTTTATTCTCGTAATTTTATGGCTATTCTCATTGCGACTTTAATCTCCTAATTTTATGACAATTGTCGTTGCGACTTTATTCTCCTAATTGTACGACTTTATTCTCCTCATTTTACGACTTTATTCTCCTAATTTTACGACTTTATTCTCATAATTGTACGACTTTATTCTCGTAATTTTACGACTTTATTCTCCTAATTTTACGACTTTATTCTCCTAATTTTATGACTATTGTCGTTGTGACTTTATTCTCCTAATTTTATAACTATTGTCGTTGCGACTTTATTCTCCTAATTTTACGACTTTATTCTCGTAAGTTTATGGCTATTCTCATTGCGACTTTAATCTCCTAATTTTATGACTATTGTCGTTGTGACTTTATTCTCCTAATTTTATAACTATTGTCGTTGCAACTTTATTCTCCTAATTGTACGACTTTATTCTCCTAATTTTACGACTTTATTCTCCTAATTTTACAACTTTATTCTCATAATTGTACGACTTTATTCTCGTAATTTTACGACTTTATTCTCCTAATTTTACGACTTTATTCTCCTAATTTTATGACTATTGTCGTTGTGACTTTATTCTCCTAATTTTATAACTATTGTCGTTGCGACTTTATTCTCGTAATTTTACGACTTTATTCTCCTAATTTTACGACTTTATTCTCCTAATTTTACTACTTTATTCTCCTAATTTTATGACTATTGTCGTTGTGACTTTATTCTCCTAATTTTATAACTATTGTCGTTGCGACTTTATTCTCCTAATTTTACGACTTTATTCTCGTAAGTTTATGGCTATTCTCATTGCGACTTTAATCTCCTAATTTTATGACTATTGTCGTTGCAACTTTATTCTCCTAATTGTACGACTTTATTCTCCTAATTTTACGACTTTATTCTCCTAATTTTACAACTTTATTCTCATAATTGTACGACTTTATTCTCGTAATTTTACGACTTTATTCTCGTAATTTTACGACTTTATTCTCCTAATTTTATGACTATTGTCGTTGTGACTTTATTCTCCTAATTTTATAACTATTGTCGTTGCGACTTTATTCTCGTAATTTTACGACTTTATTCTCGTAATTTTACGACTTTATTCTCCTAATTTTACGACTTTATTCTCCTAATTTTACGACTTTATTTTCCTAATTTTATGACTATTGTCGTTGCGACTTTATTCTCCTAATTTTACGACTTTATTCTCCTAATTTTACGACTTTATTCTCCTAATTTTATGACTATTGTCGTTGTGACTTTATTCTCCTAATTTGATAACTATTGTCGTTGCGACTTTATTCTCCTAATTTTACGACTTTATTCTCGTAATTTTATGGCTATTCTCATTGCGACTTTAATCTCCTAATTTTATGACTATTGTCGTTGCGACTTTATTCTCCTAATTTTAGGACTTTATTCTCCTAATTGTATGACTTTATTCTCCTAATTTTACGACTTTATCTCTCATAATTGTACGACTTTATTCTCCTAATTTTACGACTTTATTCTCCTAATTTTACGACTTTATCTCTCATAATTGTACGACTTTATTCTCCTAATTTTACGACTTTATTCTCCTAATTTTACGACTTTATTCTCCTAATTTTACCACTGTATTCTCCTAATTGTACGACTTTAGTCTCCTAATTTTACGACTTTATTCTCCTAATTTTACGACTTTATTCTCCTAATTGTACGACTTTATTCTCCTAATTTAATTGTACGACTTTATTCTCCTAATTGTACGACTTTATTCTCCTAATTGTACGACTTTATTCTCCTAATTTTACGACTTTATTCTCCTAATTGTACGACTTTATTATCGAAATAAAAGAAACTAATCTCTTGCCTGGCCCTAACACTAATTTTCCGCTCTGGTATTTCAGTCAGTAGACAGTGAGTCAGAATGACTTCCTGGGTCGGTTGGGTTCTGTTGGGGTTCTGGTTCCCTGCTGGCTGGCTGTGGGACAGACGTTCTGAATAATGGAGAGCCTGGATCTGTTTCAGGTCTGACTGCAGCTCTGTGGGGGGGAGGGGGCGGAGCCTGTATGTCTCCTGATGAAACCAGAAGCTCTGATGTTATTCCTCTGCGCATCAAAACCCTCCGAGTGGCCGATCGTTCCGTCTCAAAGCGTTCTGGGGGGGGGCGCCCCGGGTCAGGCCCGTTTTCTTTCCCCCCCTTCAGATAAAACCTTTGAGGACGATGAGTCGGTGGACGGCGGACGGTCCTCGTCCAAAGCAGCGTCCCTGTCCAGCAGGAAGGCGGTGAGCATGGGCTCGTTCAGACGCACCACCTCGGCCTTCAGCAGCAAGTCCGCAGGTCAGAACCGGAACCAGAACCGCGTTCCCCTGTGCCCCCTTTTCCAAGCTGTGTGTCTTCGGGAGGGACGGGCCAGTGCGGGAGCGGGGATGGGGAGGACTTATCCAGGCCTTCCAGGCGTCCCCTCGTGAGGTACTACTCCTCCCCCGACTGTCCTATCCCCGGTGTCTCTTTCCCCCGTGCCCTATCTCCGGTGTCCTCTTTCCCCGACTTTTCCTCTTTTGGGGCTGCTCCTCATCTCTGGTGCCCCCTCTTCTGACTGTCCCATTCTGGTGCCCCTCATCTTGATGCTCCTCATCTCTGTTGCCCTCATCTCCGGCTGCTCTCATCTCGGGGCTGCTCCTACCTTGTGCTCCTTCTTCTAAAAGTCCTCTTTCCCCGGCTGCCCCCTCATTCGGCTGTCCTCATTTGAGCCCCTCATTTGACTGTCTCATCTCGGGCTGTCCCTTCTGGCTGCTTCCTTGATGTCCTCACTTGGCTGCTCCTTTTGATGCCCCTCATTTGATGCTCCTCATTCCCCGGGGTGTTCTCTTTTGGTGCCCCATCTCTGATGCCCTATCTTGACTGTCCTCATCTCCGGCTGCCCCTTTATCTTGGTGCTCCTCATTCCGGTCCCCCCCTATCTCGGCGCTCCTCATCTTGACTGCTCCTCATCCTGATGCTCCTCATCTCTGGCGTCCCCATCTTGACTGCCCCTACCCCTGGCTGCCCCCTCACTCTGATGCTTTATTTGGTGCTCCTCATCTCTGACTGTCCTCATTCTGATGCTCCTATCTTGGTTGTTCATTTGGGTGCCTCACTTGATGCTCCTCATCTTGGTGCCCCTCATCTCTGATGTTCATCTCTATGTTTTCATCCCGGTGCCTCCTATCTCCGGTGCCCTCTTTCTGGGCGCCCCTCATCTTGGCTGCCCCCATTCTGACTGCCCCTCTTTCCCCGGTGTCCTCATCTCGACTGCTCCTCACTCGCTGCTCTCTTCTCTGACTGTCCTCATCTCGGGCCCTATCTCTGATGCCTCATTTTGGGTGCTCTATTTGACTGCCTATCTTGCGCCCCATCTTGGCTGCTCCTCATCTCTGATGCCCCTATTTGATGTCCTCATTCTGGTGTCCCATCTTGGCGCTCCTTTTCTGATGCCCCCATCTCTGGCTGTCCTCATCTTGACTGCTCCCATTTTTGATGCCCCTCATCTCCGGTGCCCTCATTGGGTCTCCTATTTGATGTCTATTTTGGCTGCTCCTCATCTCTGATGCTTATTGGTGCTCCTCATCTCTGATGCCCTCACTCTGACTGCTCCTCATCTCGACTGCCTATTGATCCCCCCCTATTCCCCTGTCCTCATCTTGTGTCCTCATTGGCTGCCCCTTTCTGACTGCCCCTCATCTCTGACTGCCCCCTCATTCCGGCTTCCCCTCATCTTGCTCCCCCCCATCTTGACGTCCTCATCTCTGGCTGCCCCCTCATCCTGCTGCCCCCTCTCTCGGCTGTCCTCATCTTGATGCCCCCTATTTGGTGTCCTCATTCTACGCCCCCTATCTCTGATGTCCTCATTTTGACTGTTTTTCCCTTGATGCTCCTCATTTGACTGTCCCATCCCCGGTGCCCCTCATCTCGGGATGTCCCATTCTGGTGCTCCTCATCTCTACTGTCCTCATTTGATGCTCCCATCCCCGGGTGTCCTCCTCTGACTGCCCCTATCTTGTGCCCCTACCTGTGCTCCCACTTGACTGCCCCTCATTCTGATGCCCCTCATCCTGACTGTCCTATCTTGCTGCTCTCTCTCCGGTGCCCTCACTCTGCTTCCCATCTCTGACTGCTCTTTTCCCCGGGTGCCCCCTATCTTTTGATGTCCTCATCTTGACTGCCCCCCATTCGGCTGCTCCTATCTCTACTCCCCTATTTGGTGCCCTCATCCCGGCTGCTCCTCATTCCGGCTGTCCCCCTTTGATGTCCTCACCCCGGGGTGCCCCTCTTTGACGCCCCTCATTTTGGTTGCCCCCTCATCTCGGTGCCCCTCATCTTGACTGTTCTATTTTGGTCTCCCATTCTGAGCTCCTCTTCTGATGCCCCCATTCTGGTGCTCTCATCTCTGACGCCCCCATCTTGATGTCCTCATCCCCGGGCCCCTCACTCTGCTGCCCCTCATTCTACGGCTCCTCTCTCTGGCTGCTCCTCATCTGACGCCCCTCATCTCTGACTGTTCCCATCTCTGACTGCCCCTCTTTGATGTCCTACTCGCTGCTCCCTCTGCTGTCCTATTTGTGCCTCATCTCTGATTGCTCCTCTCTTGTGCCCCTCATTTTGGGCTGCCCCCCCATCGGGTGCTCTATCTCTGACCCCCCCAAACTCGGGGCTCCTCATCTTGACGTCCTCATCTCTGATGCCCCTCATCTCGATGCCCTCATCTCTGATGTCTCATCTCTGGTTCCCCTACCCGGCTGCCCTTCTTGAGTTCCTCTCTCTGGGCCCCTCTTCTGGTGTCCTATCTTGTTTTCCCCCATCTCTGAGCCCCTATCTCTGATCTCCCTCCGGGTGTCCCTATCTTGATGTCCCCTGCAGATCACTCCCCCCGCGGGTAGGGGGGCCCATGCCCAAGATCAGGGGCTGTCGGACGATAAGAAGGACGGGAGTGAGAGGCCGGTAACCCGCCCTCCTTTTTGATGCGGTCCTGGCTCGCCTGGGGACCTCTGCCTCTGCCCGTTCCCCCCAGTGAAGAAACTGGCTCCTCCTGTGGCCCCAGCCCCCCAAGTTCGACTGCTTCCCCCCAGGTGCGTCCCCTGGAGGCGTCCCTTTAAGCGTCGGGGAAAGACCCGCGTGAGGGGGGCGGGGGCTGGTAGGGGGGGCCCCCCCCCCGGGCACGTTTGTGCCGCTCCTCCAAACCCCTCCTCCGCTTCGCTCTGTCCCCGGGGCGGGGGCCCTCGCCCGCCCCAGGGCCTCTGCCCCCTGGCCGGGGCCCCCAAAATGCCCTCGGCCCGGGCCCCCCTCCCCCCTCCCTCATTAAGTGCCCACCCCCAGAACCAGAACCCGCCGGGTTTTCCTGGGGGCCCCCCCCCTGACCCGTTTTGGGGGGTTTTTGCACCCGCCCTCCTGTCCGTCTGATCCCCTCATCGGGGGTTCAAGTCTTGGGGCCTCAAGGGAATTACGTTTTTATTTTTCACTTTTTTTCTTTAATTTTTTTTTTAAAAAAGGGAGGGGAAAGGGAAAGGAAGGGGAAGGAAAGGGAAGGAAGGAAGGAAGGAAGGGAAGGGAAGGAAGGGGAAAAAAAAAAAAAAGGGGGGGAAAAAAGGAAAAAAGGAAGGGGAAAAGGGAAAGGGAAAGGGAAAGGAAAAAGGAGGAGGAAGGAAAAGGAAAAAAAGGAAAGGAGAGGAAGGAAGGAAAAGGAAAGGAAAGGGGGCAAGGAAGGAAGGAAGGGGAAAAAGGGGGAGGAAAGGGAAAAGGGGGGGAAAAGGAAGGGAAAGGGGGGAAGGAAAGGGAAAGGGAAGGGAAAGAAGGAAGAAGGAAAAGGGAAAAGGGAAAGGAGGAAGGAAGGGGGGGGGGGCGGAAAAGGGGGGGGGAAAAAAAAAAAAAGGGGGGGGGGGTCCCCGGGGGGGGAAAAAAAAATTTTTGGGGGGGGGAAAAAAAACCCCCCCTTGGGGGGGGGGAAAAAAAAATGGGGGGGGGGGCCGGGGGGGGGGGTTTTTGGGGGGGGAAAAAAAAAAGGGGTTGGGGGGGGGGGGTGTAAAAAAAAAAAAGGGGGGGGGGAAAAAAAACAAAAAAAAAATGGGGGGGGGAAAAAAAAAAAAGGGGGGGCCCCCCCAAAAAAAAGGGGGGGGGGGAAAAAAAAAAAAGGGGGGAAAAAAAAAAAAATTTTTTTTTAAAAAAAGGGGGTTTTTTTTCAAAAAAAATTTTTTGGGGGGGAAAAAAAAAAAAAAAAAATGGGGGGGGGGGGGGGAAAAAAACTAATGGGGGGGGGGAAAAACCGGGGGGTTTTTTTCCCCCCCCCTTTTTTTTTTTTGGGGGGTTTAAAAAAAGGGGGGGGGGGGGGGGAAAAAGGGGGGGGGTTTTTTAAAAAAAAAAAAAATTTTTTTTTTGGGGGGGGGGAAAAGGGGGAAGGGGGGGTGTAAAGGGGGGGGGGGGGTGGGGGGGAAAAGGGGAGGGGGGTTTTGGGGGGGGAAAAAAAAAATTTTTTGGGGGGGGGGGGGGGGGGGAAGGGGTTTTAAGGGGGGGGGGGGGGGGAAAAAAGGGGGGTGGGGGGGGGGGCAAAAGGGGGGGAAAAAAAGGGGTTGGGGGTTTTGGGGGGGGAAGGGGGGGGAAGAAAGAAGGAGGAAAGGGAAAGGGAAAAGGAAAAGGGGGGAAAGGGCAAATTTGGGGGGGAAGAAGGAAGGAAAGGAAGGGGGAAAAGGAAAGGCGGGGAAGGAAGGAACCAAACTCTGCCTCGGGGCACCCCAAATTTTTGCTCGGGCCGGGCCCCAACTTTTTTTTTGGCCCCGGGAAAAGGGGGGGGGCGCGTAAGGCGGTTTTCCCCCCCTTTTTGCCCCTGGGACCCCCCCCACCCCTGAACCCCCCGAAAGGGAAAACCGCCCAATGGGGGCGCAAACCATTTCGGGGTGAAAAGGGGGGGGGGTTCGGGGTCTTCGTTTAAACTTTTTGGGGCCCTTTTGGGAGGAAAACCGAAACCCCCGCTAGCCCCCCAACAGAAAAAACCCGAACTAGACCCCCGGGCTACCCTTTTCACACTGAAAAAACCGTGCCAAACCCGGGCGAGCTCATAAACCCGGACCGGTGAAAAGGAAAGCAAACAACCGGGCGAGCTAGACCAACCGGACCGAGTAACCCAACGGACCGGCTAGACACAACCGGACCGAGCTAGACCC
This sequence comes from Cyprinodon tularosa, assembly GCF_016077235.1. Lineage (NCBI taxonomy): Eukaryota > Metazoa > Chordata > Actinopteri > Cyprinodontiformes > Cyprinodontidae > Cyprinodon > Cyprinodon tularosa. The sequence goes on along the minus strand of NW_024039431.1, from coordinate 156,420 downwards.
AACCGGACCGAGCTAGACCCAACCGGACCGAGCTAGACACAACCGGACCGAGCTAGACCCAACCGGACCGAGCTAGACCCAACCGGACCGAGCTAGACACAACCGGACCGAGCTAGACACAACCGGACCGAGCTAGACACAACCGGACCGAGCTAGACCCAACCGGACCGAGCTAGACACAACCGGACCGAGCTAACCGCAGACCAGTTCCAGAGGTGGGCTCGGCTCGGTTTCTCCCTGGCTCAGTTCTCTGATAAAAAGAGCGCATGAGCAGAACGCATCATCTCTGTCTGGCTGCACATCGCGATTCACACTCCATTCCAGTAGGTGGCGGTAATGCCGGGCGCCGCCATTTTGATTTGCTTGATTCCCTCCTTCTTCTTCTTGTGTTTTATGGCGGTTGGCAAACAACTTTTGGTGCATTACCGCCACCAACTGCTTGATTTCCTCCTTCAATACCGGCAGTAATACCGCAGATCGTCACTAGGAGGCGAGGAGTCGAGGAACCGAGATGGCGTGATGTGTAAACGTTCGTCAGAACCGAGCTCGGCCTGGTTAACTGATCCGAGCTCGGACTGGTCTCGGCATGGATCGGTTTTTCAAGGGTAGAGTAAATGGGGTCAGAACCAGAGAACACGGTGGAGGTGGTGTGGTGGTTTGGAGTAGCTAGTCGGGGGGGGGTTCTGATCAGGACCGGTCTCCTCAAAGCATCACAGAATGAAGCCTGCAGATCCTTTCCTGAATCCGTCTCCAAACACGAGAAGTACAAGAAAAATCCCCCCCCCCAGACTGTGAAGGTAGCTGTGATTATTGTTCCCCGCAGACATGGAGCGCTGCTGGCAGAGACCATCAAGAAGGGCATCCATGACGCTGACGCTGAGGCTCGCTCTGTGGCCAGGAAGTAGGTCACCTTTCCCAGACTCTGCAGCTCCAAACCAGCTGCCACTCTCTGATGGCGACTCTCTGTCCTCTCAGGTGTTACTGGGGTTTCCAGGGTCACTTCAGCCGGGAGGCGGAGCTTCTGTTCCAGGGTCTGGAATCAGCCTATCAGAAAGCTCTGCAGGCCCACCTAGGGAGCGGGGACACTCTGATGTCTCTGCCCGCCTCCGATCGATCCTCCTCCTCATCCCAGGAGAGCCTGAAGTGAGTCGACCCCAACACCGATTCTGGTTCTGGTTCTGTTCAGAGGTTCTGACCCTTTAATCTGGTTCTTCCACAGTCGGCCGCTGTCTGTGAAGAGCTCCGCAGGAAGCAGCCGATGTAAGCAAAAACCCGCAAAACACGGCAACATCTTCCCAACATGCCAGTAACATGCTAATGGGCTTATATGATGTAACGCGCTAACAGACTAACATGCTAATGGCCTTATATGGTGTAACCCACTAACAACAGACTAACATAATAAGAGGCTTATATGGTGTAATGCGCTAACAGACTAACATGCTAATGGGCTTATATGGTGTAATGCGCTAACAACAGACTAACATGCTAAGAGGCTTATATGGTGTAATGCGCTAACAGACTAACATGCTAATGGCCTTATATGGTGTAACCCACTAACAACAGACTAACATGCTAAGAGGCTTATATGGTGTAATGCGCTAACAGACTAACATGCTAATGGGCTTATATGGTGTAATGCGCTAACAACAGACTAACATGCTAATGGGCTTATATGGTGTAATGCGCAAACAGACTAACATGCTAATGGGCTTATTTGGTATAATACGCTAACAGACTAACATGCTAATGGGCTTATATGGTGTAACACGCTAACAGACTAACATGCTAATGGGCTTATATGATGTAATGCGCAAAAAGACTAACATGCTAATGGGCTTATATGGTGTAACCCGCTAACAACAGACCAACATGCTAATGGGCTTATATGGTGTAACGCGCTAACAACAGACTAACATGCTAATGGGCTTATATGGTGTCACGCGCTAACAACAGACTAACATGCTAATGGGCTTATATGGTGTAACGCGCTAACAACAGACTAACATGCTAATGGGCTTATATGGTGTAATGCGCAAACAAACTAACATGCTAATGGGCTTATTTGGTATAATACGCTAACAGACTAACATGCTAATGGCCTTATATGGTGTAATGCGCTAACAGACTAACATGCTAATGGGCTTATATGGTGTAACCCGCTAACAACAGACTAACATGCTAATGGGCTTATATGGTGTAATGCGCAAACAAACTAACATGCTAATGGGCTTATTTGGTATAATACGCTAACAGACTAACATGCTAATGGGCTTATATGGTGTAACACGCTAACAGACTAACATGCTAATTGGCTTATATGGTGTAATGCGCTAACAGACTAACATGCTAATGGGCTTATATGGTGTAACCCGCTAACAACAGACCAACATGCTAATGGGCTTATATGGTGTAATGTGCTAACAACAGACCAACATGCTAATGGGCTTATATGGTGTAACGCGCTAACAGACTAACATGCTAATGGGCTTATATGGTGTAACGCGCTAACAACAGACTAACATGCTAATGGGCTTATATGGTGTAATGTGCTAACAACAGACCAACATGCTAATGGGCTTATATGGTGTAACGCGCTAACAACAGACTAACATGCTAATGAGTTATGGTGTAACGCGCTAACAACAGACTAACATGCTAACAGCACAGAAACATCTTGCATGCTAATAACATTCTAATAAAAGGCTGACATGCTTATAAATGACTAACACACCAAAACCTTTTAAACATACTAGCATGCTAATATCGTGCTAATAATAGACTAACATGCAAAAACCATGCTAATAGTTTAACATGTTAATAACAAGCTAAAAGGCTAACAGGAAATCACATGCTAATAACAGGATAACATGCTAACAACAGGATAATATGGTAACTTGCTTATAAAAAGCTAACATGGGAATACAATGTTAATCCATGAAAGCATGCTAACAACTGGCTATCATGCTTAAAGGGACATACATGCTAACAACTTGCAAGCATCTTGCTAGCATGCAAATAACATTCTAATAAAAGGCTAACATGCCTATAACCAACTAACACACCAAAACTGTATAAACACACTAACAAGCTAATGACATTCTAATAACAGGATAACATTCTAATAACATGCTAACAACAGGATGAAATGCTAACATGCTTATAAAATGCTACTATTTTAAACCATGCTAACAAGTGGCTATCATGCTAATAATGGACCAGAACCCTAAGAACGAACACCTTTTCTCTGAATGAAAAGATCCAGTTCATTCAAAAGAACTAATATAATCAAAAGAACCACTTCAATTTAATGAACCAGTTCAGTTTATTTAAACAGTTCAATTTAATGAACCATTTCAATCAAAAGAACCAGTTCAATTTAATGAACCATTTCAATCACTGAAGCAATTAAATCATAAGAACCAGTTTAATTTAATGAACCAGTTAAATTTAATGAACTAGTTCAATCACAGAACCATTTTAATTACGGAATCAGTTCAATAAAAAGAACCAGTTCGATCAGCAGAATCAGTTCAATCATAGAACCAGTTAAATTTAATGAACCAGTTCAATCAAGGAACCAGTTCAATCAAAAGTACCAGTTAAATTTAATGAACCAGTTCAATTAATGAACTAGTTGAATCACAGAACCATTTTAATCAAAAGAAACAATTCAATCAAAAGAGCCAGTTCAATTTATTGAAACAGTTCAATTTAATGAACCATTTCAATCACGGAACCAGTTCAATTTAATGAACCATTTCAATCACGGGAGCAGTTCAATCACTGAAGCAATTAAATCAAAAGAACCAGTTTAATTTAATGAACCAGTTAAATTTAATGAACTGTTTTTTTTATTGCTCTTGTTATTTCTTACGTATTTTTGTGTTATTCTGTGACTTGCTTACTTTATATATCTATTATATATTTATTTTTTATTTAGTTTATTTCATGCATTTTTTTGTCACATTAAAGAAAATCCAAATAAAAAAGTAGAGTATTTAAAGCAGAAATAGCTTCGGTTCTGCAGCGGTTCTTTAGGATCGGACTCAAAGGTCCAATTGTTGGTTCCATGATGGCTGAAGATTCAGGCTGAACTGGTTTCTGTGGATTAAAAACCGTTTGGTGGAAACTTCTCTGTCCTCCTCAGCCAAAGCCGGCGCCTCCCGCAGACCTGCGGCCGCCTCCTCTCCGGGGTCTCTGCAGCGATCTCGCAGCGACGTGGACGTCAACGCCGCCGCCTGCGCCCGCACCAGGATGCCCGCCGTCTCCTCCACGGTGCCGTCTCCCTTCAGCGCCGCCTCAGCGCTTCCTCCGGGATCCTACGCCTCACTGGGTAAGAACCGGCTCTGCTCCGGCACACATTCATGATTCCGTCTAGTTTCCTTCAAATCTCCTTCCTCAGGCCGAGTGAGAACCAGGAGGACGAGCTCCGGAACCGGTCTGACTGTGACAGACAGCCGTGGGCGGAGTCGGGGGAAAGTCGTCTCTCAGTCGCAGCGTGAGTTAAGACGCCCCGTCTCTCCATCAGAACATGGAAGGTCAGACTTGGGTTAGTTAACGTCGACTCGTTTGCTTCTTGGTTTCAGCCGGCAGCCGCTCGGGTTCTCCGGGCCGCCTGCTGAGCGCCACCTACGGCCGGATGGTCAGGACGTCCACGGGGGGCGGCAGTAGCAGCGCCTCATGCAGTCTGAGCGAGAAGAACCGACCTCGAGGTCACCGCAGTCAGGGCTGCAGCCGAGAGACGAGTCCCAGCAGATCAGGAGTCGGTAAGAACCAGAACCGGGTCCTCTTTTAGATGATCTGGATTTAACACTAAAGACACAACGATGACTTTATTTCAAATCCAGGAAAGTTAGGTTTGAGGTAAAAATATACATTTTTAAATGTTTTCTTTTGTAATTTTATTTAGAAAATAGACATCTTATTTTTATTTTTTTGTTTATTTTTACTTGGTAGGGTATATAAATCTGTTTTATTTTTATTTAAAATATTTTTTGGTTCTCAAAAATGAATTTAGAGAAATATTTACAGAATAAGTTAAATCAAAAGAACCAGTTCAATCAGAGAAACAGTTCAATCTGAAGAACCAGTTTAATCTAAATAACCAGTTCAATCTAAAGAACCAGTTCGATTTAAAGAACCAGTTCAACGCAAAGAACCAGTTCAATTTAAAGAATCAAATCAATTTAATGAACCAGTTGAATCACAGGACCAGTTAAATCTAAAGAACCTGTTCAATGCAGAGAACCAGTTCAATCTAAAGAACCAGTTCAGTGCAAAGAACCAGTTTAATCTAGAGAATCAAATCAATTTCATGAATCAGTTCAATTTAATGAACCAGTTCAATCAAAGAAACCAGTTCAATATAAAGAACCAGTTTAATCTAAAGAACCAGTTCAATCTAAAGAACCAGTTCAATGCAGAGAACCAGTTTAATCTGAAGAACCAGTTTCTTCTAAAGAACCAGTTCAATGAGAAGAACCAGTTCAATCTAAAGAACCAGTTCAATGCAAAGAACCAGTTTAATCTAAAGAACCAGTTCAATCTAAAGAACCAGTTCAATGCAGAGAACCAGTTTAATCTGAAGAACCAGTTTCTTCTAAAGAACCAGTTCAATGCAAAGAACCAGTTTAATCTAAAGAACCAGTTCAATGCAAAGAACCAGTTTAATCTAAAGAACCAGTTCAATGCAAAGAACCAGTTTAATCTAAAGAACCAGTTCAATGCAAAGAACCAGTTCAATCTAAAGAACCAGTTCAATGCAAAGAACCGGTTTAATCTAAAGAACCAGTTCAATGCAAAGAAACAGTTCAATGCAAAGAACCAGTTCAATCTAAAGAACCAGTTCAATGCAGAGAACCAGTTTAATCTGAAGAACCAGTTTCTTCTAAAGAACCAGTTCAATGAGAAGAACCAGTTCAATCTAAAGAACCAGTTCAATGCAAAGAACCAGTTTAATCTAAAGAACCAGTTCAATCTAAAGAACCAGTTCAATGCAAAGAACCAGTTTAATCTAAAGAACCAGTTCAATCTAAAGAACCAGTTCAATGCAGAGAACCAGTTTAATCTGAAGAACCAGTTTCTTCTAAAGAACCAGTTCAATGCAAAGAACCAGTTTAATCTAAAGAACCAGTTCAATGCAAAGAACCAGTTTAATCTAAAGAACCAGTTCAATGCAAAGAACCAGTTTAATCTAAAGAACCAGTTCAATGCAAAGAACCAGTTCAATCTAAAGAACCAGTTCAATGCAAAGAACCGGTTTAATCTAAAGAACCAGTTCAATGCAAAGAAACAGTTCAATGCAAAGAACCAGTTTAATCTAAAGAACCAGTTCAATGCAAAGAACCAGTTTAATCTAAAGAACCAGTTCAATGCAAAGAACCAGTTCAATCTAAAGAACCAGTTCAATGCAAAGAACCGGTTTAATCGAAAGAACCAGTTCAATGCAAAGAACCAGTTAAATGCAAAGAACCAGTTCAATCTAAAGAACCAGTTCAATGCAAAGAACCAGTTTAATCTAAAGAACCGGTTCAATGCAAAGAACCAGTTTAATCTAAAGAACCAGTTCAATGCAAAGAACCAGTTAAATGCAAAGAACCAGTTCAATGCAAAGAACCAGTTAAATGCAAAGAACCAGTTTAATCTAAAGAACCAGTTCAATGCAAAGAACCAGTTTAATCTAAAGAACCAGTTCAATGCAAAGAAACAGTTCAATGCAAAGAACCAGTTTAATCTAAAGAACCAGTTCAATGCAAAGAACCAGTTCAATCTAAAGAACCAGTTCAATGCAAAGAACCGGTTTAATCTAAAGAACCAGTTCAATGCAAAGAACCAGTTTAATCTAAAGAACCAGTTCAATGCAAAGAACCAGTTAAATGCAAAGAACCAGTTCAATCTAAAGAACCAGTTCAATGCAAAGAACCAGTTTAATCTAAAGAACCAGTTCAATGCAAAGAACCAGTTTAATCTAAAGAACCAGTTCAATGCAAAGAACCAGTTTATTCTAAAGAACCAGTTCAATGCAAAGAACCAGTTCAATCTAAAGAACCAGTTCAATGCAAAGAACCAGTTTAATCTAAAGAACCAGTTTAATCTAAAGAACCAGTTCAATCTAAAGAACCAGTTCAATTTAATGAACCAGTTCAATGCGAAGAACCAGTTCAATCTAAAGAACCAGTTCAGTGCAAAGAACCAGTTTAATCTAAAGAACCAGTTCAATGCAAAGAACCAGTTCAATCTAAAGAACCAGTTCAATGCAAAGAACCAGTTTAATCTAAAGAACCAGTTCAATGCAAAGAACCAGTTTAATCTAAAGAACCAGTTTAATCTAAAGAACCAGTTCAATCTAAAGAACCAGTTCAATGCAAAGAACCAGTTTAATCTAAAGAACCAGTTTAATCTAAAGAACCAGTTCAATGCAAAGAACCAGTTCAATCTAAAGAACCAGTTCAATGCAAAGAACCAGTTTAATCTAAAGAACCAGTTCAATGCAAAGAACCAGTTTAATCTAAAGAACCAGTTTAATCTAAAGAACCAGTTCAATCTAAAGAACCAGTTCAATGCAAAGAACCAGTTAAATGCAAAGAACCAGTTCAATGCAAAGAACCAGTTAAATGCAAAGAACCAGTTTAATCTAAAGAACCAGTTCAATGCAAAGAACCAGTTTAATCTAAAGAACCAGTTCAATGCAAAGAAACAGTTCAATGCAAAGAACCAGTTTAATCTAAAGAACCAGTTCAATGCAAAGAACCAGTTCAATCTAAAGAACCAGTTCAATGCAAAGAACCGGTTTAATCTAAAGAACCAGTTCAATGCAAAGAACCAGTTTAATCTAAAGAACCAGTTCAATGCAAAGAACCAGTTAAATGCAAAGAACCAGTTCAATCTAAAGAACCAGTTCAATGCAAAGAACCAGTTTAATCTAAAGAACCAGTTCAATGCAAAGAACCAATTTAATCTAAAGAACCAGTTCAATGCAAAGAACCAGTTTATTCTAAAGAACCAGTTCAATGCAAAGAACCAGTTCAATCTAAAGAACCAGTTCAATGCAAAGAACCAGTTTAATCTAAAGAACCAGTTTAATCTATGGAGCCAGTTCTATCTAAAGAACCAGTTCAATTTAATGAACCAGTTCAATGCGAAGAACCAGTTCAATCTAAAGAACCAGTTCAGTGCAAAGAACCAGTTTAATCTAAAGAACCAGTTCAATGCAAAGAACCAGTTCAATCTAAAGAACCAGTTCAATGCAAAGAACCAGTTTAATCTAAAGAACCAGTTCAATGCAAAGAACCAGTTTAATCTAAAGAACCAGTTTAATCTAAAGAACCAGTTCAATCTAAAGAACCAGTTCAATCTAAAGAACCAGTTTAATCTAGAGAATCAAATCAATTTAATGAACCAGTTCAATCTGAAGAACCAGTTCTTTAGACGATATTGTGACTTTCTTCTTTAATAATCTTCAATATTTCTTTGATTTAATTTATTGTAAGAAAATGTGATGTTTTACATATTTCTTTGCCTATTTGAGATATTTTTTAGATTCATGACACAAAAGGTGAAATATTCCAAGCCTCCTCATCCAATTTAGAAAACTATTTTGATGTAAACATATTATTTTGTGTTTTATTCATAATCATCAGAATTGTAATAAAATCATCCGTTAACATCTTAGTGTCCATCGCTGTAAACGAACCCCAGGCTCAGAGGACCGAGGAACTCCACCTGGCTTTCATTAAGCTTCCTTTTGTCGCCATTTTTCCTCCTCTCACGTCACCTCATGTCTCTGACCCCGAGCAGTAGACTGAAGCTGTAGCTCCGCCTTCATCCTCATCCTCCTCCTCCTCCTGTCTAACACCTGTGGCGTCTAACCCAGCCTGTGTAACTCACTGCATGGACCGCTCTCCTGTCCTCTCTGTCCACCTCGGTCCGGTCCGGACTCTGCAGCCCGGAGCCGGATCCCTCGGCCCAGCATGAGTCAGGGCTGCAGCCGGGAAACGAGTCGCGAGAGCAGCCGCGACACCAGCCCCTCCAGGGGTTTCTCCCCCCTGGGTGAGTACCGGAACGCTCGGCCCATTAGAGACCAGCCACCCGTATGCATGTTCTCCTCTGATCTGATGTCCTCTGAAGGCTCTCTGAACCTTCTCTGTCCACTAAGCTGTGGTTCTATGTCCTCCTCCAGTGAGCCGTCCTCATTCCCGTTCCACCGGCGCCCTGTCCTCAGCAGAGGGCTGCTCAGGTGAACGCTGAGCTTCTAAGAACTTCTATAGAACCTGTTGGTGCTCTTTTACCTGCTCCACCTGCATGGCTAACCCTCCTGCAGCAAAGACCAGCAGAGAGATGTCTCTGCTGCTGTCCTGCTTCTTCTTCTGTTGCATCTTTTATATCAGACGCCATTTTGGTTTATTGCTGCTGGTTTTATGATTTGCCGCTTCGGCGTGGACCTGGATCATCACCTCATGTCCTCCGCGTCCTTCGTCTAAAGCAATGTCTCCTCCTCAGACCGGCTGTCCCATCAGGCGCGGATCTCCGCCTCCGTCAACGCCATGAGGATCCTGAACACCGGCACCGAGGTGGAGGCGGCCGTGGCCGACGCTCTGGTAGGAGAACATCCTGTGGGGTTTGTGAGGGTGGGGGAGCAGGACCGGTTCTGATGGAGGTTTCTCCTTTCTGCTGTGAATTCCAGCTGTTAGGAGACTCCAGGAGTAAGGTAGTAGATCTTCAGTGTTCTGCATGCAGACTAACCCTGCTGAGCAGCTAGCATGCTGATGTCTGTCCACCGTCTCAGCGGCGGCCCGTGAGGCGGCGCTTCGAGTCGCCCGGCATGTACTCGGACGACGACGCCAACAGCGACGCCTCCAGCGCCTGCTCGGAGCGCTCCTTCAGCTCCAGGAACGGCGGGGCGGGGCCCCACTTCCTGCGTCAGACGGAGGACGTGGCCGAGGTGCTGAACCACTGCGCCAGCTCCAACTGGTCTGAGAGGAAGGAGGGTCTGCTGGGCCTGCAGAACCTGCTGAAGAGCCAGAGGATGCTGAGGTAGGCGGGATCCTCCACGGCAGACCCCCCCGGGTCTGAGGAGAGACTCAGCTTCTTCTCTGCTTTGTTCCAGCCGCGTGGAGCTGAAGAGGCTGTGTGAGATCTTCACCAGGATGTTTGCAGACCCCCACAGTAAGGTGAGGTCTCCCCCTGATCTTGGCTGCATGTTCAGGGCAGCATGTCTGACAGGAAGCAGCACCTAACGTTCCTTCATGACGCTAACAGAAGGTTTTCTGTTGCATGTTTCCTCCCTGCTGGGACTCTAACAAACTCCAGAGAGTAAGTGTTTCCTCAGCGCCCAGGACCCGGTTCTGTGCAGAACCCCGGCCCTCACCGTCCTCTTCCTCCGCCTTTGGTCTGTTTCAGGTGTTCAGCATGTTCCTGGAGACTCTGGTGGACTTCATCGTCCTGCACCGGGACGATCTGCAGGACTGGCTCTTCGTGCTTCTCACACAGCTGCTGAAGAAGATGGGCGCAGACTTGCTGGGCTCGGTCCAAGCCAAGGTCCAGAAGGCTCTGGATGTCACCAGGTCAGGCCAGGTCCATACCTAGCTCTTTGAAGAAGAACACCTTCACTGATTGTCTGGCCTCCAGAAGGACAGAGTTTGAAACAGGTTCTGTGGTTGAGCAGCTGGTTCTGTTTAAGACACAGACCCAATTAGGTTTTTCATCATAGGTTCTGGTCCTCGGAGCTTGTCAGGAACCAGAGAGCAGCATTTTTCTATTTGGACCGGGAAAAGCTTTATTTTGAAAAACCAACACAACATTTCTTCCCTAGTTTCATCATCGGGGAACATCCAGAATCTGACCAAATCGGAGACTGAGGCTTTTATTCTCAAAGTCAAAATCAGACGGGCTTTTATTTTGAAAGGAACCAATTAGCTTAAACCCTTACGTATGTTTTGATGCTGATATCTGCATTAGATTTATGTTTTTGAAGCAGAAGCATCCAGCAGGCATCTGAACTAAATCCTGTAGTGAAGGCACTGCCCACCCAGGGACGCCAAATATATGATGCAATAATTGTACATCCAATATTTGGACTTTCATATATTGTTTATTAACCCACGTCCAACTAGCTGTGCGTTAGAACAACAAATGAAAGTGTGAATCAAGCTCAGATTAGAGCCAAACAGTAACTCTGCACATATATAGAATAAATTCACCACAACCAGGTGTGGATCTGTACTGGAGGACAGACTGGGATCTGTCCTTTGCTCTGCTTAGCTTCCCTCCAGTAAAGGTTCTGGTTTCCAGTGGGAAGGAATGGTTTGAAGGTAATGGAGCTGGTGGAGGTGCATCCATCCTCTCCTCTGTGTTCCTGCAGAGAATCGTTCCCCTTCGAGCAGCAGTTCAACATCCTGATGCGTTTCATTGTGGACCAGACCCAGACCCCCAACCTGAAGGTCAAGGTGGCCATCCTGCGTTACATCGAGGCTCTGGCCCGACAGATGGACCCGGCCGACTTCGTCAACTCCAGCGAGACCCGTCTGGCGGTCTCACGCATCATCACCTGGACCACCGAGCCCAAGAGCTCCGACGTGCGTAAGGTAGGAGAGCCCGGACCTCCTCCCGCCTCCCTGCTCTGGTCGTTCCATCCTTCACCGTGTTTCCTGACCTCCACCCTCAGACCCTCCATAGCTGGGCAGGGGAGGAGTTCTCGGGTCGGACCGGCGCCGTGGCCTCTCTGCCCGGGGAGGGGAACCTGGAGGAGAGGTGCAAGCAGGTAGATCCAGTCGGACGGCATGACGGGAGCTAACCAGAGATCCGAGTGCAGCTCTAACCTCTAACCCAGAAGCATGGCTGAGGGCTCCGCCTGCTCTAACCCTTCCGCAGATGTTTGTGTTGCAGGTGGAGCAGTCGGCAGCGCCCCCTGGTGGAGGCTGGATGGAGCGAAGGCTTCCAGTAACGGTGTTTTGTGTCCTGCAGGCGGCCCAGGTGGTTCTGATCGCCCTGTTTGAGCTCAACACCCCGGAGTTCACCATGCTGCTGGGAGCGCTGCCCAAAACCTTCCAGGACGGGACCACCAAGCTGCTGCACCACCACCTGAGGAGCGCCAGCGTCGCCATGGTAACCATGTCTGCAAGGGGGGGAATGGTCAGACGGCGGGGAGCGATTCTAACCGGCTGTTTCTCCACATCCAGGCGGCTCCGGTCCAGCCGGCGGGTCGGACGCCTCCTCGCCATCCGGGCCGCAGCAGCCCCATGGACTCCCCCACCAACCACGGCCTCTCCCCCAGGTAGGAGCAGCCGGAACGCCCGGATCGGGTCCACTCTCCCTTCAGGACTGAAGGTTCTGACTGTTCCGGTTCTCTCCCCCCCTCCCTCCTCCCCCTGCAGCCGGCTGTGGGGCTGGAGCGCCGACGGCCTCTCCAAATACCCTCCTCTTCCTCCCTTCCCCTCCCCCCTCCCTCCCCCCGCCGCCCTCAGGGCCGTACGGCGAGCTTACTCTCCCAGGTAACCCCTCACCCCCCCATCGCCTCGCCCGTCCGTGTCCCCGCTGTCTGTGACCTCATCCACATGCCATCCTAGTCGTACCGCGGCGTAAAGCCAGCAGAACCGGGACGCGTCGCCTCCGGGTCTTAGAACCACCGCCTCAGCCTCTCTCCTCTCTTCCAGCGCCTTGGAGTTCGACAGCGAGAACCTCAACTCTGAGGAGATCTACAGCTCGCTGCGCGGCGTGACCGAGGCCATCCAGAGCTTCAGCTTCCGCAGCCAGGAGGACCCGGCGGAGCCGCCCAGGCGGGACGGGAAGCGGGACTTCATGGTCAGCTGGTTCCGTTAGCTTCTACGCTAGACCCGGTTCTAGGCTCATTCCTGTTCTCCTCTCAGACCGGCGTGGCGGCGTTCTGCGGCGACCCGGCAGAGGGCGGCAGAACGGCTCTGGACAACAAGACGTCGCTGCTCAACACCCCGTCGCCGCGCTCCTTTTCCGGGCCACGGTTCCGGGAGTACAACCCATACAACTACACAGACAGCTCTCCGGATAAACCCCCCGCCACGGAGGACGGCACCGACCCGGGGAGAGATGGTAAGAGCCGCTTCCGTTGCCGACGGCTGACTGGGTTCTGCTCGGGTCTCTAACTGTGGCTCCCTCTGCAGGCCGGCGGCAGGACTGCGGAGAAAACAAGGCGCTGAATGCCAAAGGTTTCCCTGGTAACGGACCCAAACCCAGAGTTTATCCGCCTCCGGCTGCGGAGCTTCAGGCTAACCGGTTGTTTGTGACCCGCAGCGGCGCCCGCCGAGCAGCTGGAGCTGGTGGGGGAGCTGCTGAAGGAGCTGTCCCAGGGCGGCGCCGGGGAGCAGGGCCCCGAGGACAGACGGGGGACGCTGCTGGAGCTGCTGAAGGCGGCGCGCGAGGACAGCCTGGTGGTGTGGGAGGAGCACTTCAAGAGCATGCTGCTGCTGCTGCTGGAGACGCTGGGCGACAAAGACGTAAGGCGCCGTCTGTCTCTGAGGGCCGCCGCGTCCAACACCCGCTGACGTCTGTCTTCTCCCGCAGCACTCGGTCCGCGCGCTGGCCCTACGCGTCCTCAGGGAGATCCTGCGGAACCAGCCGGCCCGCTTCAAGAACTACGCCGAGCTGACCATCATGAAGACGCTGGAGGCTCACAAGGATTCCCACAAGGAGGTGCCGGATCATCCGGGAGCCGCTCCTCCGGCGCCGGCAGCTCCTCATCCTCTCCCTGTCGTCCTCAGGTGGTGCGGGCGGCCGAGGAGGCGGCGTCCACGCTGGCCGGCTCCATCTACCCGGAGCAGTGCATCAAGGTCCTCTGTCCCATCGTCCAGACCACCGACTACCCCATCAACCTGGCGGCCATCAAGATGCAGACGCGCGCCATCGAGCGCGTCTCCAGGGAGCCGCTCCACCAGCTGCTGCCGGACGTCATCCCGGGTCTGCTGCAGGGCTACGACAACACGGAGAGCAGCGTGAGGAAGGCCAGCGTCTTCTGCCTGGTGGCCATCTACGCCGTCATCGGGGAGGAGCTCAAGCCTTACCTGTCCCAGCTGACCGGCAGCAAGGTAGGCCCGGTTCCGACCCGCCGGACCGGAAGGCCGCAGCGAGGATGATGATTGTGATGTTGTGTTTCCTGCAGATGAAGCTGCTGAACCTCTACATCAAACGGGCTCAGATCTCCACCAGCAACAGCAGCAGCTCCTCGGACATCTCCTCCTACTGAGCCCGGCCCGGTGCGGTGCGGTCCGGTCCGGTCCAATCCGCCCCGAGGAGCTCATCTCCTTTAGTCTCCAGCCTTAAGACCTTCCTCCTCCCCCTCCTCCATCGACGGTAGAACCCAGCGCGGTTCTGGATCCATTTAGAGGAGATGAAGAAGTTCTGCTGAAGAGATGGAGAGGAGGAGGTCCAAACCTCCAAAACCTTAAAGCCCCCTCTGCTTCGACACATCAGACCTTCCATGACCTGAATGTAAAGAACCTGCCGGTCCCGTCCGGTTCTAGCAGAACCTCTCCGTCTGGGATCATCTGGCTGGCCAATGATTTCATCTGTTCTGGTGGAACCGGCAGGAGGTTCTGGAAGATCACAGCTGGGAAACGCTGACGGCAATCTGCCTGCTGGACGGAGAACCGCAGGTTCTGACCCACAACCTCAACATCTGACCCGGAACCTCAGCTTCTGACCCGGAACCTCGACGTCTGACCTAGAACTGCAGGTTCTGACCCGCAACCTCAACGTCTGACCCAGAACCTCAACGTCTGACCCAGAACCTCGACGTCTGACCCAGAACCTCAACGTCTGACCCAGAACCTCAACGTCTGACCCAGAAACTCAGCTTCTATGGTTCTGATGGTGGAGTCACACACCTGGAACCTTCCTAGAACGGTTCTAGAACATTGCTTTAAGCTTCCAGGAATGTTGGAACATTCCATTAAAGTTCCAGGAATGTTGGAACGTTCCTTTAAGCGTCCAGGAATGTTGGAACATTCCTTTAAAATTCCAGGAATGTGTTAAAAATTTCCTTCAAAGTTCCAGGAATGTTGGAACATTCTGTTAAAGTTCCAGGAATGTTGGAACATTCCATTAAAGTTCCAGGAATGTTGGAACATTCCTTTAAAATTCCAGGAATGTTGGAACATTCTGTTAAAGTTCCAGGAATGTTGGAACGTTCCTTTATGCTTCCAGGAATGTTGGAACATTCTGTTAAAGTTCCAGGAATGTTGGAACGTTCCTTTAAGCTTCCAGGAATGTTGGAACATTCCATTAAAGTTCCAAAGTTCCAGGAATGTTGGAACGATCCTTTAAGCTTCCAGGAATGTTGGAACATTCCATTAAGTTTGTTCCAGGAATGTTGGAACATTCCATTAAAGTTCCAGGAATGTTGGAACATTCCTTTAAAATTCCAGGAATGTGTAAAAAATTTCCTTCAAGATTCCAGGAATGTTGGAACATTCTGTTAAAGTTCCAGGAATGTTGGAACATTCCTTTAAGCTTCCAGGAATGTTGGAACATTCCATTAAGCTTCCAGGAATGTTGGAACATTCCATTAAGCTTCCAGGAATGTTGGAACATTCCATTAAGCTTCCAGGAATGTTGGAACATTCCATTAAGCTTCCAGGAATGTTGGAACATTCCATTAAAGTTCCAGGAATGTTGGAACATTCCATTAAAGTTCCAGGAATGTTGGAACATTCCTTTAAGCTTCCAGGAATGTTGGAACATTCCTTTAAAATTCCAGGAATATGTAAAAAAAAATTCCTTCAAGCTTCCAGGAATGTTGGAACATTCCATTAAAGTTCCAGGAATGTTGGAATGTTCCTTCAAGGTTCCAGGAATATTGGAACGTTCCTTTAAGCTTCCAGGAATGTTAGAATGTTCCGTTAAGTTTTGGAACGTTCCTTTAAGCTTCCAGGAATGTTGGAATGTTCCTTCAAGGTTCCAGGAATGTTGGAACGTTCCTTTAAGCTTCCAGGAATGTTAGAATGTTCCTTGGAGGTTGCGTCCTGGCCCAGCTCTGATCTCTACCTTCACAGACATCCTTTAAGAGTCTCTTTCCTGCTCCCTGGTGGGCGGGGCCTGATGATGCATTTGGGACCAGCCAATCAGAGCGGAGGGACCATTAACCAATCATTGGGTGTTTTTATGTTTCTGCTGCGACCAAGTTGGAACCGGACTGATGATTCCAAAGTTGTAGAAACGGAATGTTTTCCTGACGAGGGAGAAGATGGACAATCCACAGCTGTGGGAAACTATGCACGCTGCCGGCCGACGGGCCGCATGGACGGTAACCTAGCAACCAGTCATCGGTCAGACGCCATCGACTGGAGGAACTACTGAGAACCAGCAGGAAGGAAGGACACAGACCTGACCGGCCAATCAGAGGAGAGAGCGGCTGACCAATCAGCAGAGACCTCTCAGGATTTGAAGTCCTGATCTTAGCAATAAACCAGAGATGGTTCCCTGATCGGCTCCCTGACTGGACCTTCTGAACCGGACCTACATGTAGAACCGTTCCTGCTTCCAGTAGAACCGGACCGTCGGACCTGGAAGCCTTTTAAAGACAGGAGGGCGACAACAGGAGGATAAACTGTCAGTTTGTAAATGTAATGTGAAATGTAAATCGCTTTATTGTCCCAAACCCCGCCTCTTATTTAGCCCCTCCCCTCTGGGAGCCGTGGGCTGAATCACTTTGATCCTGTTTGGAGAGAAACAATCAACTTTAATTATCTAATTTAAGTCATTTACGGTAAAAACAACGAAAGAAAGAAAAACAAAAAGGTCAATTCTAAAAAAAAAGGAACTAAAAAGCTTCACTAACATGTTTCAATATTTATTGTTCTTTTCTTTGCTGTATTTTATCTTTTAAATATTCTTTTTTTATTTTAAATAATTTAATTGTCTCTGTTTTCCATGTTAATTTCACTTTGTTTTCCTTTCAGATATTTTGTAACATTTAAAATCAGTTTTTATTTAAATATTAACCTGACTGTTATTAAAACTCCTCATAGAGCTAACAGGGAAGCAGCGCCCTCTGCTGGCAGAACGTGTTCATGGATGGATTCAGTCATTTAGGAAGGAATTAGGATTAGAGGATTAGGGCCACAGAAAAATTAAAGAAAATTGATTTTTAAATATTTCAGTTTAATATGAGGGGAAATGAATTCTGACTTTTTTCTCATATTAAACTGAAATATTTAAAAATCAGCTAACTTTTTTTTTTTTTCGGTCTCCTTGGTCCTCCTCTTACAGGCCAGATTCCTCCATGTTGTGGTCCTCCTGCTCCTCCATGTGGCTGTGGCCTAGTCAAAGTCCAAACCCAGCAGATGGTTGGACCTCCCGGATGATTGAAATGTTGAGCAGCGGGCTGCTTCCTGCTTCACTTCCTGATCCGTCCGGATCTTCCAGAACTTCTCAGACTGATTGTGTTTGTAGAAATCGGGATTGGGATCACTCAGTGCTTCCAGGCCTTGTTGCTTCTGCTTCCCAGCGGGAATGTTCTGGGTTTGAACAGAACCTCCACCAGGTGGTTGGTTTAGTGAACGAGGGCCAGACGGGACGGTGTGCCTTTGGGTGAACAGAAGCAACCGATGCTAACCTTTACTAACCTGCTGCTGTAAATACGCTGTGGACTCTGCATGGCTGCCGCTTTAGTTTGGATCAACCTGATATTTAAGTTCTGCTTGAGTTCTCCGTCTGACCCGCCTGGTTCTCCTCCGGCTGAAATAAACAATGGCACCTCCTTCCTCTGTCCTGTCTTCATTCTTCTCCTGTCTCTGTGAGGACCGGCTCCGGTCCCGAGACATCTTCAGATCTTCCAATCTGGAGGAGGCGGAGCTAAACTGTAGGGACCCTCTGGATCGAAGCGCTGCAGCCATTTTGGAAACGTTTCATTTTTCATCCAAAGGAAGAAATAAAATGTTTTCCCACATGAATTTAATAATGATAAATAAAACCGATTCCCAGATAGTGAAGCACATTCAGACAACGTCCATCTGGGGTCACTGGTTCCTATGGGGGTCACTGGTTCATCTGGGGTTACTGGTTCTGGAGTTCTGATTAGAAAGATCAAACTGGACCGAACTTTAGCTGCAGCTCAGCTTGAATAAGATGAAAGTTTCTAAATTCCTGAGCTGGAAAATGATAAACATGTTAGAGTTTAAGTCCACATCAAGGGTTAGATGGTCAGGGGTTAGCCTGGGGGTTAGGATTAGAGATTAGAGGGTTAAGTTAGGGTTAGGTTAGGGTTATAACCAGTCAGGGCATTCTGGGAACTCAAAATAGCCGGAAAAGCATTAATGTCAGAGGGTCCGAACTCTGCACAGAGATGCTGGGGGGGGGGGGGCAGGTAGCGTGAAGGTTTGGTGGAGACAGCATGTTCCTGAGAACAATGCTAAACAAATGGGTACTCAAAATAACTCCCAAACTACAGCAGGCATGGACTCTAATCTGGCATGCATGGCTTCCATCATCAGGCCAGGTTTGGTGGGCGTGGCTTATTTCCTTCTCATAGCTGCCATAGACTCCCATTCATTCTGTCCGAAGCTGGAAGCTGGGAAACGCGTCGCTCTGCAGCGCTGTGGGTCTGAATGAACATTTGGATAAAAACTGTTAATAGTTTGTTTAAACTGATTTCTGACCCTGAAAGCTCTGGCTGTTATAAATGCACTACATTTCCCATGAGCCTTTGGGCGCAGCGCGGCAGGTGTTCCCTATTAGCGCTCAGCTGTTTGATTAGCAGCTGTTGGTTCTCCTGCGTTAAGCTGGAGTCCTCCAGCAGGGGGCGCTCTCTGCTCCCTGTTTGTTGCTGACTCCTGACTGAAGGAAGCGGAGGTCTTCCAACTCACCTGCGGACAGGTAAGCCTGACACGAACCAGATGAAGACACGTGCTTCTGCAGACTAATCGATAATCACATTTGAAGAAACGTTTTTTGAAGTTTTTAATCAAAAATCAGTTTAAAATATCCTATTTTTAGCCATTTAAGACTAAAACATGGTTTGATGAGCCAGGGGCGGATATAGGAAATAAGGGGCCCTAGGCAAGGACAGGTAGGGGGCCCTCTGAATTGGGACACATAAAACAGACCCATTCTACAGATAGAGAAATGTTAATAGAACAGACATACGTTATTCAGTGGCGGTTCTAGACTCGGCGGCCAGCATGTTTTCATGGGGGCCCAAAAAAGCATGAAATAATAAACAGGACAAGGGATTCAAATATATTAAGAGATCTGCATGAAGGGAAATTTCTTTTCAATTAGGTTTAATTAAAATTCTATGTCTCGTCAGGTAAATGTACATTCATAATTTAGGAATTTTACATATTTTTAAAGTTACCATTTTCTATCAAATCTGAATAAGAACTCATGAAAACTAATAAATTCAGCTGTAAAAAATTGAGTATTTGTTTTTTACTTGTTTTGAAAACTGGGATCCTATCTCAGTACCACTGAAGCTATCACCTTTTTGTTTTTAAATAATTATTAAACAGAATTTTTGAAGAAAAAAAGTGAAATAGGTCGTTTGGATCCATCAGTAACCATGTCTGTTCCAGTGCAGATCATCATTAGAATTTCTCTTAGTTTTATGTCTTCAGTTCAGGGGCCATAAGAGGGGCCAGGAAATGATCTGCAGGGGCACTGGCCCCCATTGGCCCCCGTCTAGAACCGCCCATGTTCCTTTTCTTGTTGTGGTGAGCAGACCGACACCCCATCAGTTCATCCCAGCCGTAAGTTCCCGCGCTGTTCCGCGGCTGTGACATCATAAAGGTCCAGGTTCTGGTCCTTCCATCCAGCTTCACTCAGACACTGAAAACAGCCCGAGCTGCAGTTCCACGTTTTGGCCACAGAGGGCAGCATCGTTAGAAAACTCAGCCAAGCCTTTAAAACAGTCTTTGATCTCTAAGAAAAAATGGGATGAGCAGAACCGGGTCTAACAGAACCGGGTCGCTCCCAGAGATACAGCAGAACCCGGGCTAACGGAACCGGGTCGCTCCCAGAGATACGAGCAGAACCCGGGCTAACGGAACCGGGTCGCTCCCAGAGATACAGCAGAACCGGGTCTAACAGAACCGGGTCGCTCCCAGAGATACAGCAAGGGCTAACAGAGATAGGTGCAGAACCCGGGCTAACAGAACCGGGTCGCTCCCAGAGATACAGCAGAACCCGGGCTAACAGAACCGGGTCGCTCCCAGAGATACGAGCAGAACCCGGGCTAACGGAACCGGGTCGCTCCCAGAGATACGAGCAGAACCCGGGCTAACGGAACCGGGTCGCTCCCAGAGATACGAGCAGAACCCGGGCTAACAGAACCGGGTCGCTCCCAGAGATACGGCAGAACCCGGGCTAACAGAACCGGGTCGCTCCCAGAGATACAGCAGAACCCGGGCTAACGGAACCGGGTCGCTCCCAGAGATACGAGCAGAACCCGGGCTAACGGAACCGGGTCGCTCCCAGAGATACGAGCAGAACCCGGGCTAACAGAACCGGGTCGCTCCCAGAGATACGGCAGAACCCGGGCTAACGGAACCGGGTCGCTCCCAGAGATACGGCAGAACCCGGGCTAACAGAACCGGGTCGCTCCCAGAGATACAGCAGAACCGGGCTAACAGAACCGGGTCGCTCCCAGAGATACGGCAGAACCCGGGCTAACAGAACCGGGTCGCTCCCAGAGATACGTGCAGAACCCGGGCTAACAGAACCGGGTCGCTCCCAGAGATACAGCAGAACCCGGGCTAACAGAACCGGGTCGCTCCCAGAGATACAGCAAGGGCTAACAGAACCGGGTCGCTCCCAGAGATACAGCAGAACCCGGGCTAACAGAACCGGGTCGCTCCCAGAGATACAGCAGAACCCGGGCTAACAGAACCGGGTCGCTCCCAGAGATACAGCAAGGGCTAACAGAACCGGGTCGCTCCCAGAGATACGTGCAGAACCCGGGCTAACAGAACCGGGTCGCTCCCAGAGATACAGCAGAACCGGGCTAACAGAACCGGGTCGCTCCCAGAGATACAGCAGAACCCGGGCTAACAGAACCGGGTCGCTCCCAGAGAAACGTGCAGAACCCAGGCTAACGGAACCGGGTCGCTCCCAGAGATACAGCAGAACCCAGGCTAACGGAACCGGGTCGCTCCCAGAGAAACGTGCAGAACCCAGGCTAACGGAACCGGGTCGCTCCCAGAGATACGAGCAGAACCCGGGCTAACGGAACCGGGTCGCTCCCAGAGATACAGCAGAACCGGGTCTAACAGAACCGGGTCGCTCCCAGAGATACAGCAAGGGCTAACAGAACCGGGTCGCTCCCAGAGATACAGCAGAACCCGGGCTAACAGAACCGGGTCGCTCCCAGAGATAGGTGCAGAACCCGGGCTAACAGAACCGGGTCGCTCCCAGAGATACAGCAGAACCCGGGCTAACAGAACCGGGTCGCTCCCAGAGATACAGCAGAACCCGGGCTAACGGAACCGGGTCGCTCCCAGAGATACGAGCAGAACCCGGGCTAACAGAACCGGGTCGCTCCCAGAGATACGGCAGAACCCGGGCTAACGGAACCGGGTCGCTCCCAGAGATACGGCAGAACCCGGGCTAACAGAACCGGGTCGCTCCCAGAGATACGGCAGAACCGGGCTAACAGAACCGGGTCGCTCCCAGAGATACGGCAGAACCCGGGCTAACAGAACCGGGTCGCTCCCAGAGATACGGCAGAACCCGGGCTAACAGAACCGGGTCGCTCCCAGAGATACGTGCAGAACCCGGGCTAACAGAACCGGGTCGCTCCCAGAGATACGTGCAGAACCCGGGCTAACAGAACCGGGTCGCTCCCAGAGATACGTGCAGAACCCGGGCTAACAGAACCGGGTCGCTCCCAGAGATAGGTGCAGAACCCGGGCTAACAGAACCGGGTCGCTCCCAGAGATACAGCAGAACCCGGGCTAACGGAACCGGGTCGCTCCCAGAGACACAGCAGAACCCGGGCTAACGGAACCGGGTCGCTCCCAGAGATACGAGCAGAACCCGGGCTAACGGAACCGGGTCGCTCCCAGAGATACGGCAGAACCCGGGCTAACGGAACCGGGTCGCTCCCAGAGATACGGCAGAACCCGGGCTAACAGAACCGGGTCGCTCCCAGAGATACGGCAGAACCGGGCTAACAGAACCGGGTCGCTCCCAGAGATACGGCAGAACCCGGGCTAACAGAACCGGGTCGCTCCCAGAGATACGTGCAGAACCCGGGCTAACAGAACCGGGTCGCTCCCAGAGATACGTGCAGAACCCGGGCTAACAGAACCGGGTCGCTCCCAGAGATACAGCAGAACCCGGGCTAACAGAACCGGGTCGCTCCCAGAGATACAGCAAGGGCTAACAGAACCGGGTCGCTCCCAGAGATACAGCAGAACCCGGGCTAACAGAACCGGGTCGCTCCCAGAGATACAGCAAGGGCTAACAGAACCGGGTCGCTCCCAGAGATACGTGCAGAACCCGGGCTAACAGAACCGGGTCGCTCCCAGAGATACAGCAGAACCGGGCTAACAGAACCGGGTCGCTCCCAGAGATACAGCAGAACCCGGGCTAACAGAACCGGGTCGCTCCCAGAGATACAGCAGAACCGGGCTAACAGAACCGGGTCGCTCCCAGAGATACAGCAGAACCCGGGCTAACGGAACCGGGTCGCTCCCAGAGAAACGTGCAGAATCCAGGCTAACGGAACCGGGTCGCTCCCAGAGATACGAGCAGAACCCGGGCTAACGGAACCGGGTCGCTCCCAGAGATACGGCAGAACCCGGGCTAACGGAACCGGGTCGCTCCCAGAGATACGGCAGAACCGGGCTAACGGAACCGGGTCGCTCCCAGAGATACGGCAGAACCCGGGCTAACGGAACCGGGTCGCTCCCAGAGATACGGCAGAACCCGGGCTAACGGAACCGGGTCGCTCCCAGAGATACGGCAGAACCCGGGCTAACAGAACCGGGTCGCTCCCAGAGATACGTGCAGAACCCGGGCTAACAGAACCGGGTCGCTCCCAGAGATACGTGCAGAACCCGGGCTAACGGAACCGGGTCGACCCAGGGTAGTTTTCCTGCTAAAGATTCATGTTTTCCATTATTCAACTTTCCAGAACCTTTCAGAACCGACCCAGATGACATCATTCATCTGTTATTGTTGGGCTGAACGGTTCTGTCTGGATCTAACCGGGTTTCTGTTGTAGAAGCGGTTCTGTGTGACAGCAGAGGCTGCTTGGTTCCGGTCCATCAGCATTCTAATTTCATTACGGGTCGGGCCGGCCTCGCTGCTCCTCATGGTGCTGATTAGCAGCGACCTGGCTGCCAGGTCAAAGGTCGGCGCCATGAAAGAGAAGGACTTCATCAGCGGCTGACGGCCCATAAATCATCATGTTTTCTATAAATCACGGCAGATGGCAGGACGGGGAGGGGAGGGGGGCTCCTGGGAGCCCGCCGAGCATGATGGGGGGGGGGGGGGGGGGGGGGGGGGGGTCTGATGGTGGAGGATGCCCTCCGTTTAACGAGTCTGATTGGATGTCTGGGGGGGGGGGTTGATGAAGATGAACATGATGAAGGCTCGTAATGATGATGATGAGGCTTTAAATGAACAGGAAGCGGCGTCTCTGTCCACTAGAGGGAGCTGCAGAGCAGAGGTTCTACCAGCAACATCTGGATCAGCATCTGCAGGGTCTGGAGTCTAGAGAGAACAGAACCGGTTCTGGACTGAATCCGGGTCGTTTCTCTCCAGCACCGCTTCTCTATACGGTCCGATCATCCAGGTGGGTCGGTTTAAAAGTTCTACAGAGACCCGGCAGAACCAGAACCAGAACCAGGCACTGAAACACAGATTCCCTCATAGAGAAGATGAACCTGCAGCAGAACCAGAACCAGGAGGTGGTCTGGTTCCAGGCTGACTGGTTCTGCAGAGGTGGGAGGTTCTGGTCGCCCACTGGTGCTGAACCAGTTTGGACTGGCAGCACTGGGATCGGAGGGAGATGAAAGTTTCTCACCTGTTGAGCAAAACTTCTTCTCTGGTTCTGTGTGTCCGTCTGCTGATCGACATGGATCCAAATGATCCATAAAGGTGGTGGCGTCATGGTGTGGGCTCACTGACCTTAAAAGGTCAGAGGTCAACACGGCGGTGGTGGCGTCATGGTGTGGGCTCGTTGACCTTTAAAGGTCACAGTTAAACACGGCGGTGGTTGTGTCATGGTGTGGGCTCGTTGACCTTAAAAGGTCACAGTTAAACACTGCGGTGGTGGCGTCATGGTGTGGGCTCGTTGACCTTAAAAGGTCACAGTTAAACACGGCGGTGGTGGCGTCATGGTGTGGGCTCGTTGACCTTAAAAGGTCACAGTTAAACACTGCGGTGGTGGCGTCATGGTGTGGGCTCGTTGACCTTAAAAGGTCACAGTTAAACACGGCGGTGGTGGCGTTATGGTGTGGGCTCACTGACCTTAAAAGGTCAGAGGTCAACACGGCGGTGGAGGCGTCATGGTGTGGGCTCGTTGACCTTAAAAGGTCACAGTTAAACACGGCGGTGGTGGCGTCATGGTGTGGGCTCACTGACCTTAAAAGGTCAGAGGTCAACACGGCGGTGGAGGCGTCATGGTGTGGGCTCACTGACCTTAAAAGGTCAGAGGTCAACACGGCGGTGGTGGCGTCATGGTGTGGGCTCGTTGACCTTTAAAGGTCACAGTTAAACACGGCGGTGGTTGTGTCATGGTGTGGGCTCGTTGACCTTAAAAGGTCACAGTTAAACACTGCGGTGGTGGCGTCATGGTGTGGGCTCGCTGACCTTAAAAGGTCACAGTTAAACACGGCGGTGGTTGTGTCATGGTGTGGGCTCGTTGACCTTAAAAGGTCACAGTTAAACACGGCGGTGGTTGTGTCATGGTGTGGGCTCGTTGACCTTAAAAGGTCACAGTTAAACACGGCGGTGGTTGTGTCATGGTGTGGGCTCGTTGACCTTTAAAGGTCACAGTTAAACACGGCGGTGGTTGTGTCATGGTGTGGGCTCGTTGACCTTTAAAGGTCACAGTTAAACACGGCGGTGGTGGCGTCATGGTGTGGGCTCGCTGACCTTAAAGGTCACAGTTAAACACGGCGGTGGTGGCGTCATGGTGTGGGCTCGCTGACCTTAAAAGGTCACAGTTAAACACGGCGGTGGTGGCGTCATGGTGTGGGCTCGCTGACCTTTAAAGGTCACAGTTAAACACGGCGGTGGTTGTGTCATGGTGTGGGCTCGTTGACCTTTAAAGGTCACAGTTAAACACGGCGGTGGTGGCGTCATGGTGTGGGCTCGCTGACCTTAAAAGGTCACAGTTAAACACGGCGGTGGTGGCATCATGGTGTGGGCTCGCTGACCTTTAAAGGTCACAGTTAAACACGGCGGTGGTGGCGTCATGGTGTGGGCTCGCTGACCTTTAAAGGTCACAGTTAAACACGGCGGTGGTGGCGTCATGGTGTGGGCTCGCTGACCTTTAAAGGTCACAGTTAAACACGGCGGTGGTTGTGTCATGGTGTGGGCTCGTTGACCTTTAAAGGTCACAGTTAAACACGGCGGTGGTTGTGTCATGGTGTGGGCTCGCTGACCTTTAAAGGTCACAGTTAAACACGGCGGTGGTGGCGTCATGGTGTGGGCTCGCTGACCTTTAAAGGTCACAGTTAAACACGGCGGTGGTTGTGTCATGGTGTGGGCTCGCTGACCTTTAAAGGTCACAGTTAAACACGGCGGTGGTGGCGTCATGGTGTGGGCTCGCTGACCTTTAAAGGTCACAGTTAAACACGGCGGTGGTGGCGTCATGGTGTGGATGGAAGCAGGACTTTGACGCGTCAGACGATCTGATCAGAACCTGTCAGTCTGAAGCGGTTCTGGTCCATCTGGACCGGAGCTGTCCATCACGGTCCTGTCGGCGGGGGTCCAAGGACAGGCGGCGCCGCTCAAGGTGGACTCTCTAACAGCCAGCGGCCCATCCGGGGTCCCTGCAGCCGCATTAATGCAAATTATGCTGCGATAATTCAATAAGGCGTCCGGCCCGATGCGGCTGATCATCACAGGATAAACACCATCCATCATCCTCGCCGCCATTAGCCGCTGACAGGCGGCCGCCGCCCTGCATAATGTGGAGCCTCTCTGCTCCTGTTGGCGCTGCGGGTCATTCAAAGGTTGGAGGGAGAGTCGGAACACCGGGCCCAATGGGTTCTGGCGCCGCTGCAGCAGAACCGGCTCCAAACTCACAGCCCAATAAAACATCCTGCAGGTTCTGACCAAACACCGCCAAACCTCTGCGGGTCCAGATCCTAACGCCCAGCTGTTAGGAGACACCTGCCGGATGACACCTGGACCCCCCCGCATCCTCAGAGGGGAGGGGGGGGCGGCTTTAATGAGGACCTCCATCCTTAAAACCTCCGGAGAGCCGAGACCTGAAGGGCCCCGGCGCGCGGCGAGGCGGCGGCTCTGACCTCAGTCAGCTGCCGCCGGGATCCACCTCTTCCTGTCAGCTGGAGAGCTCCAACCCGCCGTGTCCTTAAACCCTGAGAGCGCCGCGCGGAATGCATTCACACCCCAGCGCAGGTGTCAGGCGACGGGACGAATATTAACACCGCAGCTGGAAGAAAAGTTCCTGCAGAAAATGATGAGAGATGCAGGAAGGAACATTTCCTCTAAGTGGGAGAAAGGTGAGAAAGAAGGAAGGTAGAAATGGAAATGAAATGTCAGGAGATCCTATTATAGATGTATGAGAACAGAGAGGAGGAGGGTGGAAGGCTCTATAACATCTAGAAATGTATGTCCTGAAATATAGAGGAAAAAAGTTATTTACTCCAATTAAATAAACAGAAGTTAATGGATTTCACTCAGTGGGAACTTTATTTTCTTACAGTTCATCAATCAATAATTATGGACAGTTTTCAGAGTCAAAACAAATTACAGACACTTTGGAAAAATCTGGTTGGTTATGGGAAAATAAATATATCTGGTCTACAAACATCCTCAGTCAGGGGAACTTTGTGGCCTTTCAGGTGAAACAGGCTGAGTGGAAACTTTTATAGTGAGGAAATCTCATAAATTAATATATGAAATAAAAGAAACTACATTTCCCCACCACAGAAAGCAGCAAAATGTCCAAAAATGCTGAAAAACAGATGAATATGAAGCTGCTATCCTGTTTATTAGGAATAAACAGGAAATTCAATTCTATTCAGTTTATTTCTATAGCTCCAATTCACATCATGTCATCTCAGGTCACTTTATAGATCCACATCAACCAGATCATCCAGTCAGATTGATTCAAAGTTTTCTATCTAAGGAAAACCAGCTGATTGCATCGACTCATTGACTCTTCAGCAATCCCTCACACTAAGCATGCTTGTAGCGACAGTGGAGAGGAAAAACTCCCTTTGAACAGGAAGGAAACCTCCAGCAGAACCAGGCTCAGTGTGAGCGGCCATCTGCTGAGGCCCACTGGGGTTCAAGGAGACAGAAGCAGACATAGAAAAAGGAAAAAGGGGTCCCTATGTCCTCCAGCAGTCTAAGCCTATAGCAGCAGATCTATAGAGATAGATCAGGATAACCTGAGCCACTCTAACTAGAAGCTTTATCAAAACGATACGAAGAAACATCAATAAAACATTCGTAAATGAAGATGATGATTTTATCTTCTTCTGGTTCCGACTCTGAGCTCAGCTCTAAAGTTCTGGTTGGTTCTCTGCTTCCTTCCTGGTTTCCGGACCTCCTGATGTTTCAGATGTAGCTTCATCCTGCTGGTTGATGGATCATTCTGGAAGCTGAAGGAAGGTCTCCATCCTCCACCTGCAGCAGGAGGAACCTGCTGATCCAGAATGTCTCTCCTCCTCTGGGTTATTCAGCTAACGGCGGCGGGCGGCGACCCTCAGGGCCCGCGTCTGACTGCCAGCCGTATTAAATGAGGCCTTAATAAAACATCGGGCCCTCGGGGGCCCCGGGCCAGGAGACGTCTTCATTTAAGGAGCAGGTCTGTCTTTAGTTTTAATCACCTGCAGCCCCTCCTCTGACCTTTGACCTCCTGTAGCTGATGTTTCAGGTCTGGGGGATGTCGTACATGCCCCCCCAGCTCCTTCCTGACAGCAGCAGATCCAAATGGAGACGGACAGACTCCTCAGCTGCCGGTTTGACCACCAGCCTCTGAAATTGATTCCCAGATTAACGCCTCTCACAGCTTCTGGGGCCCCGGAGCCAATTTACATACGGCGCTAATAGAAATGAATGAGACATCAGCGAGCGGCGGCGTTATCCATCATCGGCGTGACACGGGCAGCAGGAGGCGGCTGCGTTTCGCCGTCACATGTGTGATAATAAGGCTGATCGGAGCTGGCAGGAGGAAGAGGAGACGTCTTCATCACTGACTGCGTCACGCAGGGCAGGAAGTTCTGCTTCCGATTAATGTTCCGATCTCTGTTCTGGAGAAATAATCGGTTCATATGAGCCGCTGATCCTCCAACGGCCAGAGGAGGGCGCCGAGAGAGAGGGAGGGTCAGCAGGCGCTAACCGAACCCTCTGACAGTCGCTAACCGATCCGTACCATCATCATCATCTGGGTCGCCCTCCATTTTACTTTATAAAAAAGACCTAAACTAAGTTTTCCCTCCTTAGAAACGGCCAGCGTGCTAAAATATAATATATTAAAGGTTAATAATGTATTTCCTTAGAAAATAAATTCATAAAATCTTTTCTGTTTATCTTTCTGTTCCTGATCTGTAGAGGAAATGTGATGCTACGCTAGTTCCAGGAGCTAACTTTATCAGCTTTGGATTTAAATATAAATCTAGTCTATTTGAGTTTAACGTTTTCCTTTCATGTTAGCATTATGCTATATAGCGCGTAATCTAAAGAAAGAAACAACTAAATGCAGATAAAGATGGTTTAATCAGATTTACTGCTCTGGGCGCGATCCATGATGACGGGCGCAATTTGTATTTGTATTTTTTCACTGGCATTCATTCATTTATTTATGAAAAATTAAATAAATATTTAGTTTGGAACTAAATATTTATTTAAAAAACTAAATATTTAATTTCTATATTACAACTTTATTCTCGTAATACAGCAAAAAAATCTTTAGGCTGGCCTTAATACTCGTACGAACTAGTATTAGGGCCAGGCTAGAGATTTATATATTTTTTTTAAAACGAGAAGAAAGTCAAAACATTATGAGAATAAAGGAAATCTAGATAAGTCATTTGTTCTCGGATTCAGGAGGTAAAAGAGACATTTTGCCAATAGAACAAGAAAATTTACACTTAAGATTAGAAAACACAATAGCATTGTCTTATT
The DNA here is from genome assembly GCF_016077235.1 of Cyprinodon tularosa. NCBI lineage: Eukaryota > Metazoa > Chordata > Actinopteri > Cyprinodontiformes > Cyprinodontidae > Cyprinodon > Cyprinodon tularosa. The sequence goes on along the minus strand of NW_024039431.1, from coordinate 127,122 downwards.
TCAAGTGCATTTTATCTAATTATCTCATTTTAAGAGTAAAAATACTCATTCTATAACAAACGACCTCCTTTACCTGCTTAAATTAAGAGTAAATACACTTAATTTAAGAAATTATTAATTATTTCTGGATCGTTTTTCCAGTGGATAAACCTGGATAGTGACAGAGGATGCGTCCCTAAGGCCAACAGGTAGACCTGAAACATAACATCAAGCAGCCCAGCGTCTCCTGATTTAAAGTACGTATGTAGGTCTGACTTAAAATGATGAAACAGAAATAGTATACAAATATATTTTATTTCTACATTCCTTTACAATTAAAAATAGACTTTATTATGCTAATTTAAAACCCGATTAGGCAGAGGAACCCGTGACAAGACTAGAACCAACCTGAGACTTTTGAAAAACACTGCAGACCAGATTAGCAGTTTAACACAGATTAATGACACAGAATAATGTTAAACCAAAGAAAACTAATCTGGCTTCAACAGTCCTGCAGAGCGCCGGCCAGTCAGCTGATTTATACAATATCAACTGTTGTTCTCTGTAGTGCTTGTTCTATAAGCCTAGCTCTACGTAGATACCACCTGCTAGCCAATTAACCGTAAGCATCTAAAAAAAACATCTTATGCATAATATGCAACTATGACGGAGGATTTCTATTTATAGAATAAAATTGTAACATTACAAGAATAAAGTCGCAACATTACGAGAATGAAGTCGCAACATTACGAGAGTAAAGTCGCAAAATTACGAGAGTAAAGTCGCAACATTACGAGAGTAAAGTCACAACATTACGAGAGTAAAGTCGCAACATTACGAGAATGAAGTCGTAACATTACGAGAGTAAAGTCGCAACATTACGAGAATAAAGTCGCAACATTACGAGAGTAAAGTCGCAACATTACGAGAATAAAGTCGTAACATTACGAGAGTAAAGTCGCAACATTACGAGAATAAAGTCGTAACATTACGAGAATGAAGTCGCAACATTACGAGAGTAAAGTCGCAACATTACGAGAGTAAAGTCGCAACATTACGAGAATGAAGTCGCAACATTACGAGAATGAAGTCGCAACATTACGAGAATGAAGTCGCAACATTACGAGAATGAAGTCTTAACATTACGAGAGTAAAGTCTTAACATTACGAGAATGAAGTCGCAACATTACGAGAGTAAAGTCGCAACATTACGAGAGTAAAGTCGCAACATTACGAGAGTAAAGTCGCAACATTACGAGAATAAAGTCGTAACATTACGAGAATGAAGTCGCAACATTACGAGAGTAAAGTCGCAACATTACGAGAGTAAAGTCGCAACATTACGAGAATGAAGTCGCAACATTACGAGAATGAAGTCGCAACATTACGAGAATGAAGTCGCAACATTACGAGAATGAAGTCGCAACATTACGAGAATGAAGTCGCAACATTACGAGAGTAAAGTCTTAACATTACGAGAGTAAAGTCTTAACATTACGAGAATGAAGTCGCAACATTACGAGTGTAAAGTCGCAACATTACGAGAGTAAAGTCGCAACATTACGAGAGTAAAGTCGCAACATTACGAGAATAAAGTCGTAACATTACGAGAATGAAGTCGCAACATTACGAGAGTAAAGTCGCAACATTACGAGAGTAAAGTCGCAACATTACGAGAATGAAGTCGCAACATTACGAGAGTAAAGTCGCAACATTACGAGAGTAAAGTCGCAACATTACGAGAATGAAGTCGTAACATTACGAGAATGAAGTCGCAACATTACGAGAGTAAAGTCGCAACATTACGAGAGTAAAGTCGCAACATTACGAGAATGAAGTCGCAACATTACGAGAATGAAGTCGCAACATTACGAGAATGAAGTCGCAACATTACGAGAATGAAGTCGCAACATTACGAGAGTAAAGTCTTAACATTACGAGAGTAAAGTCTTAACATTACGAGAATGAAGTCGCAACATTACGAGTGTAAAGTCGCAACATTACGAGAGTAAAGTCGCAACATTACGAGAGTAAAGTCGCAACATTACGAGAATGAAGTGGCAACATTACGAGTATGAAGTCGCAACATTACGAGTATGAAGTCGCAACATTACGAGAGTAAAGTCGCAACATTACGAGAGTAAAGTCGCAACATTACGAGAATGAAGTCGCAACATTACGAGAATGAAGTCGCAACATTACGAGAATGAAGTCTTAACATTACGAGAATGAAGTCGCAACATTACGAGAATGAAGTCGCAACATTACGAGAGTAAAGTCTTAACATTACGAGAGTAAAGTCTTAACATTACGAGAATGAAGTCGCAACATTACGAGTGTAAAGTCGCAACATTACGAGAGTAAAGTCGCAACATTACGAGAGTAAAGTCGCAACATTACGAGAATGAAGTCGTAACATTACGAGAATGAAGTCGCAACATTACGAGAATGAAGTCGCAACATTACGAGAATGAAGTCGCAACATTACGAGAATGAAGTCGCAACATTACGAGAATGAAGTCTTAACATTACGAGAGTAAAGTCTTAACATTACGAGAATAAAGTCGCAACATTACGAGAGTAAAGTCGCAACATTACGAGAGTAAAGTCGCAACATTACGAGAGTAAAGTCGCAACATTACGAGAATAAAGTCGTAACATTACGAGAATGAAGTCGCAACATTACGAGAGTAAAGTCGCAACATTACGAGAGTAAAGTCGCAACATTACGAGAATGAAGTCGCAACATTACGAGAATGAAGTCGCAACATTACGAGAATGAAGTCGCAACATTACGAGAATGAAGTCGCAACATTACGAGAGTAAAGTCTTAACATTACGAGAATGAAGTCGCAACATTACGAGAGTAAAGTCGCAACATTACGAGAGTAAAGTCGCAACATTACGAGAATAAAGTCGCAACATTACGAGTATGAAGTCGCAACATTACGAGAGTAAAGTCGCAACATTACGAGAGTAAAGTCGCAACATTACGAGAATGAAGTCGCAACATTACGAGAATGAAGTCGCAACATTACGAGAGCAAAGTCGCAACATTACGAGAATGAAGTCGCAACATTACGAGAATGAAGTCGCAACATTACGAGAGTAAAGTCTTAACATTACGAGAGTAAAGTCTTAACATTACGAGAATGAAGTCGCAACATTACGAGTGTAAAGTCGCAACATTACGAGAGTAAAGTCGCAACATTACGAGAGTAAAGTCGCAACATTACGAGAATAAAGTCGTAACATTACGAGAATGAAGTCGCAACATTACGAGAGTAAAGTCGCAACATTACGAGAGTAAAGTCGCAACATTACGAGAGTAAAGTCGCAACATTACGAGAATAAAGTCGTAACATTACGAGAATGAAGTCGCAACATTACGAGAGTAAAGTCGCAACATTACGAGAGTAAAGTCGCAACATTACGAGAATGAAGTCGCAACATTACGAGAATGAAGTCGCAACATTACGAGAATGAAGTCGCAACATTACGAGAGTAAAGTCTTAACATTACGAGAATGAAGTCGCAACATTACGAGTGTAAAGTCGCAACATTACGAGAGTAAAGTCGCAACATTACGAGAGTAAAGTCGCAACATTACGAGTATGAAGTGGCAACATTACGAGTATGAAGTCGCAACATTACGAGTATGAAGTCGCAACATTACGAGTATGAAGTCGCAACATTACGAGAGCGAAGTCGCAACATAACAAAAGCAAAGTCGCAACATTACGAGAACAAAGTCGCAACATTACGAGAGTAAAGTCGCAACATTACGAGAGTAAAGTCGCAACATTACGAGAGTAAAGTCGCAACATTACGAGAGTAAAGTCGCAACATTACGAGAGCGAAGTTGTAACATTACAAGAATAAAATCCTAAAATTATGACAATAAAGTTGTATTTTATGCTAACTCTTCCCAGAATCCCTTTCTTCCCTAAAATGAGGAATGTGGAGCATCGTGTGAAGTTCTACTTTAGCATCAGTTTGATGAATCAGGAAATCTTTTAGCAGCAGCATCAAACTGGGCAGGATGTCAAAGTGGACTCTGGTTGCTGATTGGTGGAGCTGGTCTGATGTCATCTGCTGGGCGGAGCTCCAAGCTTTCTTTCTGAAACTGGTTGATGTTTGATGACTTTATTCTCCTAATTCTCCTGATGTTACATTATTCACATAATTTTAGGACTTTATTCTTTTAGTTATATGACTTTTTTCTCGTAAATTTACAACTTTATTTTCACAATTTTACGACTTTATTTTCCTGATGTTCCTTTTTCACATAATTTTAAGACTTGTAAGAACAGAAGACCATGGAGAGTTCCAGGAACCAGTAAGACGACCTTAAAACCAGTTTGAAGCTGACTGGTAGAGCCCTTAAAACCATGATGACGATGATGAAAGCTTGCTCTCTGATCTTCATCGGTGTTCCTGCAGCTGAAGGAGCTGAAAGTCGCAGTAATCCGTCCTGTTCTGCTTTTAGTGACCCTTTTAATGTGGTTTAAATTTTTTATCAAAAAAGACCCAGAAGTTTCTGATCCAAAGGAATCAGTTCCGATGTTTGAGGCTGCGATCCGAATGAAAAAGATCCGATTCTGAACATGAATGAACAACTTCCTGTAACAGAGTCTGGATGTTTGTGATTTTAGAACTTTATTCTCATAAATTTATGACTTTATTCTTGGAATTTCATGACTTTATTTTATAATGTTATTACTTTATTCTCATAAATGTTAAAATGTATTCTCTTAATGTTACAAATTCTTGTAAATTTAAGACTTTTTTTCTTGTAATTTCATGAGTTTATTTTATAATGTTATGACTTTATGTAGTAACTGTAGGACGATGATGGTTCTGGTCGATCCGATTTTTATCCAGTTAAAATCCTGAAATTTCTGCAGGTGTCGCCCCCTGCTGGCAGACAGCTGCAGGTCAGCCGTCCTCCATGGCTCTCTCTCGGTTAGTCCTCCCCACGCCCTGCTGCTGCTAATGCAGGACCTCCACTGGCCTCCTCCTCCTCCTCCTCATCATCTCCTTCTCCTTGCTCTGATTTCCAGCCTCAGGCTGTTTTCCCTCCCACTCCACATCTCTGAGAGAATAAGGAAATCTGGTGGCAGGAGCAATCACCCCCTGCACATCAAACGTATCCTCGGCTGAATTCCCTGACAGAGTAAAATCATTTGTTCCTGCGAGCGCTCAGCGGCCCCCTCCGCGCCCTCGCTCCTCTCAGCTGGTTTGTTTTATGTGGTTTCAGCAGCGGAGTCCTCTGGGCCGCTCTGTCAGAGCTAATATTGGACAACAGTGATGCTGAGAGCAGCTCCGCTCGCGCCGAGCCGCTTCCTCTCCGGTTAGCATCCTTTTTCATCAGCTGCTCCTGCAGCCGAGGGAAGCCGAGGTCAGGGAACTTATTTCAAAGAGGTCGCACGCTGATGTTGGACAAGAAAGGAGAGGAAAGTGCGTTTTTCCCGCACGGGCCGCAGGAGCGCGGCTTCAAACGCCAAAGTTTTCCTCCTGAATTATTGAAGCCATCAACACAATTTTTTTTCTCCACAGGAAGCGATCAGAGGAGGAACTGATGGAGAATATTTAGTCTGATGCTGAGCGAAGCAGACGGAGCTCAGCTTCACTGCTGGATTAGAGAGAGAAACGCTGACAGGAAGAGCAGAAAGCAGGTCCTCCAGCGTTTTTACCTGGCAGCTATGATCTGTTTATAGTTATACCATAGGAGTTCAAAGGTCAGACTCAGAACCTGAAGCAGTGGATAGAAAATCTGGCAATTTCTCAATTCACAAGAACGCGAGAACGGACTCGTGTTCTCGGCAAGTCTGTTCTTGACTAGAACCCAGTAGAGTCTGGACTCGGGGAGAACGGGAGCAGAATAAATCTGGGTCAACTGGAACAGCAGCGTACTGATGACATCACCACATTCAAAGCGAGTCTGGAGCTGCATTTCAACTGTTATTAATAGTCTCTAGATAATAAATTCTTATTTTATTTAATTTATTGGGGGAATAATAATGAACACATTCAGATAAACACAAATCAAATTAACATTTTGCCAAATTAAACCCCAAAAATGAGAGCCAGCGGTCCTTCACACAGCTATGCTGAGAGGGCTGCTGCAGATGGGCTAACATTAGGCCTGGCCACTGTCTACGGGCTAACGTTAGCCCTGGCCACTGCAGACGTGCTAACGTTAGTTCTGGCCACTGTAAACAAGCTAATGTTAGCCCTGGCCACTGCAGATGGGCTAACATTAGGCCTGGCCACTGTCTACGGGCTAACGTTAGCCCTGGCCACTGCAGACGTGCTAACGTTAGTTCTGGCCACTGTAAACAAGCTATTGTTAGCCCTGGCCACTGCAGATGGGCTAACGTTAGCCCTGGCCGCTGCAGACGAGCTAACGTTAGCCCTGGCCGCTGCAGATGGGCTAACGTTAGCCCGTCTGCAGCGGCCAGGGCTAACGTTAGCCCATCTGCAGTGGCCAGGGCTAACAATAGCTTGTTTACAGTGGCCAGAACTAACGTTAGCACGTCTGCAGTGGCCAGGGCTAACGTTAGCCCGTAGACAGTGGCCAGGGCTAACGTTAGCCCGTAGACAGTAAACCTGGCCGCTGCAGACGAGCTAACGTTAGCCCTGGCCGCTGCAGACGTGCTAACGTTAGTCCTGGCCGCTGCAAACGAGCTAATGTTAGCCCTGGCCGTTGCAGATGGGCTAACATTAGGCCTGGCTACTGTAGACAAGCTAATTTAAGCCCTGGCCACTGTATACGAGCTAACGTTAGCCCTGGCCACTTTAGACGAGCTAACGTTATCCCTGGCCGCTGTAGACGAGCTAACGTTAGTCCTGGCCACTTTAGACGAGCTAACGTTATCCCTGGCCGCTGTAGACGAGCTAACGTTAGTCCTGGCCACTTTAGACGAGCTAACGTTAGTCCTGGCCACTGTAGACGAGCTAACGTTAGCCCTGGCCGCTGCAGACGTGCTAACGTTAGTCCTGGCCACTGTAGACGAGCTAATGTTAGCCCTGGCCACTGCAGACAGGCTAACGTTAGCCCTGGCCGCTGCAGACGAGCTAATGTTAGCCCTGGCCGCTGCAGATGGGCTAACGTTAGCCCTGGCCGCTGCTGCAGACTGGCTAACGTTAGCCCTGGCCGCTGCAGACTGGCTACCTTTAGCCCTCGCCGCTGCAGACGGGCTAACGTTAGCCCTGGCCGCTGCAGACGAGCTAACGTTAGCCCTGGCTGCTGCAGACGGGCTAACGTTAGCCCTGGTCGCTGCAGACGAGCTACCTTTAGCCCTGGCCGCTGCAGACGGGCTATCGTTAGGCCTGACCGCTGCAGACATGCTAACATTAGCCCCGGCTGCCGTTACCCTCGGAGCTCTGCTGGTTGCTGCCGTCCTCTCAACATTCGAAGATTTTTTTTCAATTACGCTCTAAATCAGTAAATGGTCCATATAGTGAAACTCAACGTAAGATGTTCTCGCCTCAAATGATCTTAAAACATACTTTTATAGAAGAACGGCTACTGAAAAGTGAACTTGGCTACTCGTTGGCTAGTCCTAGGCTTGTCCTTGGCTGGTCCCCAACAATTCTTTTTTAAACATCTAAAATATTCTTTCTGTCATGATTTGTGAACATTAAGATCTAAAGAGAAGCGCCATCTCCTGGTCAGACCCTGTATTGGAGATTGTGCTACTATTCGGCTAGCTTTTGAATGGGAAGGGCCATCTTTAATGGCTGCTGCTGTACAGCGGTGGGACTGAAGTCAAAGAAAAGACCTCCCCCTCACTATGCTGTGGTCTGACCAAATGTCTGCAGACCTCAGTGAACCGAAGAACCGGTTCTGGGAGAACGTCCATCCAATGAGCTGCTTCGTACCCCGATGGGTAAGGGGTGCACTTTGTTTTTATTTTAGTTCCCCGTTACTGTCTTCATCTTTGATTTTTGAGAAACATTTCACTTGAATCCTTGGATCAGATGCATCTCATGAATCTAAAACTATAAAACAGAGGAGCTTCGGATGCATCAGGAGGGGGCGGAGCACCAGCTGGAGGCTTCCTCTATAGACCACAGAACATCTGGAAACTGCTGCGAAGAAAAGAAGCAGGACTAAAGCTTTTTAAAAAATCCATAATTCTTGTTTATTAAAAATGTACAAATTCTATTTACAAAGAAACCAGGACAATATACAAGAGAAGGAGTCGAGTTTGGTGAGATAATAATATTCAGATCCTCTGCTGTGAGGCGCCGCTTTCTAATTCCAGTCACAGATCCGGCCTTCGGCGCCAAGCTGTCACCGTTTAGCTATGAAAACGCTACAGATCCTGGAACGTGTCCCTGTCTGAGCCGCAGTCCAAACACCGACACACCGGCTGATTTCCACCAACAGGCACTTAGTTAGATCTTATCCAGGACGGCTCAGCGGCAGCTTTTCACACCCTAAGGCAAACAGAAGTATGGCTTTACGAACAGTAATGAATGTTACACCCAGATGGTTCATGTCGCTTAAGCGATCAGGTTGAGGAACTTGTTCTCCTCTGCCAGCGCCGTCAGCAGTGAGCTCATGTCCCCGATGGCCATGTTCCCCGTTCCTGCCGGAACCGAGGGTAGCGTCACAGAGTTCCTGGGCGTGGTCAGGCGGGAGGAACCCGGCGAAAAGCCCAGCAGCAACCCTGGACTCAGGTTTCCTGACATCAGGCTGGAGTGATCCCCATCATCAAGCATGCTATCAAAGTCTATCTGAGCGTGCTCCACGGCGGCTGTCCCGTCTGCCTGGTTGTCTGCTGAGCCTGGAGCCGCTGAAGGCGAGCCAACCGACAGGGACACCTGGCAGTCCAGGTTCCCGTTGGGCTCCAGGACTTGGATCTGGCCCCTGTAGAACAGAGCATTGTCATCGGAATTGTAAGGAAGTCCTGAAGCTTTGGCTAGTTGGGAATCATCTGACGGCACCAGCGTTGGGCTGGACAGGTTTGGAGACTTTGGTTCTGCTGGTGGTCTTCGCTGGAGGTGGTTCTGAATCCCCGTTTGGAAGCCATTCTGGGTCCTGGTGTTACAGTTCTGCTGGTCCAACATCACAGCCGAAGCGTCACTGCTCTCCATTTTTATCTGGACTGGCTGGAACCGGCAGAGCTCCACGTCGTTGGGCTCCTCCTTGCAGTGCAGCGCCATGGTGCCGCAGGGCGAGTACGGGAGGTTACCGTTCCTGTCGTAGGAACCGGGGCTGAACCCAAACCGACAGCTGGCAGGTTCATTGAGGTTAGATTGCTGGAGGAGGACCGGTCCTGCTTCAGAGCTGAGCTGGACGCCTCTGTTGGACAAGGTTTGGACCATCTGTTGATGGGAGGTCACACTGTACGGTCCGACATTCTGGCTCTGCTGGACCACAGCTAGATTCCCATGTCCTTCTAGTCTGCAGTACTGCTGAGTGGCCCCCGGGAGTCCTGAGGAAAACCTGTTCCACTGTGGGTTAGCAGCGCCACTGTGGGGGGAGGATGAACCCATGTGTCGGTGCCGTCCTGGGCTCGGGTTCAGACCGTCCATCCCGCTCTGGCGGTACAGCTGCTGTGCGCTTGGAGCTCCTTGGACACCTTCCAGCCCGGATGAGTTTCCTCTGTAGCTTCGTGTTTCTGTGGTGATATTCTCTGAGATGCTCGGCGGCCGTTGGCTGTAGGGGTAGCAGTGACTGCCGCCTGTTTGGACGCATCCCTGCTGCGATAAGCGTCTGCGATCGGGCGGAGGATGGGGCTGCAGGGACACCCTTCTGTTTAGGGTGACCATGCTGTTGTACCGCTGCATCTGCGGCTGGCTGAGCGGATCTAAAGGTCTCACAGGTTCACTGGCTCGCCGGGGGACGTGGGACGGAACTTCGTGGGGGAAAATGCTTCGTTCCTGGTTGAACTGAGCGGATCTCAGGCTGTTTTTGGACGAGTGTTCACTGAAATCATGACATGATTGATCCAAGTATGGAAGCGGTGTAGGAGGAGCGCCTCCAGTTGCAGCAGCGTACTTTGCCTTTAGTCTGTAGTGCTGGGCTGGGGTCAGGCTCAGGGGACCGGGAAGGCCAAGCCCACCCCCTCCGGGGCCGCAGGCATTCCCCCCAAACTGGCTGGTCTGACTGGAACGGCGAGAAATATCCGCAGAGATGGGGTCATAGGAGCCGGCCGAGCTGATGTTTGTCAGGCGGTTGGCGCCAAACTGAGACGTCTGGCTGGAGCGTCTACTGGAGAAACCCGGGGAGATGCCCGAGGACCGCCGGCTGAGCGTGTAGACTGAGCTCAGGGTGCTGGAGGTGCTGTCACGGCGCTCGGAGAGGTTTGCCAACAGGGTTATCTTGTCAGAGCTCAGCAGACCTAAGCCAGAGCCCGGGAAGGAAGCGGGATCCTCACACATGGTCGAACTTTCCACCAGGGACCCTGTAGGCAGACAGAGAAATGACCCATTACTGATGGCGTACGATGTTCGTGTCAAAGAGTTAATTTAGAACTAGATTGGCTAGAAAGTTGAACATTTGGCTCTGGGAAAATGGGATCATTTAGCTGGTGTTTTATCTTTCTTATGATTGGTTGGTTGATCGATTACATCATAATGTACAAAAGGTAAGAGCGTCTGCCGCATCTCCAAACTCACCGCTGGTCGGTATGGGCGGCAGCGTAACGCCCCGATGGCCAGCGGGCGTTGGGTTGCTAGCCCACCAACATGAGTCCCTCACGGCCTTCAGTTTCTCCTTCTTCAGGTTCTCCAGGCACTGGCTGGTGCTCAGCTGCTTTCTTAGATGGAGGCCCACCGCTGCACCCCCACCGGAGGAGTCCTCGAATCCCAGCGAGTCCACGAACGGCAGGTCGTCCAGGGTGCTGAGGTCCCCCAGGCTTCCCCCGCTGTGCGCCGCCGTTTCTACTCCACTGTCATTGTTGGTGCCAAGCGGTGATGGTTCGCTGCTACACGATGACTGACCGCCAGGACTGGACTGATACATCTAGGGGGGGGGGAGGCAGGGAATTAGAGAGGCTGGAGGAAACGGGAACATCTTGTCCTAAAAACTGTTTTCCTTTTGCAAAACAACAGTGGAAGAGTGGGTAATGCGGCATGTTGAGGAGTGAATCACCCGGCCTTTTATCCTCCCCCGGCTTAATTGTAAATAATGAGTGTTTTCTGGGGTGGGAGTGGTGGGGGCTCCGCAGATTACAGGCTCTCTGAGTCTGTCTGTGAATTAAAAATGTCCAGGATGAAAGGAGCGGGGCAATCACCATGAGATGGTTAAAGCCAACCCTCCACGGCGAGGCTGGAAGCTTCTGGAGCTTCAAGGCCTCGCTTCGCTCTCAGGTTTTACTCTAACGCCGCTGATCTCATCGGCTCTGTTCTTTCTAAACACACATCTGCTTTTTTATTTGTGAGGTTTTTCATTTTCGGAGAACCAAGGCCGTCGTTAGCAGGAATTAGTAAACTTGGATGAGTGATGGATGGAAAAGACGACACTTTAACTTCCTGCTGCCCTAAAACACATTAAAAGCTCTTTATAAAAAAGAAATTCTTTATTTAAAATGAATTTCTGGGTGAAACACAGACCTTTATCAGCTGGATATAAAGGATTAGAAGAAAGAGACCTGTAGGAGGCAGGGACTTGGTCTGGTTAAAGGAGTCCTGACCCTCTTCTACATGGGAAACAATAACAATGCATGGATGATGTGAATATTTAGCTTTAATCCACATCAGTACTTTCTGCACAAAGTCAAACTGTTGCTTTGCACACAGAGACGCTAACAGAGGCGTTGCTAATTTCCTGGAGCAATCCGCCGCTGGGTCTGTCCTACACGGGATCGCAGCCATATAGGCATGAACAGTTGTTCTAGCAACAGTTATGGGTCTGATTCCAGTTCCCCTGAGCAAGGCAGTGAAAGTCCAAGCTTCCAACTGGAGACTAAAGGGCTGGTTATCCTCCTGCAGCATTGTGTCGCAGTTAGCTTGATGCAAGTATTTTTGATTTATGACCAATTTTGAAGCATGGTCTGCGCTACAGTAGCAGCCATTCAAAATGGCCTTTACCAGTCAAAAGCCACCGAATGGCAGCAATATCCCCTACAAGTTCCCACCGCTGGCCTTCTCCAGGGCAAGCATATTTACTCTGACTCCAACCTCTCACTGAATTACAAGGTCTGACCAGGAGATGGCGCTTCTCTTTAGGTCTTAATGTCCACAAATCAGGACAGAGTATTTTAGATGTTTAATAAGGAATCATAGGGGACTAGCCAAGGACCAGCCAAGGACCAGCAAAGAACCAGCCAAGAACCAGCCAAGGACCAGCCAAGGACCAGCAAAGAACCAGCCAAGGACCAGCCAAGGACCAGCCAAGAACCAGCCAAGGATCAGCAAAGAACTAGCCAAGGTCTAGCAAAGAACTAGCCAAGGACCAGCAAAGAACCAGCCAAGGACCAGCCAAGGATCAGCAAAGAACTAGCCAAGGACTAGCAAAGAACCAGCCAAGGACTATCAAAGAACCAGCCAAGGACTATCAAAGAACCAGCCAAGGACTAGCAAATAACTAGCCAAGGACCAGCAAAGAACCAGCCAAGGACCAGCCAAGGACTAGTAAAGAACTAGCCAAGGACTAGCAAATAACTAGCCAAGGACCAGCAAAGAACCAGCCAAGGACCAGCAAAGAACTAGCCAAGGACCAGCAAAGAACCAGCCAAGGACCAGCCAAGGATCAGCAAAGAACTAGCCAAGGTCTAGCAAAGAACTAGCCAAGGACCAGCCAAGGATCAGCAAAGAACTAGCCAAGGACTAGCAAAGAACCAGCCAAGGACTATCAAAGAACCAGCCAAGGACTAGCAAATAACTAGCCAAGGACCAGCAAAGAACCAGCCAAGGACCAGCCAAGGACTAGTAAAGAACTAGCCAAGGACTAGCAAATAACTAGCCAAGGACCAGCAAAGAACCAGCCAAGGACCAGCCAAGGACTAGTAAAGAACTAGCCAAGGACTAGTAAAGAACTAGCCAAGGACCAGTAAAGAACTAGCCAAGGACCAGCAAAGAACTAGCCAAGGACCAGCAAAGAACCAGCCAAGGACTAGCAAAGAACCCATCAAGAAAAGTGGGGAAATTTTGAATGGCTAATACTATATGTTATTCCATGCCAGAACACAAGAGGGACAACCACCAACTAGCTAGGACTGTGGGTGTCCGTGTGTCAGTCTGACCAGTTTGTTCGGCGTCTACAACCCTTCATCCAACGCCGGACGAAACACGGTTCACCCGTGAGTGTTCCCCAAAGACTGGCCGCGCTGTGTGTTTTGGCTTTGGGTGCAAACCAACAGAGAAACTAGCGTCCTGCACGGTGTCCGGGATAGTGTCTGAGGTGTGCCAAAACATCGAGATCCTGGATCCGATTGGCTGACATGTTGGTAGAGATGGAGGCGGCTCAGGATAGAGCTGGTCCTTGACTCCTGGAATTTAAAGGTGAAGATCCCAGGACACACTTATGGCTTCCTAGAGGGTCTCTAACTGCCTCTGGGTTTGGGAACACCAGGAGAACGTTCCTAGACCAGATACCCTGGTGACCCAGACTAAGACGACCAACTGAGTGTTGATGGAGTGATTTCTGAGTGAAATGTGTTAAATATGGGATGAAATGGTCATGATGATGTGGATCTATAGGTTAGCTCACCTTAGTAAAGTCTGTCCAGTAGGAAAGGATGGAAGGAGAAAGAGATGGAAACCATCAAGCAGAGAATCAAAGAAACAAACTGCATGCTGGTTTAGTAAACTGCATCGGTTTGCGGAACAAAGAGTTGATTCAAATCGAATCGAATATCTCAGACCATTTGTTCTCACCACTGAGTTTTCCGTCTTGATGGATTTAACGTGCAGGTAGTCCTCCGGGACTCTGGGGGAGCCGTTCTCTGACAGCTTGTCCTCCCTGTGGAGCTGACCGCCTTTCTCGTTCTCTCCGTTCTCCCTGGGCACTGGCGGCCTGGGCGGCGGGTCGCCGCGTTGCTTCTTGGTGATGTGGGCCTCTGGGCCATGAACCGTTTTCACGTGCTTCCTGAGCGAGCTGGGGTCCGTGTAGCGTTTGGTACAGCCCGGGATCTTGCAAACGTACGGTTTCTGTTGGTACAGATGGAAAACAGAGACGCTGACACACTTCTTTAGTGGCTTCAGTTACCTGAGAGTCAACCGGATGAGTCAGCAGGAAAATACTTGATTATATAATCCTACTGAAGTAATCATAGCCTCGTGAGACCGTCCTGATCTCGCGAGCTTTCAAGGTTTCACTCGCAGATCAGTCTGGAGACTCTCCGTTAAAGAAAATTTGGAGCCGTTCACCAAACGAACGTCCAATCAGCGTTGGCTTTGAGGCAGGTTGAGGTGTGACGCAACGAGAAGCGCCACAGTTCAGTCTAAAGAACATGGCGGCTTCAGCCGATGAAACTAGCGTTAGCGTGGCTATCGTGCAAGTTTTATGGGAATTACAGAGTATTTCTTCACTGAAAGAAGAGCAAAACACTGCTCTGGAGGCTTTTCTCAGAGGAAAAGATGTTTTTGCTCTTCTCCCGACTGGTTTCAGCAAGAGTTTGATCTATCAATTGGCTCCTCTTCGTCGTCGCTCTGTTAGTACGTCATATGCTTCGTTCTGATTGGTTTATTTGGCCCGTCTATCACCAACATAGGCCAATAAGCTAACCAGTATTTTCGCCCCTTCCCAAAATTACTTCAACTGAAGGTTTCCAGATGGATATGTGGAGCAAATCCATCTGGCGGGGTCAGGTTAAAGTAATCATTGTTCACAGGTCAAACATAGCCTGAACAAATGTGGCTGTTTGGAAAAACAAAACAATCAGCAGAAACTCCCCGTATCTGCAGAGATCGGAGGTGAAAGTGTGATGAATTGGTCTAATGCTACGTTAAGACCGCAAGTGATGGAAGTAGCAAAGAACGTTTTACTGCGTCATTTTTGATCCTCATTAAGGTCAGCCGTCCAGTAAAGTGAGTCCAGATGCTTCTGCTGCTCCTGTGTTCAATGCAGAGAGCAGCCTTGCTATATTAGCTGTGATCAGCGGGTAACTGGGAATCCCCAGCAGCAGCTGCCTCAGACCTGGACGCCCTTGGGGGTTTTCCCCTACTGTTCGCAGCTGGAAGGAGATGTTAGCGATTTTTTAATGTACGTAATCCAAACTGCAGGCACCAATATAATAAAAGCCAACATATTCTGCCGGCAGGTTTCTAGATTTTAAGTTAATTTAGGCGTTAATAAACTGTTTCAGAGGAGTGATCATAGCCCTCTGCATCAGCAGTGCTGCGTCTGACTCCCTGCCAGCTCCCAGATCAGCTTCTCTCATTGGTGGATGTGGCGTCAAACGCCTCAGATGCGTCAAGATGGGCCGCTCCCACTGCTCTAGACGCGCTGCAGGACCTTTTGATGCGCATCAACCATCGACTTTGCATGTAAACCAGCTGCTTTTGCTGCTTCCATCGCGTTCGGTCTGAACGTAGCATTACTTTGCAGCCATAGGACTGTGGCGCATGCTCTGCTTTTGCACCTAAAACCAAAGTATTACAGCTAATCTGTTCGGTAGCAGCAGACTGACCCAGACTGGGGAAGAAAACGAGGTAACTGAAAGGCCTCATCAACGTCCAGGAAGTAATCAACAATGTTGCTCTGCTGGTATCGTTAGTAGCGATGGGGTGGATGGTTCTTTATCATTAAACATTTGGATAAATCATCCAGATTAGATTTTTTTACCCAAAACCAAGAAATAATCGATGTGCTGAAAATCAGTTTGATTCTCGACCAAATTTGGAAGATTTTATTAATAATGTTGGATTTGTGAAGCGACAGCTGCAGGTAGAGAGCAGAACGGGCGCTGATGCATTGTGGGACGTTATCTATAGGCGTACTCTGGGAGAATTAATACTGATGATGTCACTGAGAGCTGACAGATGTGAACTCTAACTGTGGTTCTGATCCGAACTTTCAGGTCATACGGATGAACAGCATTTCCTGAACTTCAGCTCCTCTGGAAGAAATTAGGAATTCTGTGTGAACTCAAACCGCCTTTACCTCGTTGGAGTGAGTCCGGTTCTGGTGCTTGGCTCGATCTGACGCATTGGAGAACGCCTTATTGCATCCCTCGTGCTCGCAGACATACGGTTTCTCCCCGGTGTGAGAGCGCAGGTGGGTCTTCAGGTTCTCCAGGCGGGAGTAGGCCTTGGAGCAGCCCTCGAACTGCAGGGGAAGGAGGAGCCGGTTAAATCCGGTTCTGCCGTTAAATATTCAAGGTTCGGATGAAGGAAACATTTTTAGACCCGTTTGATGGAGGGGAACCAGCAGAATGTTTATCTGGTCTGTTTTTCATGTTTTCTCTGCGGGAACAATGAGGCGAGGGATCGGCAAGACCAAAGATCAGACATGAATCCGTTCGCCCATTTCTTCCCTTTTCATCCAACAAACAACAAACAACAACTGCTGTTTAAATAATTGACATTATTTTCTGGGAGAAGGATTAAATATTCTGTTTTCCAGCCTCTTTATTTACCTCGTTAGGCGTCCGCCATGATTCCAGAGGCCAATTACCTCTGGCTTCATGTTTGTTCTGCTCTTAAAAAACATCCACTATAAAAAAAGAGACGTTTTAAAATACTGACTTCCTGTCAAATTCAGACACATTTATGTAGAAATCTGCTTCCAATATGATCGGATCCTTTTGGTTCCAGCCTAAAAGATGTTTTTTTTTTTAGTAAACTAAAAATGATTCAAACTGAAAATGTTTTCTAAAATTATAGGAAAATCAATTCTTTTACTTTTCATTAATTTTTTTCTGCATGATTAATTGGCAACCTGAAGATGATCAAATAAACCAGGTTGCCATGGTTACGTCACAAGTGGGACTCCAACTAAAGATTATCTTGCAAATAGTTTAATCTGTGGATTATTGTTTCAATTATTAATCACACAGCCAAAGGTTCCTTAAAGGAGACTTTTTACTAAATTAAATCAGATGAAATAAAAAAATTTCCACTTGAGGAGTTCTGGATAGAGCGGACTGACGGACAAGAACTTATTTTTAATCTTAAAAGAAAAACATTTATATATTTTTTACAATCTTGGTCTAATTCCTGCTCTAAGTTACAACGGAGTATCAGGGCCAGGCTAGAGAGTTTTTTTTTCTATTTCAGCAATAAAGTCTTAATATTACGAGAATAAAGTCGTAAAATTGCAAAAAGAAAGTCATAAAATTACGAGAATAAAGTCGGAAAATGACGAGAATAAAGTCGGAATATGACGAGAATAAAGTCGTAACATGACGAGAATAACGTCGGAAAATGACGAGAATAAAGTCGGAAAATGACGAGAATAAAGTCGGAATATGACGAGAATAAAGTCGTAACATGACGAGAATAAAGTCGGAATATGACGAGAATAAAGTCGTAACATGACGAGAATAAAGTCGGAAAATGATGAGAATAAAGTCGGAAAATGACGAGAATAAAGTCGGAAAATGACGAGAATAAAGTCTTAACATGACGAGAATAAAGTCTTAACATGACGAGAATAAAGTCGGAAAATGACGAGAATAAAGTCGGAAAATGACGAGAATAAAGTCGTAACATGACGAGAATAAAGTCGTAACATGACAAGAATAAAGTCGGAAAATGACGAGAATAAAGTCGGAAAATGACGAGAATAAAGTCGGAAAATGACGAGAATAAAGTCGGAAAATGACGAGAATAAAATCGGAAAATTACGAGAATAAAGTCGGAAAATGACGAGAATAAAGTCGCAACATGACGAGAATAAAGTCGCAACATGACGAGAATAAAGTCGCAACATGACGAGAATAAAGTCGTATCATGACGAGCATAAAGTCTTAAAATGACGAGAATAAAGTCTTAAAATGACGAGAATAAAGTCGGAAAATGACGAGAATAAAGTCGGAAAATGACGAGAATAAAGTCATAACGTTACTAGAGTAATGTCAGGGTTCCTGTGTGTGAGTGCGAGTGATGCGTCCCTTCCAGAAAGGATCTTTGGGGAGAACCTGGGTAGCCTATTTGCTAGCCTTATTGGTTTGTCAGCTAAAGGCGCGTTTCAGAACCTTTTTACTCCAGTTAGCGATTAACTAAATTAGTTCAGTCTTTCAATAATCAATTAGTCATGATAAATAGTTTCAGCCTTATACACGAGGATAAAATGGATTGATGCCCAGTTGTAATAAAAATGCAGGGGGGGGGGGGGGGTTCAGCCATGCTGTTTATTAGCTTTAAACCCCATGTTGGAGTTTCTAGCAGGATTTAAGGCACTGATCCCCCCCCAGGGACTCGTTGGGGGCTCGTCCGGGAGTAATCAGCTACCCACCGTGCACTTGTGCGGCTTCTCCCCGGTGTGCCGGCGCATGTGAACCACCAGCATGTACTGAGCTTTGAAGGGCTTCTGCTCCCGCGAACAGTCGTCCCAGCGGCACACGAACTCCTTCTTCTCTCCGTGGATGTGGTCGTTATTGATGTGCTGAGGGACACAAAGTCAGGAAGAAATGAGGACTTCTCATGTTGCTCTGTATCAGATCAGTCCTGCTAATTAAAAACTCTCCTTTGCTAAAATCTGACGGCGTAGAAAGTTTGGAGCTTTTATTGGGAACTTCTGTTGCTCAGAGTTTCTTTAACTTTTCTCAAATAAATCAAAGTTAACATCAAATCCAAAATTCAATTCTATCCAGTTTATTTCTATAGCTCCCATTCACATCATGTCATCTCAGGTCACTTTCCAGTTCACCAGATCATCCAGTCAGATTGATTCAAAGTTTTCTATCTAAGGAAAACCAGCTGATTGCATCGACTCATTGACTCTTCAGCAATCCCTCACACTAAGCATGCTTGTAGCGACAGTGGAGAGGAAAAACTCCCTTTGAACAGGAAGAAACCTCCAGCAGAACCTGGTTCCTTTATGCAGGAATTCATTAGAGGATACATTTGAAACGATTTGGACCAATCAGAGCCTGGAGTCAACTGAGAATGGAAAAACTAATTATACATGAATCTAACCTCTTTAGTCTAGTTTTATTTTTCTAAAAATTAAAACCAATAAAAAAATGTAAACAATTGATCTAGATGTGAAATAAATCAGATAGTTCCTTTAAAAATCCTTTTAAACATGCTGGATTTTATATATCATAGTGCAGCTGCTGTCAACTTGCATTCCTGGTGTTATAGGAACAATCTGGAAGTGTTGTTAGTTTCTTCACCCTGTTTGAGGCGAAGGTTTCAGAATAACGATGCTATCCCTTTAAGAGAGGTCAGAGCTCTGATGGAGAACAAGAACAATAAGATGTTTTCTGATGATTTGAGAATAAATATAAAAGCAGAACTGGAGTTTCTCTAAAGTCATCAGGGAGGCTTTCCAGCAAAGATCAGAGGCGGATCATCGAGTGATTAGAGACGTTCTAATATTTGATTTGTTCTGATCTTTAGCCCTTTATAGGGAAAGTTAGTGTTTTTGATCCATTGCATACCCCTAATTCTTTTCTTTTTCGACAATAAGGTCTTAATATTACGAGAATAAAGTCATATAATTATGAGAACAAAGTCATAAAGTTACGAGAATAAAGCTGTAACATTACTAGAGTAATGTCAGGGTTCCTGTGTGTCAGTGAGTGCGAGTGATGCATCTCTGCATTAGAGGATCTTTGGGGGGAACCTGGGTCGCCTATAAAGGTGAAGATAATCTTTCTCATCAGAGTGCTGAGCTTTAAAGATCAGCAGAGCGTCACTCAGTGCTGGTTTCTCGTGTTGTTGATGTTGTTTCATAGCTTTCTAGTCTTTTGCTTCCTTCCAGTATTTTCACTGATCTTTATTGGTGTTTGTTTGCTTTTTTTGTATTTTTGCCTCTTTTCCCCTTGGACTTTCATCAATCATCGATAACTCATCTGTGCATTTGGCTCCTCAAAACCTCCCAACCTGACAAATAAAGTAATAAAATTAAGAGAATAAAGTTAACATTTATATTTAGGTTTATAAATTAAAAATGTAAGTGCCAGTATCAGCATTAATGCCTCTAAGGCAGGGGTCTGCAACCTTTCATATCCAAGGAGTCATTTTGCTTCGAGTACAACCAAGTCCAAGTTTTTTAGAGCCGCAAAATATAACATGACTTAAAAAAAAATAAATATATATATTTTTTTATTAGCTGGTAAAGGAAATTTATGTATTTTTAGCTTGTAAAATAATATTAAAACACATAATTTCCACCCTAATTCAAAGAAAGATGCTCTAAAAACATATTTCTGGTTATTTTAATATCATTCTTTTCCATCTTATTAAAATAAAAAAAGCTTTTAATGCTGGTATTTATTAGAGTATATTATTTAGCTCTTTATATACATCTTAAGAGCCGCCGGAGAGGATCCAAGGAGCCACATGTGGCTCTGGAGCCGCAGGTTGCAAACCTCTGCTGTAAGGTGATGTTGTACCCAAAACAAAATTGTTTTTTGTTGGATTCCAGTAACACTAATGGCTTAAAATTTTGATTTTAAGTATTTCACTGAGTGCCCTGTACATAGTTAATCACCAACTTTAAGGCTATGCTTAAAACTTTCCTTTTTGATAGAGCTTCTAGTTAGAGTGGCTCAGGTTATCCTGATCTATCTCTATAGTTCTGCTGCTATAGGCTTAGACTGCTGGAGGACATAGGGACCCCTTTTTCATCATTCTGCTTCATTCTATCTCTATTCTCCCACTCTGCAGAATCTGTTATGTTGCCTTTTGTATCTATGCTTCTTTTTCTATGTCTGCTTCTGTCTCCTTGAACCCCAGTGGGCCTCAGCAGATGGTCGCTCACACTGAGCCTGGTTCTGCTGGAGGTTTCTTCCTGTTCAAAGGGAGTTTTTCCTCTCCACTGTCGCTACAAGCATGCTTAGTGTGAGGGATTGCTGAAGAGTCAATGAGTCGATGCAATCAGCTGGTTTTCCTTAGATAGAAAACTTTGAATCAATCTGACTGGATGATCTGGTGAACTGGAAAGTGACCTGAGATGACATGATGGGAATTGGAGCTATAGAAATAAACTGAATAGATTTGAATTAACTTGGATGTTTAGAGATGGAAGGATCCTCAGTAGAAGCAGATGAGAAAAACATCAAATTCTTCTTATTTTGTAATTATTAAACTGAAGAAGGAGAGAAAGGAATCTGATGGCTGCTTCTCTGCGGCCCCCCGGGGCCCCCATAATCCCCCTCACTCTGCTGCTTCTTTTCTCTCTCTGCTTCAGTGAAGCTGAGGAATGCTGCAGAGCTCTCACTATGATGGGAAAACGCTCCTTCTCTCCTCCCTAGAACATGCATGGACCTACATGCACCAGCTGCTCCTGGCTGTCGTACTCCTTGCTGCAGCCCTCCCAGTGACAGTTGGTTTCATAAACGGCCTCGGGCTCCTGCTTGCACTCGTCCCGGTCCGTGTCCTCCTTCAGGTCGTGCACGGCGCCGTAACGGTTCTGCAAAAAAAAAAGGAAGGCCCAGCATGTGTTAAAGATTTCCCTGAAGCAGAGGAGCCGCCACCTTCAGCCGTGAGCTGCAGGCTCCTCTAAATTACAGATTGAGCTGGAAGCATCTCTGCGGCGCTCCAGGGAAGGTTAAACCTTTGTTTGGATCATGCAAATAAACACACTGGGACTTTAGTTTAGGACTGCAAGCGCTTTATAATTTGGCGACGCGATGCAAATAAACCAAACGCAGAAATCTTGCAACTGAGGTTCTGCAAGACGGACGGAGGCTGCAGCAAAGTCCTGCAGACATTTTAAGGTTTTTATTTCTCTGGCAAACAGGAAAAAAAAACAACTTTATTAGAGGCGTTCAGAGGAACAACAGCTGTTTCTAAACAAGTTTAATAAACTATTAAAATATTTAAATAATGCATTTTTTTCCCTCTGAAAGGAAAAAAACCAAACAGGTTTTTATAAACTGAATAAATCATTTAAAGCAGTTTAAATTGTGACGGTATTTAATAACCAGACATCTTCAATAGACTGTAATAAAATCTTTACTAAAAGTCTAACATTTTTAAACATTTTCTTCTATTAAAAAAACTTTAAAATTCTTCTCGGATAATGAAGAAAATTGTTTTTTTTTCTCTGGTTTTGGTGCAAAAATGTAACTTTTTTTAACTTTCTAAAAAAAGAAACGGTCTCTATTGTTTCTTTCCTTTTTTTTTAAAATCCTGTCCGCAGTGTCTGAACACGGCGGCGCAGTTTGTCCCATTAGGGTTCCCGTACGGCTCCTCTGCAGCTACACACGGGAACACAATGTGCTGACGGCGGCGTGTTTGTTTCTGCCCCACACACGCTCCCCTCTTCATCAATTCTGGTGGCCCCCAGACGACTGCGCTCGGCGCCGTCCCCATGCATCACCACCAAAGCTGCCTCGCTGCCGGAGAGCGGCCGCAAATTTGTCAAAAGAAGAAGAAAAAGTCTCCTCAGATGACAATAAAGCCGGGCCAATATTTCATGGAAATGAAGTGCTCTGGCACAGTTTACCGGGGGGGGGGTGTAAACAAATGGATGCAAAGCTCTTATCATGTGAAGTTTTTTCTTATCGGAGACCAGCTCTACATGGAGGTCACCAAAGGCTGTGGCTCCTGGGGGCCAGGTGCCGCAGAGGATCAGCGCCGTCCTAAACGCCGTCTAAAGGTAAACCTGGCGACGCCGCCCAGAGGATTGACCAATAGGGGAGTTCTCTCCTTCCTACCGGTGACTGCGGAGATCCCGGCTTCAGTCCGTCCAGCTCCGCCTTCACTTTAGAGCGTTTGCTGATGGGATCCACCGAGCTGCTGACGGCAGAATCTCCTCCGTGGTTCTGAGAAGAGAAAACGCAAGAAAATCCATTTTTAAAGAAGAGACAGGAGGAACGGGCGTTCTGTCAGGAGGTCTGCTGGGGGGCAGAGTTCCAATCCCACCACTTCCACCAACTTACCTGGAAATATCAATATATAAATATCAAGAATAAAGTCATAAAATTACCAGAATAAAGTCGTAAAATTACCAGAATAAAGTCGTAACTTTGCGAGAATAAAGTCGTAACTTTGCGAGAATAAAGTCGTGAAATTACGACAATAAAGTCGTAAAATTGCGACAAAGTCGTAACATTGCGAGAATAAAGTCGTAACATTGCGAGAATAAGTAAGTCGTAACATTGCGAGAATAAGTCTTAACATTGCGAGAATAAGTGGTAACATTGCGAGAATAAGTGAGTCATAACATTGCAAGAATAAGTCGTAACATTGCAAGAATAAAGTCGTAACATTGCGAGGATAAGTCGTAACATTGCGAGAATAAGTAAGTTGTAACATTGCGAGAATAAGTCGTAACATTTTGAGAATGTCGTAAAATTACGAGAATGAAGTTGTAAAATTGCGAGAAGAAAGTCGTAACATTGCGAGAATAAAGTCGTAAAAATTGTGACAAAGTCGTAACATTATGACAGTAAAGTCGTAAAATAACGAGAATGAAGTCGTAAAATGACGAGAATGAAGTCGTAAAATGACGAGAATAAAGTCGTAAAATGACGAGAATAAAGTCGTAAAATGACGAGAATAAAGTCGTAAAATGACGAGAATAAAGTCGTCAAATGACGAGAATAAAGTCGTCAAATGACGAGAATAAAGTCGTCAAATGACGAGAATAAAGTCGTCAAATGACGAGAATAAAGTCGTCAAATTGCGAGAATAAAGTCGTCAAATTGCGAGAGTAAAGTCGTAAAATAACGAGAATGAAGTCGTAAAATAACGAGAATGAAGTCGTAAAATAACGAGAATGAAGTCGTAAAATAACGAGAATAAAGTCGTAAAATAACGAGAATAAAGTTGTAACATATGAGAATAAAGTTATATTTTATAACAACTCTTCCCAGAATCCCTTCCTTCCCTAAAATGAGTAATGTGGAGCATCATGGGAAGTTCTACTTTAGCATCGGTTTGACAAATCAGGAAATCTTTTAGCAGCAGCATCAAACTGGGCAGGATGTCAAAGTGGACTCTGGTTGCTGATTGGTGGAGCTGGTCTGATGTCATCTGCTGGGCGGAGCTCCAAGCTTTCTTTCTGAAACGGGTTGATGTTTGATGACTTTATTCTCGTTAATATAACGACTTCATTCTTGAAACAAAATAAAATAAATAAATCTCTAGCCTGGCCCTAATACTCTGTCGTACTAAGTGAGTCGCACGTTTCAGAGCTTCTATACTCCAGTTAATGAGTAACTAATTTTTTTAAAGCACACACAGGAGGAACGTGCATTCTGTCAAGTTCTAGAAAATTTGCTATCGGGTAGGAGGAGGTCTGAGTTTGAATCCGACTTCTTCCACCAACTTACCTGAAAAGATCAGTGGGTTTTTATATTAGTTAACTTCAGCAACGCAAAAACTGTATGAATTTTTTACCCTTTTCGAGTAGCGCCGACTCGTTGAGTCCGACATGGTTTTTAGACGTTCAGTGTGAGCAGGTAGATCGCATCAGAGCGTCGGGTCGCACAGTGTGAGAACAAACGTCGTGAGCTTGGAACTTTTAAACCCTGCGGATTCATGGTACAGTTTAAGTTGTAGCTGCGTGCAAAGATTGAAAAAATTGTACAGTGTACGCCCAACTTTGGCTCGCTAACTCATTTTAACTCGGTACTGTTAACTGATCTCGCCAAGATCGTAACTCAATGAACATGTTGACCAAACCCACTCAGTCCTTCACACGATTAAAAGAGCTAGGAATGCGTTCCTTCCTTAGTTCTTCCATTTTCAATATCAGATAAAATTAAAAAGCCCTTTAAATGTTTAAAACATTCATCGGAGCGAGACGCACCTTCCTCCGTGTTGATCTCTGGTACGAGTCGCCCGGCTACGCATCGGTGAGATGAAGCTAATGTTGAGAATATTCGCACCGTGGTTTCAGATCCCATGAAGTAAATCTAGGATTAAATTAAGTCTCACTTTGAGTAAACCGGATTGTCTGAGAGGAATGATGATGCAATCTGATCACGTGTGTCGCCCTTTCCACCCGCCGTCCAGAATACGCGTTCAGAGGAGGGGTCAGAGTTCGCTCTGTGGGCCGCACGGTTTCACTCGTTTATTAGCATTTAGTAGCTTCAGGGCCGTTTTATGCATTTATGGCAACTCTTCCTACAATCCATCAACTCCCAGAGAACATTTCAGACTTACTGAACATTAGCCTGTAACTCTGTCCAAGCTAACCATTTCGTTAGAAGACGGCTTGCTAACGATGCTACAGTAGATGATGGTCCGTTTTGTTTTATTCAGAAATGGTTGATCTACTGGGAATTTTAACCCCAACTGTCCCTCAGGTATTGGCAAAGGTCCAAGAGATTGATGGTGTTGGTTTGGTGGTAGCTGTAATGCCTCATTGAGGCTGGGAACACTGGGAACACTGGTTCCAGCTAACACTGACCAGTTCCAACCACAGTCTGCTGAATAGTGGCGGTGACTTCCTGCCTCTAAGGTAAACCAGTGCCAGGTTAAGTCTTCCTCCTTCACCATAGCTCCCAGTATAACCTCCATCCTCACCAGGGAGTGCACTGACTGGAAGCTTCCCTTTAACTGGAAGCTGTGGAGTTAAAACATCCTCCACAGAATGAGAGAACCGACTGTATAACGTTACCTAAGATGACCCGTCTGTCTGTGTTTGACGAAGAACAACAAACTCAAACCAACAATGACTCCAACTTGGTAGTTTCAATCAAATATTTAGATTGGAGAAAATGATCCTTTCCACCTTAGACCTCCCATGTTTCACCCCCAGTTACACCCGAGCAGCATAATTCAGTATCTCCACATCTGTGAACCCGTCTGATGTTTGAACCAACCATTGATAATCTCACCTTTTAATCGTCTAATCCGTCTTTACAGCCTCTTTAATTTGCTGTTTCTTCATGGCATCATGATTGAAGAACTAGATATGCAACACTATGCATTATTTCCATGACAACCGTTTCCATAGAGCCAGAATAGATTACATTACCTCATTGTATAAAGGCTGTGAAATGACCCATAAACATCTGGACGGTCTGACCATAACTGCAGAGCAGCAGAAGTCTGCCTCCCCAGATGCAGAAGGTTTAAACGTCTTTAGCATTTGCTAAAACTTAAAACCTGTTGAATACCTGGTGAGGTACGACACAACGGATTGACTAAGAAACGGTAAGAAACACACAGTTAGTTCTCCGTCAGCCTGAACACCTAAATTCGGCCAATCATATATCAGCGGTCATCAAATGTTTTCGGTCATAGCATCTTGATT
This sequence comes from Cyprinodon tularosa, assembly GCF_016077235.1. Taxonomy (NCBI): domain Eukaryota; kingdom Metazoa; phylum Chordata; class Actinopteri; order Cyprinodontiformes; family Cyprinodontidae; genus Cyprinodon; species Cyprinodon tularosa. The sequence goes on along the minus strand of NW_024039431.1, from coordinate 100,859 downwards.
CATGTGTCGCAGCTAATATACGCAACGGTTGAAATCAGAATCCTTTCCTTTCCCATTGAGTTGCGTCCCAGTGTTCACGGGGATGGACGTCCGTGTCTTCGGCAGGCGTAGAGCTAACAGAACTGGCAGCGTTGCGAGGCAAGGGCTCAAACATGTACGGCTGGAAGCCTTCTACACCAAACCAAGCTTCTGCCGCCCTGGCGTCCTCTTCCACAACATCTTCGTCCCCGCTTTCCTCCTCTAAATAAAAAATGGATGACGGAGGAGACTCATCCACGACCTCCGACACTAAACTCTCCTCCTCTTGCATGTTTCCGCTGTCCATAGCGTTCCTTGACAGCGTCGTTTCTAAGTCACCAATTTAGTGCTACTTGGTCCCAATGGAATTTCCCATTGGGAACCTGCTAGAACTAAGTTGCTAACTGGTTAGCATGATGCTTACGACAAACCGGCCACACCGAAACATGCTTGCGAACCTTCCACCACAACAATCCCGCCCCCTTGATAATCGACCAATCACATTCACTTTATTCACTCGTTCAAAGTCGGGCACCACTCGGGAGAATTCAGAACTGCGGCAGTTCAAACAGCCGCTTCCCTCCGACGTTAAAAATTTGCTTTAAATGATTGTTAGCCGGGAAGAAGCAAAGACCACTCTACCAACAGAAGCCCCATTTACCCTTTTTGAAACCATAGTAACCGGTAACGGTAACCATGATAACTTAGCTTCGCGCTTACTTGTCTGTGCAGAGTCTAGAGTCCATGCAGACGTTTGCAGACACAGGAGTTTGTGGAGGCCTTTATTCTTCCATTCCTGCTTCAGTAATTAAGCTCCTGAACTCTTTGCTTAATGACAGATTCTTCCGTAATTTCAATGTCTCCAATCTGTCATTATTTAAAGAAAAAAAGTCTTTAAAGGTATAGGGGAGGATTTTTGCAAATGTTTTAAAAGACACGTACGGAAGAGGATTAGGGCCACTGAATAAAATACTTAAAAAGTTAAGAGATTTTAAAATATTTCAGTTTAATATGGGAAAAAAGTCAGAATTCTGACTTTAATCTCAGAATTCTGGGTGAATTCTGACAGCTAACAAACATGTTAGCATCCAGCCGTAGCCATGTCTGTTTTAGAGACTAGCTTTCTGGTTTTAATCACCTTCTGCTCTTCCAGTAATCAAGCATCATCAGCAGGGACCCTCAGGGACGGAAAAAGTCGCTAAATTCCACCATTTTTCCACCAATGTGTTCCTGTTTCTCTCAAACACCAACATTAAGAGCCACAATTCTGGGATATATCTGCCTCTTCTGCGTCCTTTCTTTTCTTCTCGTAAACTTCGTAGACACTTTTTCTCTTCCGACCCTCTGGCCTTTTTTCAAAGAACCGTGGTGAGAAAGGTGAGCTTCAATGACCGTCTTAAACCGTAGCTCACCACAGAGATACGCCTGAAAGTGCACAGAAAAAGATCGCTAACGGGACGAGCACGTAGGACGGCCTTACGTAAACATATCACCATGATTGACAGTTAGGAGGACCACTGATTGAGATGATCCACCCAGAAATAAAAGAAGGTCCTCTATACCTTTAATTAAAGCATAATTCTGTTTTAGTATTTTATATGATAAGGTTCATATTTATTTCTCTGTATGCTTTGATTAACTCTGTTATTTTAGGGATCCATCTTAGAGCAGCTTTACCAGAAACACTGACTCAATCCTCAGGCTTTCATTTCCTCGTTCAGCCCTCACATTATATTCTGACTGAATCACAGGTTAGGATATGAAAACCAACTGCGTGGGAGGAAAGAAATCACGCGCCCCCCCCTGCTGAGAGTTTGCCCCCAAGGTGGGTGGGTGGGGTGGTACTCTTACACCACAAATCATAACACTTAGCCTGGGTTCAGGGGTGGGGGGGTGCTGACATCAAAGGGACGAGGACAAACAGAATTTGAAGTGAGAACAAACATTTGGTAACCAGAGCTGCAAGATTCAAGGCTTGGACAAATGGCTGCAATTCCTGCAAATCAAATACAAATAATTTTCTGTATTTTCCCTCAAACGGGGCTTTTTTGCGTTACCTTGGACGACATGTCGTTGTTGTGGGTGGAGGTGGGCAGGGAGGAGAGGCTGAGGCCCGACGGGCGGCTGGAGAAAGGGGGTGGAGGGTGTATGAGGGGCGGATTGTGGCCGAAGGCACTGAGGCCGCGCTGCTGGGACAGGAGCTGCTGGTAGGCCATGGAGTTGATGGGGTGGGGGAAGGGAAAGGACGGGCTGCAACCAATGAAAGACAAACTTCATTAGAGCGTTCACTGGCATTACGAGAAAGAATCCACTCAACAACCGCACAGAAACAAGTTCCAGTAAACTGATAACCAAGGCAGGAAAGAGAGCCGATGAGGAAAATGGCCAAAATGATTGAAAGGGACGGGGAGGGATGTGTTGGAGAACAGGAGGAAGAACAAACTGGTGGAGATGAAACCAAAGAGCTAAAGGACAATATCAGCGATGGGAAAGGCAAGAAAGAAAAGCAATTAGGGCCTAAGAAAGGAAAGAAACAAAAGCAACCAGGGCCTAAGAAAGGCAAGGACCTAAGAAAGCCAAGAAACAAAAGCAACTAGCACCTAATAAAGGCAAGAAACAAAAGCAAGTAGGACCTAAGAAAGGCAAGAAACAAAAGTAACCAGGACCTAAGAAAGGCAAGAAACAAAAGCAACTAGGACCTAAGAAAGGCAAGAAAGAAAAGCAACTAGGACCTAAGAAAGGCAAGAAAGAAAAGCAACTAGCACTTAAAGCGATAGTTCGGTATTTTTGACATGAATCTGTATGGCATCCCCATCACCAGCGGCATGCAATCACACTGACTTACCCCTGGCAGCGTCCTGTGAGCAGAGTTATCGTCCAGTTTTGGTCAAGCCAAAAGTAGTCCGGCAGGTTTTTAGGAACAGCGAAATAAAACTTTTCTCTTCCCAAAACATTATGTGTCCTTCCGCCGCCGAGGGAGACATGGCTGTTGTTGGGCTCGCTGTCTGAATGACGGCGCGCACTGATACGAACAGAGAGAAAATAGGACCAATTGATAACGACGTGTGACTTTTTCCACTACAATCTTTTTGGGATGCAAAAATATCGCTCTTTTGAACACATAATGTTTTGGGAAGAGAAAAGTTTTATTTCGCTGTTCCTAAAAACCTGCCGGACTACTTTTGGCTTGACCAAAACTGGACGATAACTCTGCTCACAGGACGCTGCCAGGGGTAAGTCAGTGTGATTGCATGCCGCTGGTGATGGGGATGCCATACAGATTCATGTCAAAAATACCGAACTATCCCTTTAAGAAAGGCAAGAAACAAAAGCAACCAGGACCTAAGAAAGGCAAGAAACAAAAGCAACCACAAAAAAAGAAAGGCAAGAAACAAAAGCAACTAGTACATAAGAAAGAAAGAGGCAGGATAAAAGTGCAAAAATGTTAGAAAAGATGAAACCTGAAAGGGATTTCTGTCATGGCGTAGGTAGATGGTCTCAGTACCTCAGTCCGCCGACCGACAGGTGTCCATACGAGCTGCTGGCGGCTGAACTGGACCGTGAATTGTTGATGTACGCCACCAAGGAGTTCGGTGAAGTCCTGATCATGGTCTGGAGGTCGATGCTGGCATCAGACAGCGGCGAGATGGACAGCGCCCTCTTCCTGCTGAGTCTGGGCGTCAGTCTGGGGCTGGAGAAGCGGGACACTGTGGACACAGTAGGTGGTGGACGCCATGTTTAGACGAGTCATAGCTTGGCACGATAAAGAGGTTCTAAACGGTTCTTCATGGTCAGGAATTCAGCCTGGCTCATGGGAAATCGGACCCTTGCTCTGTCCCTCTGTCCGTATGTCCTTTAGTTAGGGGTCCGAGGGCCAGGTTCTGACTTCTGTCCATCCAAACAGTCCTCTTATTATCATGGGATGGAGGCGTTGCCTCAGCAACGAGAGGTTGATGCATTTATTGCATCATTCAGGCGCCCAGAAACAGCAGCAGGAGCAGCTCTAAGCTTACAGTGAGGGAAAGCCAACCTGCAGAGCGGGTGCAGAATAAGGGCAGGTCTCATGGAGACGCTGTAGCGAGGCAGTAACCTACATCTGGCTGCAATCCGTCCCACTGACACAAATTTACACGAGACGAGGAGGAGCGGGTTCAGCCAGTCGATAACGAGGTAAAAAAAGAACTGTAAACCTGCAGGAACGCGAGCGTCACAGTTTCTTCTGCTGTTCCTTCATTCGGCTTTTTTTTCTCTTTAAGGTTTGAAATTTAAACAAATCAAAGCTTGATAGCAAATCAGGAAGATTAGATTTAATCTGAGGTGACTTCTCAGATGATCTATAAATAAAGTTGATGATGACAGAAGATTTAGACGATTTCAACTCCAACGTCCAAAAAGCGTTTGTGTCTGAAGGCCGGCAGAGCGGCACGGTGCTGACATCTGCCCAGATGTTCTGGCCCCATTAAGATCCAGCATGACGAATCAATCTGTCCCCCATAACCGCCCCTAATCAGCTCAGATAAACATCGGCCCGCTTCACATGTTAAATGAGGCCAATTTACCGGGGGAATCGATTCTGCGCTGCATGGAAATGTATTCAGAGCATCGGATCGATTTCAGCTCTGAGATGTAAATTGAGGCGAGCTTTTTAAACGGAAATCCTGATTCCCTGCAGAGCGTGAGGTCCGCCGCAGTTTATCAGCCAGTTTCCAGGGAGCTCCAGAAACGGCGACTTTCAGCCGACTTTGGGTCTTCAGACTCGCTAACTAACTGCTTAGCATGCAGATTAACATATTTCTACTGAAACACAGAACCAGACGACTTAGAAAGGGTTTTAGTTTCAGCGTCGGGCAGAGATAAACAGACTACAACAGACTAGACAAACAGACAAAACAGACCAGAAAATGGTGAACTAGAGTGGTTATTACATCTGGGAGGGAAGTAATCCCAACCTGAACCTAAACCGCTGGCTGTTTGGACAACTGGTACCATCCCAGAACCAATAGATGTAAGCCATGTTGGAGCTCTGCCTCTATGAACACTGATCTTCTGTAGTGAGGAGACTGAACTCATCATTTCCACCTCAATGCTGATCTGAATGTGGTTCTGGTTCTGATTCTGGTTCTGACTCCGTTTCTGGTTCTGACTCTGGTTCTTACTCTAGTTCTGACTTTAGTTCCGACTCTAGTTCTGATTCTGGTACTGACTGTGGTTCTGATTCTTATTCTGACTTTGGGTCTGACTCTGGTTCTGACTTTGGGTCTGATTTTGGTTCTGACTCTAGTTCTGACTTTAGTTCTGATTGTGGTACTGACTGTGGTTCTAACTCTAGTTCTGATTCTGGTTCTGATTCTAGTTCAGATTCTGGTTCTGAATCTAGTTCTGATTCTGGTTCTGATTCTAGTTCAGATTCTGGTTCTGAATCTAGTTCTGATTCTGGTTCTGACTGTGGTTCTGACTCTAGTTCTGATTTTGGTTCTGACTCTGGTTCTGATTCTGGTTCTGACTCTAGTTCTGACTCTAGTTCTGATTCTGGTTCTGACTCTAGTTGTGATTCTGGTTCTGATTCTGGTTCTGACTCTAGTTGAGATTCTGGTTCTGACTCTGGTTCTGACTGTGGTTCTGATTCTGGTTCTGACTCTAGTTCTGACTCTAGTTCTGATTCTGGTTCTGACTCTAGTTGTGATTCTGGTTCTGATTCTGGTTCTGACTCTAGTTGAGATTCTGGTTCTGGTTCTGGTTCTGACTGTGGTTCTGATTCTGGTTCTGACTCTAGTTCTGACTCTAGTTCTGATTCTGGTTCTGACTGTGGTTCTGACTCTAGTTCTGATTTTGGTTCTGACTCTGGTTCTGATTCTGGTTCTGACTCTAGTTCTGACTCTAGTTCTGATTCTGGTTCTGACTCTAGTTGTGATTCTGGTTCTGATTCTGGTTCTGACTCTAGTTGAGATTCTGGTTCTGGTTCTGACTGTGGTTCTGATTCTGGTTCTGACTCTAGTTCTGACTCTAGTTCTGATTTGGTTCTGACTGTGGTTCTGTCTTTTGGTCTGACACTGGTTGTAATTCCACACGCTCTCCCTGAAGGATCCACTCGGTTCTGGGTCTCCTCCATGGCTGGTCCCGGGGGGCGGGGCTCATTATGGGACGTATGGCGTTTAAATGATGATGTAAACAACCTGCAGAACATAGTGTGTTCCTCCAGGGAGTCTCTGCTTATTACTGTAGACGTCTCGGTCTACGGGGGTGGGGGGGCGGTTGTCGTCATGGGACACTAATTGTTCACTTAAGCAGCTGAAGTGACGATTCCAGAGATCAGGTGTTGGTTTTTACGTCCGCCGCCGCTCAGCGCTGGCAGCCGGATTTATCTCTGCTACTTCCTCCCGACTCTGGGGAGACGAGTTTATTAATGCGATAGAAAACCCTGCCACCACTTCCTTTTCTCCACAGTAATTTATCGAGCCGCCACCGTGGGGGACGGAGGGCTGACAGGATTCAGTGATTTGGTTCTGGTGTTGATTTAGCCGGATCATCAGAGACGGGACGATGCTCGGAGCGAGGAGACGACAGAATGTTCTGGAAGGTTTGACTTAGATCATCTGTAAGGCTGACGACTCCAAACTAGAACATCTTCACTCTGGTAAAGCATGGTGGTGGAAGTGTCATGATCTGGAGCTGTGCTGTTTCTTCCTGCCCCCATTAGACCAACCCTGGGAAAGTTTGAAGTTCCAACAGAGTCAGGAGAACTTCAGAACTTCATGAAAACACTCTGAAACGATCCAAAATGGTCCGAACCAGTCTAAACCGGTCCAAAGCGGTTTGCAACGGTCTAAAACATCCCGAAACGATCTGAACCAGTCTAAACCGGTCCAAAACCGTGGGAAAAGGTCTTAAACGTTCCGAAATGATGTGAAATGGTCTGAAACAATCTGAAACAGTCCGAAGAAGTCTAAACCGGTCCAAAGCGGTTTGCAACGGTCTAAAACATCCCAAAACGATCTGAACCAGTCTAAACCGGTCCAAAACCGTGGGAAAAGGTCTTAAACGTTCCAAAATGATGTGAAATGGTCTGAAACAATCTGAAACAGTCCGAAGAAGTCTAAACCGGTCCAAAGCGGTTTGCAACGGTCTAAAACATCCCGAAACGATCTGAACCAGTCTAAACCGGTCCAAAACGGTTTGCAACGGTCTAAAACATCCCGAAACGATCTGAACCAGTCTAAACCGGTCCAAAACCGTGGGAAAAGGTCTTAAACGTTCCGAAATGATGTGAAATGGTCTGAAACAATCTGAAACAGTCCGAAGAAGTCTAAACCGGTCCAAAGCGGTTTGCAACGGTCTAAAACATCCCAAAACGATCTGAACCAGTCTAAACCGGTCCAAAACCGTGGGAAAAGGTCTTAAACGTTCCGAAATGATGTGAAATGGTCTGAAACAATCTGAAACAGTCCGAAGAAGTCTAAACCGGTCCAAAGCGGTTTGCAACGGTCTAAAACATTCCGAAACGATCTGAACCAGTCTAAACCGGTCCAAAACGGTTTAAAACGGTCTAAAACATCCCAAAACGATCTGAACCAGTCTAAACCGGTCCAAAACCGTGGGAAAAGGTCTTAAACGTTCCAAAATGATGTGAAATGGTCTGAAACAATCTGAAACAGTCCGAAGAAGTCTAAACCGGTCCAAAGCGGTTTGCAACGGTCTAAAACATCCCGAAACGATCTGAACCAGTCTAAACCGGTCCAAAACGGTTTGCAACGGTCTAAAACATCCCGAAACGATCTGAACCAGTCTAAACCGGTCCAAAACCGTGGGAAAAGGTCTTAAACGTTCCAAAATGATGTGAAATGGTCTGAAACAATCTGAAACAGTCCGAAGAAGTCTAAACCGGTCCAAAGCGGTTTGCAACGGTCTAAAACATCCCGAAACGATCTGAACCAGTCTAAACCGGTCCAAAACGGTTTGCAACGGTCTAAAACATTCCAAAACGATCTGAACCAGTCTAAACTGGTACAAAATGAAAGTTTGGAAGTGGCCTAGTCAAAGTTTTAATAGTCAAACACACTAGGGTGACCGAAGCAGGGCTAAAGCTGGGATCTCCTGATGTTTGGTAGAAGTTGGTGCCTCCATGGGGGGAACCACCAACCTCTTCCTCCTTCATCTATTATCTTGTTTTATTTTAAAACGAGTTTGATCTGAAATATCTAGATTAAAAATGAAGGAATGACGATCAGACGAACGAAGCTGTTCCGGGATGATGGACCTGATGCAGGCCTGAACAGAAGAGAAGGATTTCCAAAGCTGATTAAAAAAAAGGTTTATCTAAAGGAAATAAAAGTGTTCCTCGGCTCCCAGGGCCCGGAGCTTTATCCCGTCATTCATCTCTACAGCAGCTCCTTATGGAGAACTTCCCAGACCCCCGCCTTCCCGGGTTTGTTTTGGCTGCAGCGCCAGCGGCCTGGACTCTGACAGCTTTACAGAGTCTGGCTGGCTGTGTTCCCTCTGCTGGCCAACTCATTCACAGCTTTACCAGCTGCAACAAGGCATCTGGAAACGGGCCTTTGCTGGAGACCTGAGGGTCACCTGGAGGAAACGGTCTGCGGTTCATCAGCTGGAGCTCCTGCCACCATCAGCCCCCCCCTCTCAGACATCTACGCCCTTTTAAGGAGCCGAGCGAAGCGTCGGATCAAAGCCGCCATCAGTAGATGGAGTATACCTGCTGGGCCCCGCGCTGGAGGTGTCACCATAAGTCCCCTGTGTTTATGGAAGGCGTCTGGAGGCGGGACTGAGGAGATGGACTGCTCCATACCCGCTGGGTGAAGTAGTCAGCTAGAAGAAATGTAAACATGCTGCTTCTCTCCCTCTGAGGGACGTTGATTCATGGCGTCTTTGTTCTACAAACCGAACCCTGGATGAACTCTGCAGGCTCCGTGACTCACCGTCAATGGGAGAGATGTAGTCGGAGAGGTGGGCCCCCGGCGGGGCCCCCGCCCCCTGCATCAGGAGCTCGCTGTAGGGGCTCCGGTGGCTCGCCATCAGATGGTAGTACTCTGCTGCCCCGGCCCCTGGAGGAGGAGGAGGAGGGGGGGGCGGAGGAGGAAGACCAAAGAGACCCCTCTCCTTCAGATGCTCATGAGCCACTGTGAGAGGAGACGAGGAAAGGATGGTGAGGAAGGAAACACTAGAAGTTATAAAGAAAAAATTATTTGAGGAAAGTTAACGAGACTGAAACATTCCGAAACAATCTGAACCAGTCTAAACCGGTCCGAAAAGGTGTGAAACGTACTGAAACGGTCCTAAAAGTTCTAAAATAATGTGAAACGATCTGAAATGGTCCAAACAAGTCTAAACCAGTCGAAAACGGTTTGAAACGGTCTGAAACATTCCAAAACAATCTGAACCAGTCTAAACCGGTCCAAAACGGTTTGAAACGGTCTCAAACTTTCCAAAACAATCTGAACCAGTCTAAACCGGTCCGAAAAGGTGTGAAACGTACTGAAACGGTCCTAAAAGTTCTAAAATAATGTGAAACGATCTGAAATGGTCCAAACAAGTCTAAACCAGTCGAAAACGGTTTGAAACGGTCTGAAACATTCCAAAACAATCTGAACCAGTCTAAACCGGTCCAAAACGGTTTGAAACGGTCTCAAACTTTCCAAAACAATCTGAACCAGTCTAAACCGGTCCGAAAAGGTGTGAAACGTACTGAAACGGTCCTAAAAGTTCTAAAATAATGTGAAACGATCTGAAATGGTCCAAACAAGTCTAAACCAGTCGAAAACGGTTTGAAACGGTCTGAAACATTCCAAAACAATCTGAACCAGTCTAAACCGGTCCAAAACGGTTTGAAACGGTCTCAAACTTTCCAAAACAATCTGAACCAGTCTAAACCGGTCCGAAAAGGTGTGAAACGTACTGAAACGGTCCTAAAAGTTCTAAAATAATGTGAAACGATCTGAAATGGTCCAAACAAGTCTAAACCAGTCAAACGGTTTAAAACGCTGTGAAACGGTCTGAAAAGTTCCGAAATTATTTAAAATGATCTGAAGCAGTTTGAAACGATCCAAAATGGTCCAATCAAGTCTAAATCGGTCAAAAACAGGTTGGAACGCTTTGAAACGGTCTGAAACAATCGCCTGAAATTATCTGAAAAGGTTTGAAACGTTCCGTTACTGTGTGAAACAGTCTGAAACGATTCTAAATGTTCTGAACAAGTCTAAACTGGTCCAAGACGGTGTGAAACAATCTGAAATGGTCTGAAAAGTTCCAAATTGATGTGAAATGGTCTGAAGTGGTTTGAAACAATCCAAAACGGTCCAAACGAGTCTCAACTGGTCGAAAACAATGTGAAATGGCCTGAAACAATCTGAAAAGGTTTGAAACGTTCATCACTGTGTGAAAGAGTCGGAAACGATTCAAAATGGTCAGAACAAGTCTGAAGCGGTCCGAAACGGTTTGAAAGCATCTAAAACGGTGTGAAACATTCCAAAGCTGTCTGAAACTTTCCAAATCAGTCCAAAACGGTGTGAAATGGTGTGAAAGGGTCAGAGACTTCCCATAACGATGTGAAATTGTCTAAAACGATCAGAAATGGTTTGAAACATTATGTAACTGTGTGAAATGGTCTGAAGCGGTCTGAAACTATCTAAAACGGTCCAAACACATCAAACCAGTCCAATGCGGTTTGAAACGGTCTGAAATGTTCTGAAACAATCTGAAACGGTTTGAAACGTTCCGAAACTGTGTGAAACGCTCTGAAATGATTCAAAATGGTCCGAATAAGTCTAAACTGGTCCAAAACAATTTTAAACAGTTTGAAACGGCTTGAAACATTCCAAAAAGTCTGTAACATTCCAAAACGGTGTGAAACGATCTGAAACAGTGTGAAACTATCTAAAACGGTTCAAAAACATCAAACCAGTCCAATGCGGTTTGAAACGGTCTGAAACAGTGTGAAACTATCTGAAAAGGTCCAAACAAATCTAAACCGGTCCAAAACAGTTTGAAACGCTGTGAAACGGTCTGAAACATTCCAAAATGGTCTAAAACAGTTCGAAACATTCCGTAACTGTGTGAAACTATCTGAAATGATTCCAAATGGTCCAGACAAGTCTAAACTGGTCCAATATGGTTTGAAATAGTGTGAAATTAGTTGAAAACATGTGAAACGGTCTGAAACATTCCAAAGCTGTCTGAAATATTCTGAAACGGTCTGAAACTTTCCAAAATGGTCAGAACTAGTCTATACCAGTCCAAAGCGGTGTTAAACAATCTCAAATGGTGTGAGACTGTCTGAATCTATCCAAAACAGTTTCAACCAGTACAATAAGGTTTGAAACATTGTGAAACAGTCTAAAACGATCTGAAACGGTTTGAAACGTTCAGTAACTGTGTGTAACGGTCTGGTGCGATTTAAAATGGTCCAACAAGTCTAAACTGGTCCAAAACGGTGTGAAACAGCTCGAAACATTTCAAAACAGTGTGAAACCATCTGAAACGGTCTGAATAATTCTGAAACTGTTCAGATCTCTACAATCTATATTCTCTAAAGTTATAAACCTTTAATGCCTTGAATTAAATGTATAAATATGGCAGCGTTGGTTTGATGTTTTTAAAACTTCTCTATTGAGTAAAATCCTTAAATCTCGCTTCCTTAGAAATGTTCATATTTAGATATGTATGTAGAGATGCTGATTAATACCACCTTACTGGCCTGGTCAGATGTTTCTGCTGGTTAAACTGGTTAATGCTGGTATTACTGGGGAACTTACGGTCCGCTGGGCTGAGTCCGCGGGCCGCGGAGATCATGGACAGGGTGGGGCTGCCGTGGACGGAGCGCAGGTAGTGCTCCATGTGGGGCGTGACGTACGGGTGGGGCTGGCTGAACGGAGACTCGCCGGTCGTCATGGCAGCGGGCGACAGGCGAATCAGAGAGATGTCTGAGATGACGGGGCTGCCCGTCAGTCCTGCAGGGCTGGAAAACAAAAACTGGACTTTAGCTACAGAGACCAACGGTTCCTCTGGGGTCAAGATGAACGTCTGCAACCTTCAGACCTTCGATCAGAAGCGCCACCTACAGGACGTCCACTATAAACCAGCTGACTGGATCGGAACGCGTCCTGGAGGGATGCTTTCATTGGTTGGATTCTAGAAATGTCTCTCTGTGTTGAAGACTCTGTTATAAATGTTCTAATAGATGCTGGATGATGCAGCTGAGTTCAGATTACGGCTCTCTTACCTCACCTCAGATAAAAAATGCACTTCCTCAACCATCTGAAGCCAAGAAGGCCTCTGTTATCCTGAAAGCGTGTTCAGCTGAGATGATGAGGCAACGTTTGTCTGTTTGTCTGTCCGGGCAGCAGATCTGCATCCAGATCTGCAGGAATAATTCATGTTCTCAGCGTGTAACAGCCTTCAGGTGTCTCTGGGTGGGAACCAGGAGTCACTGGCTGTCGCTGAGGGCTTTTAGTCTTTTTGCTTCATGATTGGAATCAGTGAAACCCTTCAAGTTAAAATTTTTATCTCACATCTTTGTCTTTAAGTTTGCAGAAAGGAGTCAAAGCGACTTTAGAGATGGCGTCTTGTTATCTCTTATTAAAACAGCATGTTTACAGCAGATGTCGTCAGAGTTTCGGTCGTTAACAGACGTCTTCATCAGAGTCCAGAACTGTTTTCACTTCGTCAGGAACCAGAACCGACAACCCCGATGGCTTCAGCAACAAACTGAACCTCCTTGTTGGAAGTTGGAGCCTAGAAGCGTCATGATGGAGGTTTAATGAGGTAAGTGAGGCATGATGGCCTCCTAATGGCTGCAGCAGCCACTAACAGGCCATCAGCTCAGCTAATGAGAAGCTTTCAGACCCCGGCGGCAGAGTCCCGGCGGTTCCTCTCCACCAGAAGAGGAATAGGACGGGATCTTCTGCTCTTATTGGAAGCATCAGCGTTTTTCTTTTCCAGCATCCTGAACTTGATGGTCCGCTTCTCTCAGGGTGAGTATTTCTGTATATATTTGTGAGCGTGCTGCGTCTGGCTGACACCGGAGATGAATTACAGCGTGACAGTGACTCCCATCTCTTCCCGTCTCTGGTGTCGGGCTGGGGGAGTCGGGGAGGGGGGGCTCTGTGATTTAGATAAATCACGCATCCAGCTCGCTGCTGAAGGAACTCCCACCGTAGGCGTCCAGGCCTGCCGCGTGAAGCGGATCTCTCCGAACGCCGTCTGACCCAGATACAAACAAACAACGCTGAGCTGCAAATCATGTCCACTCAGTCCAGCAGCGGGAATGCTGTCCCATGAATCTTCTGTTCATACGGATGCAACCAAATGCACAATAAAGGAAAACATTTCAGAGCTGCGGATGCAAACAGAGTTTCTCAAGTTAAACTTTGTAAAACCTGCAGTTTGTCAGAATTAAAGCTCTAGAAAGGGGCGTGGCCAAGCACCTGACAGAAAAGGTGAACTCCTCTCTAATAACTAAAAACAGATTCCTTCTTATCTTCTCTATTTCCTCGATTTATGAATTAAAATTCTTCCAACTAAAAAAACAAGCAATGTTTTGACAGAATGTGCTTTTATTTTGTAATAAAACCAAGTTTTGTAGGTTTTTGTTTTGTTCCTAATGACCTGAAGATGTAGGTTTGATGGTAATGATGCTAAATAAAGCAAAGATGTTTCTGTGAACCAATCATGTGCTCCTCAGCCGTCCCTGGTCGATTAATCAAACGCACCCTTTAAAAGGATGGAATCAGAGCTCCACCTTAAAATGACTTTTATTTTAACAGCCGTCGGGAAACGAGACGCCAAAGATTCGATAAATTAAACGAGCCTTTCTAGAATTCTAACCCAGAGTCTGATATCAAACATCTACCTGAGCCAGCAGGAGGTTAGATGTCCGAATAAAGGTTCTCTGCTGCTGAGCATCATCCAGTCCCGTTATGAGCTGCCTGCTGTAGGGAAGGATCTGGACTGTCCAACAGGGAGAGGACAAAGAGGTCTGATGCATTGGCAGAGCGGTAAACAGTTTCTACTCATGGATCCGTTCATTTCCATTCAATTTGTACCTTTGGTACAAATCCCGTTAGGCCTTTATCTGCGGACACATCCTGTCCATTGAAGAAGGTTTGCTGGTTTTCTTACTGCATTTAATGGACAATATGATGAGCAATCGAGTTTATATAAGAAAGAAAGAAACTAGAATGAAGAGCTGTTCTGTCGGAGAGGCCGGAGTAGAAAGGAGAAGCCGATGAGGAGGGAGTTCTGAGCAGCTTAAACCGATAAGGTCCGGCCTCTTCTGGTCGCACTTCGTCCGCCGTCACGGAACCGTACGGAAAAAAGTCTGGATCATCTGCTGGGTGGTGGAGACGAATGATGATGATGACTAACAAGCGGCCATCATCGTACCCAAGCGGCTGACCTGTTCATAAAGGGACAGCTGCAGTGACCTCTAGAGGCTCAAACCGGCAACAACAACCGAGAGTAAAACCTTCCAGGAAGCCGAAGTCTGTAAGAGTTTTTCCTTTGGTTTCGGTCATTTTCATCAACATCGTCTCTGGTTCTGCTTAAAGACGAGTTTACATCCAACCTACCGAACCAAAATTAGTTGATCCAACCGACGTCTAAGTTTGGTTGAATAGTTAAAGTAATTTTCAGGTCATTAAAAAGAAGTTAAAAGCGAGGTTTGTAACGTCTTTTCAACGTCTATTATTGGACTAAATTTGGACAAAATCAGACCAACCAAACCGGTTTTTGGACTGAATCCAGCCTAAAAACCAACCTCTAAATGAGGTTATGAGCAAACGTCCCTCTTGACTAACTTTTAACCATAACCCACTGAAACACCCTCATAAAGGAAGAGGAGAAGGTTTCCCTCCCTCTGCTCGCCGTCAGGAGAACGACGAGGCGTCCCTTCGGCTGCTTTTATGACAGGCCTGACAAAACAAGCAGCCCTCTCATTACAGTATATGCAAACAATGATAAAGGGGACGGTGCCTGGATGTCATGTTAGACAATCAAGGAGGGGACCTCTGACACGCCGCCACCGGTGGATAATAAAGTGCCGCGCAGGGCGACAAAT
This sequence comes from Cyprinodon tularosa, assembly GCF_016077235.1. NCBI lineage: Eukaryota > Metazoa > Chordata > Actinopteri > Cyprinodontiformes > Cyprinodontidae > Cyprinodon > Cyprinodon tularosa. The sequence goes on along the minus strand of NW_024039431.1, from coordinate 85,777 downwards.
GACAGCGCACTTAATTTGCTGCGCAATGTTCCTGTAATTAGGTGAATTTGGCGCAGGCAGGGGCGAGCGACAGCCAGATCAAGGTCTTGATGAATTAGGGGTCCACTGTCAAGATCAAATCACATTAATCAAGGTGGCCAAGTCCACGGACAGCCCCCCCTCCCCGCCCCTCATCTCCCTCAGCCGCGGTGATGAATAGCCCTGCTGCCGCCAGGCGCGAAGTATGCATCACCATCAAATCTGTGAATTTAAATGTAAGAGCACCACTCGCAGGATTCTATTGACTTCTCGTCGCGGCGCCAGTTTTTTCCTCTGTGATAAAGTAAGTTTGGTTCAGCAGGAGCTGAAGCCATGAGTGGGAAAAAATGTCCACGTTTGAACCGCCGCTGCAGCAGCAGTCATGACCTCTGACCCCTGGGAGTTTAATTACGGCGTCACCCCGGGGCAGCAGGCCTGCACAGCGCAGATTAGCTCCACAAACAGCCTGTTAATGAACAGAAAAGAGGCGGGCAGGCTCGTGTCATCGGTGATGGACCTGGAGCTGTCGATCGCTGCTAATGGAGCGAGCTGCAGATTGATACCAAACAAACATCCCACCGTCTTTGATATGGGAGCAAAAACACCTGTTATTCCCAGTAATTAACAGCTGCAACCTTCCAGGCTGGACTCCATTAACCAGAAAGTTCATAATAAAAGCAAAACGCTGCTGCAGATTCGTTCAATAACGCGTTTCATCTTCGTTTATGACAGAATTTTTATATGGAAACATGAGCAAATAAATTCTTTCACAGAGAAGGGAGCAATTAGGCCCCATCAGTAAAATATGAGCCGTTTCTGGGAACCGGATCGTTAAAAGAAACAAACAAACATAATTTAAGGTTTCAACTGACGTTAAAAATGTACAATTTATAAAAGGAGATAAAATAGGGGAGATAATTTCATTTCAAGCTATAAATTTAAAGGTCATAACTTTAGTTTTTTCATTAAAAGGTTTCATTTATAATTGTTTACTAACTTTTGACGGGTCTAAAATCAAAAGCTATTAACTTCTGGTTATGATGCCAACATCGACGTTAAAGGAAGAGCAGGCTGGAGTTCTTCTTCTCTGGTTTATGTTCCTCCGATAGGAAATGTCCGGTCAGCGAGGAATAATCAATGGATCATTATTTAGACCTAAAACTAATTCATGAAATTATCGTTAATCAGTGAACAAATAATCATTTTTGTCTGTGAGCGGCCATTTTTGCCCAAATATAGCAACGACTCACTCCTGCCATCTAGGAAAACCAATGGGAACTAGCAAAGAAACTCAGAGGTTCCTCTAAATAGATACGTTTGCTTTGGTTAGCATTAGCATAAACGGATGTCATGGGAAAAAAGTATTCGGCTATTTGCTCCGGTTAAATAAATGGAGATCAATGAATTTCACTCAGTCAGCACTTATTTCATCTTTGAGAACGGTTCATCATACGGCACTTATTGCACGGTAATCAGCCCTGTTCTGCCTGAGCAGCGTTCGTTCCTCCTTACTTACAATAATGGAAAGTAGTCAGAGTCAAAACTAATTACAGACACTTTGGTTAAACAGTAACATTTTATGAATAAACCTGAGAAAGAATCTGGTTTGTTATGGAAGAAGCTATAACTGGTCTACAAACTCCCTCAGGCAGGCATTGTTTAGCCTTGCAGGTGAAACAGGCAGATTGAAAACTTTTATAGTGAGGAAATAGAATAAATTAATGTATGAAATAAGAGAAACTAAATTCCCCGACCACACGGACAAGACAGCTGGCTGGACACCAGTAGAGGGAGAACAGGTGGGCCGTACTGTAGCTTTGACCTTTAAAGGTGCACGATCTGAGCAAATACACACATGTAGCATTTAGAGAAGCTCTAGCTTTGGCTTTGAAGCACGATTTCCAGTCTCAAGACTTCGCTGAGACTGGAACCAGTTTAACCAGTGCTTAACAGGCCTCTAACAACCACTGAGACTGCAACTCCAGAACAATTTAGAAAAAAATTAGTGCTGTCAAAATTATCGCGTTATTATCGCGTTAACGCGAGGCCATTTTAACGGCGATAATTTTTTTAACGTGAGATTAACGCTATGTGGTTTTATGGTAAAATTTTCCAAGTACATCCCGCTGCAGCCTGCGGGAAGGCGGGGCTATTTTACCCCAGTGTATGCATTTCTCATAGGCTTCTAGAGCGGAGCTCCTCAAGGGAAAAAGACGCTCATACACTGGGTGACGCTAGTGCCTTTTCTTTAAGCCCCACCACCAACAAACAAGTTGAGTGTCTGGTAACTAGTAGCAACCTGAAATACGCTGAGAAAACAGATTACTGAGGTTAAATGGAATCTGCTACGGCACTCTTGCTGTCACAGGTCGGTATCGTGTGTGTGTGTGGGTGGGTGTGTCTGTGTGTGGGTGGGTGTGTGTGTGTGTGTGTGTGTTCTCATTTTTGTTAAGAGGCTGAAAAGTAACTTTCATAGACTACCTCCATCTAGTGATGTCGGTCTATTGATTTTGATGTATTGATTGAAAATTGTTCATTATTATCTTGGTTAATTAACATCTAATGTTAACTGTACTACATTTTATAGCAGTAGGGTAAAATGCTTGTCTTTGTTCAAAAGACTGTATTAACTGTAAAGACTGTCTTTTACATCAGCCTGTTTTCAGGGCCTTTTTTTTTGGCTACATATTTGTTATTTTTTGCTACATGCCTCCCCATCTTCCTGCCATATGTTCTATGGCATAAATCAGTATCTGTGACCTGTTCTCATTTAAAAAAAAGAACATTGGCACAAACCTAGCCTGTATGTATTTTTTGTATGTCATCGAGAGTATTTAAATGATTTTCAATCAGAAAAAAAATTTGCGATTAAAATGCGATTAATCGCGAGTTAACTCAGGCATTGATGCGATTAATCGCGATTAAAAAAATTTAATCGATTGACAGCACTAAAAAAAATATATTCTGAATCACCACCTGGAACCTGCCTAACAGCATGAAGTAGGCCAACTTCAAAGGGGACGCACCATGACTTAATCTGGAGAAATTAATAAACAGATTAGAAACGTCTCTGGCTTTGATCAGTCTGGGTTACAGAATGATTTCTCAATATGGAGGGAACGCGGAACAGCCGAGGGATCTTTCGACCTTACTTAGGGTCAGAGGTCAGGATTCGCCCATCACAGACCATCATCGAGAGACTGGACAGAATGGCAGAGTTCCCAGTCCAGAACCACTGCTGACCCAGATGAACACTCAAGTAGAGATTCCTTTCCAGTTCTCAAAGGAGATGAGCCATGAGACTCATACCTTATCCCTACATCCTGGTTTCTGTGGGTAAAATTCCAAAAATTTCCATTTATCAAATACAGTAGAAGCCATTCAAAACTTCCCCTCTTTCCTTGGCTGGTTCTTGGCTGGTCCTTTGATGGTTCTTGGCTGATCCTTGGCTGGTCCTTGGCTGGTTCTTGGTTGATCCTTTGATGGTTCTTGGTTGATCCTTTGATGGTTCTTGGCTGATCCTTTGATGGTTCTTGGCTGATCCTTGGCTGGTCCTTGGCTGGTTCTTGGTTGATCCTTTGATGGTTCTTGGCTGATCCTTTGATGGTTCTTGGCTGATCCTTTGATGGTTCTTGGCTGATCCTTGGCTGGTCCTTGGCTGGTTCTTGGTTGATCCTTTGATGGTTCTTGGCTGATCCTTGGCTGGTCCTTTGATGGTTCTTGGCTGGTCCTTTGATGGTTCTTGGCTGGTTCTTGGCTGGTCCTTTGATGGTTCTTGGCTGATCCTTGGCTGGTCCTTTGATGGTTCTTGGCTGGTTCTTGGCTGGTCCTTGGCTGGTCCTTTGATGGTTCTTGGCTGATCCTTTGATGGTTCTTGGCTGATCCTTGGCTGGTTCTTGGCTGATCCTTTGATGGTTCTTGGCTGGTCCTTGGCTGGTTCTTGGCTGGTCCTTTGATGGTTCTTGGCTGATCCTTTGATGGTTCTTGGCTGGTCCTTGGCTGGTTCTTGGCTGGTCCTTTGATAGTTCTTGGCTGGTTCTTGGCTGGTCCTTTGATGGTTCTTGGCTGATCCTTGGCTGGTCCTTTGATGGTTCTTGGCTGGTTCTTGGCTGGTCCTTGGCTGGTTCTTGGCTGATCCTTTGATGGTTCTTGGCTGATCCTTGGCTGGTCCTTGGCTGGTTCTTGGTTGATCCTTTGATGTTTCTTGGCTGATCCTTGGCTGGTCCTTTGATGGTTCTTGGCTGGTTCTTGGCTGGTCCTTTGATGGTTCTTGGCTGGTTCTTGGCTGGTCCTTTGATGGTTCTTGGCTGATCCTTGGCTGGTCCTTTGATGGTTCTTGGCTGGTTCTTGGCTGGTCCTTGGCTGGTCCTTTGATGGTTCTTGGCTGATCCTTTGATGGTTCTTGGCTGATCCTTGGCTGGTTCTTGGCTGATCCTTTGATGGTTCTTGGCTGGTCCTTTGATGGTTCTTGGCTGATCCTTTGATGGTTCTTGGCTGGTCCTTGGCTGGTTCTTGGCTGGTCCTTTGATGGTTCTTGGCTGGTTCTTGGCTGGTCATTTGATGGTTCTTGGCTGATCCTTGGCTGGTCCTTTGATGGTTCTTGGCTGGTTCTTGGCTGGTCCTTGGCTGGTCCTTTGACGGTTCTTGGCTGATCCTTTGATGGTTCTTGGCTGATCCTTGGCTGGTCCTTGGCTGGTTCTTGGCTGATCCTTTGATGGTTCTTGGCTGATCCTTGGCTGGTCCTTTGATGGTTCTTGGCTGGTTCTTGGCTGGTCCTTTGATGGTTCTTGGCTGATCCTTGGCTGGTCCTTGGCTGGTTCTTGGATGATCCTTTGATGGTTCTTGGCTGGTCCTTTGATGGTTCTTGGCTCATTCTTGGCTGATCCTTTGATGGTTCTTGGCTCATTCTTGGCTGGTCCTTTGATGGTTCTTGACTGGTCCTTGGCTGGTCCTTGGCTGGTCCCCTACAATTCCTTTTCAATCATCAATCTTTGTACAAAAATATTCCTTTCTGTCATAATTTTTGGTCATTTAATTCTAAAGAGAAGCATCATCTCCTGGTCAGACCCTGGTGAAATTCTTTGAAAGGGTGGAGTCAGTAAAAAAATATGCAGGCCCAGGAGAAGGCCAGTGGCTGGAAGTTGGAGTGGATTCGGCTGCTTTTTGACTGGGAATGACCGTTCTAAATGGCTGCTACTGTTAGGATTGGAACATGTTTGTTCTAATATCAAAGCAAACGGCATAGTTTGGACCCATAAAAACGCTTTAATCCAGTAAAAGTTTCAGGCAAGTCTCCTTGAACCAAAACATGACGACTGTTAAAAAGATCTATCATGGCACCTTGATCACATAACAAGGAGTTTTCCCTCTAAGGTTCAGATTCCTGCAGCCAAGCTGCAGAGTTCTCCGAGGCGTTTGAACCGCTGACGGATGGAGCCCAAAGAGCAGCGCTCCTATCGGAAACAGGAGCTGCAGAGGAGGAATTGCTTATTCACTTTGGAATCAGCGTGCGTCGTCTTCTTTTCATACTGGAGTTGGCAAACGCTCAACTCCAATCAGCGTCGGCTTACAAACGCTCCAGAGTTAAGAGGAGAAAACAAGCTTTGTTCTGTACAGTAGAAATTAGATGTGATGTTTAGATTTGACTCAGAAAGCTTTAAAGACCTCAGAGCGGATCAGATCCAGCCTCTGAAGCTGCTCGTAGAAAGGCTGGCGTACCTGTGCATGGCGTGCAGAGCGTGGGGCTCGTAGTGGTACCGTCCTTCATGGTGCCGGATGTCGATGGGGATCGGCGTGTGGAAGGTGGGGAAGAGGTGCTGGGGGGCTGCAAAGACAAACGGGAAGAGCAGAAGTGAGGAACTGAGAGGAATTTCAAAGGAAAAAAAAGGGGGCTACAATAAAGCAGCGGGAATTTCAGAGCAAGCCGAGCGCTTTCGTGTAAAGTATTGGCACTATCACACAAGAGAAGTGGAATAAATAAATAATCAAAGTCGTGCTAAGAAATCCTACATCTTGGACATAAAAGGTCTCCAACCAAGCTTTTGACAAAGACCTGCAGCTAGAAGGGCTTTGAACTAGACAGGGTGATGGAGCGTGTGAAGGGAGACCGCAGCCCAGACTCAAAGCGGGACTGACAGCTCCGGGAAAAGCTTTCCTCTGCTCCTCTATCCAAACAACTCCTCTGGAGAAGCACAGCCGCGCTGAGAAACCTCCTCACTGACTCAAGATGTTTACACACAAGGTCAGAGACAGGGGGGGGCAATGAGAAATCGTTATTAGGGTTAGCCCATTAATCGCATTTGCAAATCGCAATTTTCAAATCTCAAAGGCACCAATTCCCATGTTCCTAACAGAGCACTTCGCTCTCAATCTGCAGGTTTACTAGTGGTTCCTAGAACTTCTAAAAGTAGAATGGAAGGCAGATCTTTTAGTTCTCAGGCTCCTCTCCTGTGGAACCAACTACCAGTTTTAGTCCGTGAGGCAGACACCCTGTCTACTTTTAAGGCTAGGCTTAAAACTTTCCTTTTTGATAAAGCTTCTAGTTAGAGTGGCTCAGGTTATCCCGATCTATCTCTATAGTTCTGCTGCTATAGGCTTAGACTGCTGGAGGACATAGGGACCCCTTTTTTCCTTTTTCTATGTCTGCTTCTGTCTCCTTGAACCCCAGTGGGCCTCAGCAGATGGCCGCTCACACTGAGCCTGGTTCTGCTGGAGGTTTCTTCCTGTTCAAAGGGAGTTTTTCCTCTCCACTGTCGCTACAAGCATGCTTAGTGTGAGGGATTGCTGAAGAGTCAATGAGTCGATGCAATCAGCTGGTTTTCCTTAGATAGAAAACCCCGTCAAACCAGCGTATTCATAGGTAATACGCATTTGCAAGACGTCAGATTTGCGTTTATCTCTTTCTTCGCGTACAAAAAAAACTATTTAATGTCAGATCGCCATACGCTTCAAAAAACACCAAAAATTAGGGTAATTCAAATATTTTTTTGAACATGACTAAAGGGATAGGCGCCCGTTGAGGGAGTTTATTACTTTAATTTTGTAAGAAAAATAAATTTGAAACAGTTTTTGACTATGTGTATGCTGGTCTGACCGGTTGTTTTCTGTTTCCTCGGTAACCAAACGTTGGAAGTAATCAGCTTGTTAAAGGGGAAGTTTAAACAAGAGGCTAAAATCTAAAGCCAACAGCTTTCTAAAGGTTTTAATTTAATAATTTGAGGAGTTTTGTTCTGGAAGCTGCAGTTTATTCAATCTTTGCGGCGTGAAGCTTCGGTGTTTGATGCTCCTGAGCTAGCAGGTTTTACTAGCGCTCCGCGTATCTTCATGCATCCTTTTAATGGGCCGTTTTTATCTTTTATTGCCGCCTTTTTTCTGGGATCTGGGAAGTTTACCCAAAACATCAGAACTAATTAGGCCTTGGCGAGCGGCGAACCACAGAAGATGCCCCGTCTCTCTTTAACCGCCGCATTAAATGAAGTCTTTGGGCTTTTAATGTTGACTTTATGGAGTTGTGTTTCTCGTTAACATTTTTCTCAGGTTTTTTAACCTGGAAGGCCTCCATGAGGGCGTCGTCGTTCTCCCCGTCTTTGGCCTACAGTAGAGCGTTCAGATCTTTTTATTGTAACCTGGTGCGTCTCGTCTTTGTTGGAGACAAAGAGGAAGGCAGGATGGGGGGGGGGGAGCCAGCTGATTCCTGGACTGAATTAAAATTCCTGCGCTGTCGCACGTGTTCCCTCTGGTGGGAATCTCTCGGGCTGACCTGAGATTTAGGAGCAGAGGGGTCAGGGCCACGGATCATTATCTGCTCTCCATCCAGCCAGGGGATGGGGTAACGGGGGGGCCTCCCGGGCGGCTCCGGGGGCCTCCGACCCGAGTGAGTCAGCATTCCAGGTCATTCCTCTCACTCTACACTCTGACAACGTGACGGACAGAGCCGGTCCCTGAACGGCGGCAGGAATAGCTCGCTTTGCTTCCCTGTCGGTCTGCCGGGACCCGCCTGGATTTCTTCCCGCTCATGACGACCCGCCGGCGGTCCGTTTGTAATGTCAGGTTGATAGAAGACATGAATCACGGCCCGTCTCACTGGAAGATGCAGCTTTGCTCTGTTTTTAGCTAACGCACACGGTTTCTCCGGCGGTTGGCCGGTTTTTAGGTTTCAGACGGATCCTGGTTTAGACGGAGAAGTTCAAAGGTCCTGGTGGAGCGGAGCGCGGAAACAGCTCGGGTGTTCTGCTGCTCCGTTTGTCTTGGAAAAAGCCTGGAGGTCGTCTGGTTTATTGATGCGAGGTTCCGTAATGAAGGTGGGAAACGATGCCTGATGCCGAGCAGCTGTCGGAGGAAGTCATCCGCCTCCTTCCCTCGTCTTCATTTCTCTACGTCCCACAAACAGAACCAAAAAACGGATCTATAAATTTAAGCATTTCTAGGTTTCTCTTTTCAACATTTCATAATTTCAGGCTTTGCACAATGTTTACTTTAATCCCTTAGTCACTGGGAATATTTCCTTCTTTCAGTTTAGTTAGAGCCAAATGGTTCTGATGGTTTGGGACATAAAGCTTTCAATTAAATTCTATTCATTTTATTTCTATAGCTCCAATTCACATCATGTCATCTCAGGTCACTTTCCAGTTCACCAGATCATCCAGACAGATTGATTCAAAGTTTTCTATCTAAGGAAAACCAGCTGATTGCATCGACTCATTGACTCTTCAGCAATCCCTCACACTAAGCATGCTTGTAGCGACAGTGGAGAGGAAAAACTCCCTTTGAACAGGAAGGAACCTCCAGCAGAACCAGGCTCAGTGTGAGCGGCCATCTGCTGAGGCCCACTGGGGTTCAAGGAGACAGAAGCAGACATAGAAAAAGGAAAAAGGGGTCCCTATGTCCTCCAGCAGTCTAAGCCTATAGCAGCAGAACTATAGAGATAGATCAGGATAACCTGAGCCACTCTAACTAGAAGCTTTATCAAAAAGGAAAGTTTTAAGCCTAGCCTTAAAAGTAGACAGGGTGTCTGCCTCACGGACTAAAACTGGTAGTTGGTTCCACAGGAGAGGAGCCTGAGAACTAAAAGATCTGCCTCCCATTCTACTAGAAGCAGGAAGCATCCGTCAGCTCCGCCGTCTAAATGCCACGGGTCTGAAGCTGAAGCTAAACAACCCGGACCGTTCCTCCAAGGTCAAAGGTCAGTCTTTGCCTCAAGCCAAGGAGTTCAAGTGTCTTGGTAATGAAGGGGGGTGCGGTGGAGGATGGGTCAGTAGATCCAGGGGTGAAAAGCCATAAACAGGAGCTTGGTTTACTGGTCCATCCATGTTCCGACCCAGAGGTCTGTTGCAGATTGAGAGATGGGTTCAGGAGGTCTGACGGTACCCCAACCAAGTGCTGCTCTTATCCAGTGAAGGAAACTGGACTGCCTCCTGGACTTTAGGCTTTTTAGGCCACGCCCCACTCAGAGTGGACCCCAGAACCCGGTGGCATACTTAGAGAACCATTCTGAACTGAACTGTCTGACTGCACCTGGGCCTCTTTTCCAGCCAGCTTTTCTGGCCAGCGTCCAATCATAGTCAGGTTTTAGCTTTAGCTTCAGTCTGAATTGAAACCTGAGCTTAATTTAACACTGATGGACAAACATGGCTCCAAACCAGGGATGCAGGAGGTGGACGACTGTAAGATAATGATTCCCGTCCCGATCCACCTGGATGGAGTTCACTGCCTTCATAACTGCACCTTATGGAGTCATGATGATGATGATGATGATGAGGATGATGATGATGAAGCCGGACTGGTAGCCTTAATGGATGATAATGGTTCCACCTTGTTTGGTTAACTCCAGTTAACAAACAGAAACTAGATGTTTGCTGGAAACCTGAAGGAACCGCAGGTCCTCTAAGGTCTCCTTTCCTCCACATTAGGACGTCCACCCCCACCCCCACCCACAGCCAGCCTCTGTATGCATGGTGAGATGAAGGGCCGCATTGGCAGATGAGCTCAAGTTAAGTCCCCATTCATGATAGTTGGGGGGGCAAAGTGGAGCTAAATATGGTCAAGAGAAACAGAACCGGATCAACACCAAATCTAAATTGATTTGATACTAAAGATAAAATCTATGCGAAAAATTAACCACTATCTATTAAGACCTCCAACCATCGTCAATCCAGACCTCTAACTGTCGTCAATCCAGACCTCCAACCATCGTCTGTCCAGACCCCTAACCATCGTCAATCCAGACCTCTAAACATCTTCTGTCCAGACCTCTAATCATCGTCAATCCAGACCTCTAACCATCGTCTGTCCAGACCTCTAACCATCGTCTGTCCAGACCTCCAACCATCGTCAATCCAGACCTCTAAACATCTTCTGTCCAGACCTCTAAACATCTTCTGTCCAGACCTCTAATCATCGTCAATCCAGACCTCTAACCATCGTCTGTCCAGACCTCCAACCATCGTCAATCCAGACCTCTAAACATCTTCTGTCCAGACCTCTAATCATCGTCAATCCAGACCTCTAACCATTGTCAATCCAGACCTCCAACCATCGTCTGTCCAGACCTCCAACCATCGTCAATCCAGACCTCTAAACATCTTCTGTCCAGACCTCTAATCATTGTCAATCCAGACCTCTAACCATTGTCAATCCAGACCTCTAAACATCTTCTGTCCAGACCTCCAACCATCGTCAATCCAGACCTCTAAACATCTTCTGTCCAGACCTCTAATCATCGTCAATCCAGACCTCTAACCATCGTCTGTCCAGACCTCCAACCATCGTCAATCCAGACCTCTAAACATCTTCTGTCCAGACCTCTAATCATCGTCAATCCAGACCTCTAACCATCTTCTGTCCAGACCTCTAATCATCATCAATCCAGACCTCTAACCATTGTCAATCCAGACCTCTAAACATCTTCTGTCCAGACCACTAACCATCGTCAAACCAGACCTCTAAACATCTTCTGTCCAGACCTCTAATCATCGTCAATCCAGACCTCCAACCATCGTCAATCCAGACCTCTAACCATTGTCAATCCAGACCTCTAACCATCGTCAATCCAGACCACTAACCATCGTCAATCCAGACCTCTAACCATTGTCAATCCAGACCTCTAACCATTGTCAATCCAGACCACTAACCATCATCAATCCAGACCTCTAATCATCATCAATCCAGACCTCCAACCACAGTCTATCCAGACCTTTAACCACCGTCTGTCCAGTTTTCTGCTATTCTATGACTCAGGACAGTTTCTGAAAGTTCTTCAAAGCAGGTCAGACTCCTGGATTCAAATGTTTTTCGATAATCTTTAGCTTTTATTTCTCCTCTAAGACGAATCCCTGACCTTCTAGATGAAACCAGTACGTGTTTCTGATCAAACTGGAACCATCATACTCCCTCCTCTGTGCTAACGGTTCACTTCAGCCTCTCAGGATGATCCATCTTCATCCTTTCTGTTAAATCCTGATGAACAAAGTTTAGATAAACCTAAGAAGAGATTTTCCCCCAGATGGTCCCTGTGCCTCTAAACCAGACGATGAAGGGTGAAAATATTTAACAAGAAGAAAGAAAGCAGAACAGAGTTTCTGGTTTCAGGCTGAGTCACAGATCAGAGGAGGAGCTTGGCCTCCTGTTTCTCGGCAGAAACCAGCCTCCCACCTGGATAAAGTTCTCCGGCCCCTGATCCCGGCTGCAACCTCCCTCTGAGGGCCCGGTTCTGGAAACGGCCAGGAAGGCTTATTCCATCACTGAGACAGCTCCATTGTTCTGGCGCCACGCGAAGAACAAAAGGCGAGCGCCCAGGAGAGTTCAGAGCCGCGTTCACCTGAATCACTGGCCCCCGCCCGCCCCTCTGTGGGCACCCTGAGGCCCCCGTCCTCCTCTGAGGGCCCCCTGAGGCACCAGCCATCTATTAGTTTTTGGTTGATCACATTTTTTGCTGCTATGCAGCAGGACGGGCGGACTTTCTCCTCTGAGAAGCAGAACGACGACCCAAACTTCTGCCAGGAGTCCAACTTTAAACAAACGGATCCTTTAATCTTTGCGAGGGTTTGTGTTTACATCTTTAAGACTGAAATACAGGCTGGCATGTCTGCTGGATTCCTGCTCTTTGATCTGATTCTGAAACCTGTCAGGCATTTGTTTTCCATCTCCCTTTCATTCCCTGGGAGATGCGGTGACCTTCCATGTCAGCAGATCGTGGCTAACTGTAACAGCCTGTTCTCAGCAGAGCTGTTCCCTCAAATCCTTTCTGTCTGACTCACGCAGCGAGGCGGGAATTCGGAGATGTTGGCCTGGAATCTGCAGCCTGAAAACTTGGATCTGGTCCCGAACTCAAAGGGCAGCAAAGTCTTTTTATCACAGAGGAACGGTTCCTAACGATACCAGACAGAAGCAGGAAATCCATTAAAGTGGCGCTTCAGCAGCGGCCTTTAAATCCGTGGAATACAGCATCCGATGAGTCGGAGTTCACGTTCATCTGGATGACGGCGCTTCATGCCCCAGACCATGTCAGACCAGCATACCCCATCAGACCAGCATACCCCGTCAGACCAGCATACCCCGTCAGACCAGCATACCCCATCAGACCAGCATACCCCGTCAGACCAGCATACCCCGTCAGACCAGCATACTCATAGTCAATATTTATTCACAAGACGTCAGATTTGCGTTTATCTGTTTAGTTTTGTATGAAAAGTAAATTTCAAACTACCTCTATGGGCGTGAACCTTTTAGCGAGCCTGGCGGGCCCGGTACGGGGCCCAACTGACACCATTGTTTATCTAAAAGCACAGTCACATGGTGTTTCATCCTCACGCCTTTCAAATGGTGATCTGAAAATTGTTTTATAGCTGCGTAAATAAATAAAATGAGATTTAAAATCCCACCTGACATGTGTGACTCTGCAACAGCAAGCATTCATCTTTAGCCCCGCCCCCTAATGGCCGCCATCATTAGAAACTAGAGTCTCAGACCTTTCCAAGGAGGGGTCAGAGGTCATTGTGCGACCGTTTCAGGTGATGGAACCAGCATGCCTTCCATAAGCTGCTCTGTTATTCTTATTTTCTATCCAGTTTGCTGATTTTATTGGTAAATTTCAATGAACCAACGGCTAAAGCTAAGGAGCAAAGCTTTGCCTCATGCAGAAGGTCTCAGATAATAGAAATAAGCAAATTTGCTTGACCAACCTTTGTGAAACAAACATGTTTCAACTGATTCAGTCCAGATTAGCTTGTGTTCTAGTCAAGATGTGGATCTATTTGATAAAGCTTCTAGTTAGAGTGGCTCAGGTTATCCTGATCTATCTCTATAGTTCTGCTGCTATAGGCTTAGACTGCTGGAGGACATAGGGACCCCTTTTTCATCATTCTGCTTCATTCTATCTCTCTTCTTCCACTCCCATTTTGCTTGACTTATAGTCAGGATGTGGATCTATAAAGTTTGAGGGTTCATCCAGAATTTCCAATGGACTTTCAAGATGCTTATTTTGGAAAATTTTACTAAATCTTTTTCATTTTCTCTTTGTTTAATCACCTATAAATCAGACATGGTGACATTTAAAACAGTGGTTCCACCTGGAAAATATTCCTAAATGCCTTTCTGTCACACAAATACAAACAATTGTATTTCCAATTTATAGTTTGGGAGCTGAACTTGCTTTTATTCACTTAAGGAATTTCAGGTGGAAATTGCTCCTAAGACCTTCTGGGCTTAAGGGGCTAAATAGTTTTTTTTTGGTACATGACTAAAGGGATAAACGGATATTGACTACGGCTATGCTGGTCTGACAGAACATCGGTTCCACGGCCAGTTCAATTCTATTCAGTTTATTTCTATAGCTCCAATTCCCATCATGTCATCTCAGGTCACTTTCCAGTTCACCAGATCATCCAGTCAGATTGATTCAAAGTTTTCTATCTAAGGAAAACCAGCTGATTGCATCGACTCATTGACTCTTCAGCAATCCCTCACACTAAGCATGCTTGTAGCGACAGTGGAGAGGAAAAACTCCCTTTGAACAGGAAGAAACCTCCAGCAGAACCAGGCTCAGTGTGAGCGGCCATCTGCTGAGGCCCACTGGGGTTCAAGGAGACAGAAACAGACATAGAAAAAGAAGCAGATTGAACTAACAGATTCTGCAGAGTGGGAGAATAGAGATAGAATGAAGCAGAATGATGAAAAAGGGGTCCCTATGTCCTCCAGCAGTCTAAGCCTATAGCAGCAGAACTATAGAGATAGATCAGGAAAACTTATTCTATTGGATAACGTGGCGTTTCATCGTCAGCATCTCTTCGTCGTCTCTAAGGAGCCTTCGGATGACAAGTGTTGTGAATTTGCTCTGCATAAACAAAGAAAATTAAATTGTAGAAGATCCCTGCAGGGAGGTTCCTGAATATCGGCTTCAGAAGCTCAGCTGGAGGCTTGGATCAAACATTTCCAAACAGCATTAATAAACAGAGAAGTCTCTATTTAAAAGTATCTTTTTATAACTATCAGCTGCTATCCTAACGGCCTCCCTGCAGCAGTAGGTCGGTCTCTGCGGCTCGCTGCACGCTGTTTGGGTAATTTAGCTCCCATAAAGACGGTGAGGGTCCAGAGACGGATGATGATCGCCCTGATTTATCGCCCTGCCTGCTAATAGCTCTGCTTAACACCCAGGTTTGTCCGGATGAAGCGATCACCTCAAAGCTGAGCTTTATTCTCCCTCTGATGAAGGAGATATGATCCATAATTAACATGCAGCGAATTAAAGAGTCTCTACTGGGGCTAACATCCATTTACAGCCCCCCCCCCTGCTAGGAGGGCTTCTGGGAGGACAGCTCGGCCCTGCAGACACCGGGGCGGGGGGGGAACCAGAGACCCAGTTTCTCTCCTAAAATCAGAGGCTAAGAATAGAAGCTGAGCGCAGGTGAGGAGGATCACAGTCGGGGTTAAAGCGAGGAAGAGGAGGAAGAGGAGGAGCAGCTGCTCCGGAGGGACAGAGCTGAGTCCAAACTGCTGATCTTTAATGGGAGGTGAAGCGTGCGGCGGGAACGGACCAGAACAGCTGTTCACAACAATCAGGGGTCAAAGAGCACGACTGAGGCAGGTTAGGGGGGGGAGCCTAAATGACGTCCAACACGGAATATCACTGAGATCCGACTTAAAGGGTCTAAAACACTCAACTCCACTAGGGATGCGCAATATAATCGGCCCCCTATCGGTATCGGCCTTAAAAATGAATATCGGACATCGGCCCCCCCACCGATATTTAACCCGATATTTGATCAGCTTCTGAGTTTCTAAAGTCTAAAAAAAAAAATAAATAAAATACTTCTTTTTCTTCCTCAAAAACTTCTTTTTTACAGACTTAAAAACTTCTAAAGACGAGGGAAAAAATATTGATCCATTAAAATATCCCAATATCTTCATATGCTGATATATTGCCATTTAAAAACACCATATCAATCTCTTTTACTAATGAAATATTGCTATATGTCATCGTTATGCTACGAAATCCTCCGAAAATTCACCAAATGTTGCCATATTTTTATATGTTGATATATTGACGCGGTATCGATCTATTTTACTAACAAAATCTCACAAGAATTTGCAAAATATCACGAGAGTTTGTAACAGAAAGATGAAATTTCACCAGATTTTGAAAGTAAAATAGATCGATACCGCGTTTTTAAAAATCTATTTGATATCAGCATATGAAAATATATTTGAGTTTATAATTTAGTAAGTTTAGTTAAATAAGTGTCAGAAATGGATAACAAAACTGCTATTTTCAATGACTACTTATTTTTGTCCAGCTTTAACATCGGTATCGATATCGGTTATCGGCTACATGAGTTTTAAAATATCGGCATATCGGATATCGGCCAAAATCCCAATATCGTGCATCCCTAAAGTCCGCTGTTAAATTCAATATAAAGCTGGAAGCAAGTGTTGACTGTGAGCTAAAATCTGAGATGAGGAAATATGTCTTTGTTCTGATCTATCGAGGTCTGGATAGACTGATCATAAAAAAACCCCAAAAGAAAATAAACTTTTTCCTCATGAATTTAACTTTCTTCTTAAAGAAAAAACATTTGATTGCTCTTATAATAAACACTTCATATAATCGGTTCTGGACTCGACTGGAGGACCTGGGCCTCGCCGTCTGCTGCTCCACCTCGGAGCCTCAGGCTCCTCCCCCTCTTTCCTCCATGCAGCATCAGGAGGGTTCATGGGTCTAACTGGGTCCAGATCGAACGGACCTTCTGCTCCAGAACGTTCCCCATGAGCCGCCTTGGAGCGGCGCAGGCAGAGCCTCAGAACTTCCTCAGAAGAGTCCGGTACGCTGAATAAATGAGAGCAGGTCTGCTCTGACCTTATTCCAGTCCTTCTTGGCCTGATTACCTTCAGCAAACGGCGGCTGGAAGACGGAGAGCATCCGAACAACAATTAGTCTCCAGGAGCCATTAGCCCCCGGAGGAGAGCGGAGATAAACCGGCCGGAGTCGGAGAGCGTCCTCCTTCCTGAGGAATTCATCAGCCTCCAACCGGCTCAGCCGCCTGCTGAACTTCTTCCCGCCTGGAAAGTTTCAGCTCTGAAGCTCCAGCGTCTCCATGATCAGGAGACGGCGGCTCCTGACTGCTCCTCAGTCAGCCGCAGACAGGGAAGCCCCTGACCAGGAAACCAGAGCTCGGCTGAAGGCCTCCCTCCCCCGGCTAGCGGGGGCGAGCGGGCGACCGCCCGCCGAGGATCCGTGTCGGCCCCGTTCGTCACTTAGGCTCACGTTACAGCCGGAGCCGTCGGCGCTTTCAGAGCAAGGCCCCCGCAGACGTGTCATTACTCCCACATCCTGACAGTTTGCATGCATTATGCCGACGCTGCGGGGGGCTGGAAGCGCCGTCAGAACACCTGCAGAGTCACCTCTGCTCTCCACGCCGCCGCTCAGACGTGTTGCATGAAGAGGAAAACATCCAGGAACATCAATCAGATAGAAATGCAGACCCAGAAAGGCTCCCGATCTGATCGCGTTAAAACGACCTCCCATCAATGGCTGAATATTACTGGATGACATGAACCATGACTGCTGGTGAACTGATCCGATCAGAACTGCCTGATCACCATGAAATAATCAGCAACTGCTCTCTCTTTGCAAAGATAAAATAAAGTGAAATCCATTTATTAAGTAAATAGTTGAATACTTTTCCCCCATTATACCTCATAAAACATCATATTTCTCTATCTCTAATGATAAACAACCTTTAAAGGACAGTCTGGTCCGTTGGTCCCTTATTTCGGAGCGCTGCCCTTTGTTACCGTATTCACCATCAGAACCCAAACCAGTGCCACCAGCTTCAACTGGAGATGCTTTTCCAAACCAGCTCTCCTCCAAAGCGTCATCGCAGCGATTCTAAAAACCGTCATCAGGAAAAACCAAGCAAAACAAAAAGACGTGTTTAGATTCAGTGCAGATTATACGGTTATGACATATAGGGTCTTCTAAACGTTTCTCTCCGGTTAAAAACTCAAATCTTGGTTTGAAAATAAATTTTTTATTTAGAGGAAAAACTTTGATGAAAACCAGATTTAATGGCGTCTGAATTTCCCAGCATCACTGTAACGGCGCTCTGCTGATGTAGACGCTGTGCTTTCCGTGTCAGAAACGGTTCCTAATGAGGCTCTAATGGCTTTCATTGGCCTGCAGAGCGCCGGGGCCGGGGGCCCGGGGCCGGCTCGACGTGTTTATGAGGGAAAATATTCCTCATCGCTCCTCGGACGCCGCCCGGCCGCACGTCGCAGCGGTTTATTAGCGGCTACAGGTCGCTGCAGACGCGCAGCGCCACTGGCAGCCTTACGGGGAAAGTCTGCAGCTTGATGAAACACAACACGTCTCTCCTGCCTTTAAAATCCATGAATGTGACAACCTGGAGCTTTGTTAGGATTTATGACGGCAGACAAACAGCAGACTGTGTGTTGAGCTTTGGTTTCCTCTGCAGAGCAGCTAATTAGCTGTTATTGCTAATCTCCAGCTGCTTTCTGCAATACTTACAAGGCAATTAGTGAGCCTCCTTTAATTTCACCGTCAGGTGGAGGCTGCAGCTCCAACCTGGTGAGGAGGAACCATCATGGCAGCCTCCAATCTGATTAGGATGGAGGTGGGCTCCCCCTACTTCTGCCCACGCAGGTCGACCCGCTTCCAGTCTGATCTGCTCTGCTTCTCCACCTCTGCTCATCATTTTTTATCCATCTCTACCAGGGATCTGAGTTTAGTAACGCTCAGCTTTCAGAGCTACAGAAGTAGACATTGAAAATTTCCCCACTTTCCTTGCTAGTACCTGGCTGATCATTGGTTGGTCCTTGGCTAGTCATTGGTTTTTCTTTGGCTGGTCTTTGGCTAGTCATTGGCTAGTCGTTGGTTGTTCCTTGGCTGGTCATTGGCTGGTCATTGGCTGTTCATTGGCTAGTCCCTGGCTGGTCATTGGCTAGTCATTGGCTGGTCATTGGCTAGTCGTTGGTTGTTCCTTGGCTCGTCATTGTCTGGTCATTGGTTGGTCCTTGGCTGGTCATTGGCTAGTCATTGGTTGGTCCTTGGCTGGTCATTGGCTAGTCGTTGGTTGTTCCTTGGCTGGTCATTGGCTAGTCATTGGTTGGTCCTTGGCTAGTCCCTGGCTGGTCATTGGCTAGTCATTGGCTGGTCATTGGCTAGTCGTTGGTTGTTCCTTGGCTCGTCATTGTCTGGTCATTGGTTGGTCCTTGGCTGGTCATTGGCTAGTCATTGGTTGGTCCTTGGCTGGTCATTGGCTAGTCATTGGTTGGTCCTTGGCTGGTCATTGGCTAGTCATTGGTTGGTCCTTGGCTGGTCATTGGCTAGTCATTGGTTGGTCCTTGGCTGGTCATTGGCTAGTCATTGGTTGGTCCTTGGCTGGTCATTGGCTAGTCGTTGGTTGTTCCTTGGCTGGTCATTGGCTAGTCGTTGGTTGGTCCTTGGCTGGTCATTGGCTAGTCATTGGTTGGTCCTTGGCTGGTCATTGTCTGGTCATTGGTTGGTCCTTGGCTGGTCATTGGCTAGTCATTGGTTGGTCCTTGGCTGGTCATTGGCTAGTCGTTGGTTGTTCCTTGGCTCGTCATTGTCTGGTCATTGGTTTGTCCTTGGCTGGTCATTGGCTAGTCATTGGTTGTTCCTTGGCTGGTCATTGGCTAGTCATTGGTTGGTCCTTGGCTGGTCATTGGCTAGTCATTGGTTGGTCCTTGGCTGGTCATTGGCTAGTCATTGGTTGTTCCTTGGCTGGTCATTGGCTAGTCGTTGGTTGTTCCTTGGCTGGTCATTGGCTAGTCATTGGTTGGTCCTTGGCTGGTCCTTGGCTGGTCCTTGGCAGGTCATTGGCTAGTCCCTGGTTGGTCATTGGTTGGTCTTTGGCTAGTCCTTGGCTAGTCTTTGGCTAGTTCTTCGCTGGTCCTTGGGCAGTCATTGGCTAGTCCTTGGTTGGTCCTTGGCTGGTCCCCTACAATTGATTTTTAAACATCAAACTTTGTACTAAAATATTCTTTCTGTCCTGATTTGTGGACATTAAGATCTAAAGGGAAGCGCCATCTCCTGGTCAGACCCTGTAATTCAGTGAAAGGATGGAGTCAGAGTAAAAAAATATGCACGCCCAGGAGAAGGCCAGTGGCTGGAAGTTGGAGGGGATTTTGCTGCCATTTCATGGCTTTTGACTGGGAAGGGCCATTTGAATGGGATCTGATCCGGAGGATAGAGCCTCCCCTCCTGATCTGGGCTTTGGTTTATTCCTTCATTCCTCTGTTTGCTCAGCAGGTCACAAGTTAAACCAACACACACTCCGACACACAGCGTCACAGTTTTCCTTCACACTCATCCAGCAACATTTAACCTCATGGAAGATGCTCCAAACGCCGCGGCAGCTTCACGTTTCAGCTCTTTGCTTCAAATCTGCAACTTTAAGGCAGAAAGATTCATCTAATTTAGAATGAAATCTGGTTTATTTCAACACGAGCCTGCAGCCCCGGCCTGATTTACCAACCGGTAAAGGAGGGACGGCGTGCAGGACAAAGCTGCAGAAGAAGACGAGGAGAGGAGTTAGTAATCCTCAGGAACACTCGTTCATGGCTCCCAAACGCCGCGCTGTAAATCTGCAGGAATGTAGCGTGTTGTTTTTGGACGCCGCTGAAGCTCGGCCAACGGCGAGCTGCAGAACCAAACACAATAACTCCATCTGTGTTCCTCTGATTAAACATTTACTCCGTAAATCTGCTCCCAATCGCCATCATTTTAGCTCCTCTTCACATCTCGCCGTCCAGAACTCAGGTTTCATGTTTGTTTGTGTGATTCATCTGAAATATTTAGGCCATGTTAGTGGGAGCCGCTCTAATGACTCAGAGCCTGAAAACTACTAACAAGGCAGCAGAGTCCCAGGGCCGAAGCTCCTCTAATCTACCAGCCGCTATAAATAGAGCAGGTTTAGGAAAAGCGGCGGTTCTGTTTTCACTTAGTCCGTCTAATCTGAGCGTTTGAGGAGGAACTTCAGATAAACCAGGATCAGGGCATCTTGGAAAGTCATCAAGCTAAATGTTTACAAAGAGCTGCAGAAAGCCCATTATCCAGGATGATTGTGTCTCACATATGGTCTGAGAGACGCTCCGATAACGGGGGGGGTGCAGGGGCCGCGTGCAGGGGCCACATTCTGAAGCACTCAACGAGAGGAGCAACCCGGACAACAGGAGGAAACGACCACTTCATGCTGATCCACGTCTCTGCACGCCCAGAGTAAATAAAATGTTTGTTCTTTGATCGCAGAGGGAAGAAATAATGAAGCGGAAACTGAGCAAACATCGGAGATCAGGGAACGTCCGACGAGCTGGGACGCTCTGGAACGTCTCAGGATCCGGGAAAGAAACGCATCCCGGAGCGAACGGATCAGAGCTGGAAATGCATGTTTCTATTGGAAAGATGAAACACTTCCTGGATCAGAGGGTTTTAGGAGGAATTTTCTCAATTACAGGGAAATATTTGTTCCTCAGATGAATTTATCCCAGAAGGACGGATCAGGTTCCTCCTTTTCTCTGGGAATCTGAAGGACGTTTGTTTCTTCCAACATTCTTATTCAGCAACAGTCACTAAAATGTTTGTGTTGTTGTGGTTTCAGAGGAAGGCGACCCAGTAGCGCCCCCTAGACCAGTAAACACCACCCAGTAGAGGAGAACCAATAATCAAACTTTTTGGGACCAAATAAGCTTTTAATGGCTGAACCTTTAACTTGACAGGGGCGGATTTACCATTAGGCAACACTAGGCAGGTGCCTAGGGCCCCAAGTTTCTGGGGCCCCATAAAACTCTGTCTCTATGTATGGTTAATACAACTATTCCTTATTTATTCTCATTAATTATATTTTTGATAAAAATCCTTTGGCTACAATGCCATCAAAACACTACTGGAGACTTTGGAGACAACATCTAAAAGCAGCGAACTCTGCTCTCCAGAGCGAGTAGATTGGTAACCCCGCCTCCTGCTCTCCTCTATCTTGTCTGCTGTCATGATTCATGCAGCTATTATTTCATCCAAATGAAAACTATTTACTCCCGTTAAATAATCGGACATTGATGGATTTCACTCCGTCTGAAATTTATTTTTAACTTTGCAAAGAAATAAAGTTCGGCCCTTACTGCATTTAATCAGCCCTGTTCTGGTTTGGGCCGGTTATGGAGAAAATGGAGAAGAAGGACAAGAAGAGAGGGACAAAACCTAGAACAGAGAGTGGATGTCTATTCTATTAACATTTCTCTATCTGGATAACGGGGCTGTTTTATGTGTATTCAGTTTTAGAGGGCCCCCTTGCCTGTCTTTGCCTAGGGCCCCACATTTCCTAAATGCGCCTCTGAACATGTTTATCTGACTCCATCAAAACGAACATCATCATCATCGTCATCTTCCGTAATTCAGCCCTAACTGGTTCCAGTTGTTGCTGGTTTTTTGGCATCAGAGCAGTTCTGAGCTAATGGAGCAAAACCGAGTCTGCATCTGAAAAAATGTCTGAGCTAAAAAAAAAACATTTTAGAAACGTTAAAATCTAAATACTGGGTTTAGGTTTATTTTTGGAAACCCAAAGATGTTTTTTTTCAGCAGTTCATCCTTCTTTTCTTCTGAAATACCAGCATTAAAAGCCAGTTTGGGTCTGGAAAAAAAAAGCCTGTGTTAAATCTGTAGGGGGGGGGGCCCTCTGAGGCCTCCCCGGGCAGGGCCTCATTTAAAGGCAGGAAAGGAGAAAAGAACCACCGCCCCCTCTTCTTCTTCATCCGCTCCTTCTCAGGAAGATTAGTGGCCGTCCTTTTGGAGTCGGGAGGTGGACGCTGAGCCGTTTGCGGCGGCATTTTTCTCTGCCAGCGGGCCCTGACCCCCACAGAGCCCCCCCCACACACACAAACACAGAGGGCCGCCATCAATTACTCACTGTCCACCTGCGTGATAAAGAAATCTGTCCTTATCGCTGATCTGCTGCGCCTAAAATACCATTTACTGGGTTCTGTCAGACCAGCATACCCCGTCAGACCAGCAAACCCGCAGTTAATACCTGTTTATCCCTTTAGTTTTGTACAAAAAGTAGATTTTAAACTCCCTTAACGGGCGTGTATACCTTTAATCATGTACAAAAAAACTATTTAATTACTTACTGAAGGGATACACGCCCGTTGAGGTAGTTTAATTTTTATTTTTTGTACAAAACTAAAGGGATAAACTCAAATCTGACGTCGTGCGAATGCGTATTGACTATATGTATGCTGGTCTGACAGGGCATGCTAACAGGAGTCGCCACATTCCAGCTAATCCCAGCATTTTTCCAGTTTCTAATTGACTCCCAGTTTGAAGCTCAACCTTGAGAAAATGAATTAGTATTAATTAGTAGATTTATATTGAGGTATTTGTAGAACCTCCATCCTTTTTCAATAAAGAAAACTTCCCATATTTGGATCCAAAGCTGCAGCTAAGAGCATTTTCCTTTCAGATCAGATGTATTCTTCTTTCTTTTGATATATATGGGAATGCTACGCCTGTTTAGGTCTCAACCCCCCACTTATTGTGTCCTGGGACAGCCTCGGAGGTGCTAAGTACTTTCGGTCCTCCCCTGCGAACCGGCCAGACTCAGCAGAAAGACCTGGGAGGCACAAAAAGGGAGGAACTGCGGGTCGGGGAGCGCCGCCCTCATCAATCTCCTTCTCCAACGACAAACTCACTCTCAGCAAGATGTATGTCAGGAGCCACCAAAGCCAGTTAATCAAATCATTAGCGGCAGCCTCCTCTGGCCTAGTTTACACACGCTGACGAAAAGCAGAGAGAAAAAGAGAAAAGATAAACCTCCTGTCAAACATTTACCATGAGATCATCTGCATGGAAGCCAAGTTCATTAGCAGATATCCCTCAAAATGCAACCCAGATAAAAATAAAAACTAAACGAAATGCATTTATTTTGAAGGTTTTCAGTGAAGATAAAGGATATGATCTATTCTGTGATTTCTGTGACTTTAAACACAATTAAATGTAAATACTAAGATGGCCGACTGTTTTTTCTGGCTAAAACTCAAAGAAAATGCTTAAAATGACCAAAGCTAGCAGGCTAGCTAACATTAATTGATTAATACTAATAAAATAAACCATATAGTATTTTTATTTAGATTGTAGAAAATATGACAATTTGTTCCAAATTACTTCAACAAAAGCATAAAATAAACAGCAGCTAGTGAAAACCATGAAGGATTTTACTTTTTGTGCCAGTTTACTAAGGATTTAATCTAAAGAAAAACAAATTTTCTGACTACAGCAAACTGCCAAAGCTAACTAGTTAGCATCAGATTTTAGGCCTTTTTATTGACTTATTGAATTAAATCAACAAGTAAATGAATTAAAACTTTTACAGAAATTGTATCTAATAACTAAAACTATCTAAATTTTACTTCAAATAAAAAATCCTTATATAAATCACTAATTCCTTAAATTCCTCCGAGTTAGCCCTCTTTTCTTTTACCTTTCACTTATAATCATAAGCCATCAAACAGGCAAAGTAGACTAAAGTGCTAAATTTATCATATTTTATTTTAAATTGGAATAATAAAAGTAGTTAAAGTTGATAAAAAACAGCTGAGAACTGTAAAAGCTACGTAGCTTAGCATTCGCTAGCTGTTTTTCATCTGTAATGGAACAGTTAGCCGTATAGCTAGGTAGCCGTATCATTTAAATGAATCGGAAGAGTTCATCTTGTGTAAAGGTTTATCTTTTTTGTTCAGTTTCTAATTAAATGTGAACGGACCTGATTGTGTGTGAATATCTATCCGACTAGAAGATTAGCGACTGGATGAAAAATGGAGCTTTGGTTTCATCCGGTAAAACAGTCCAATAAACTACGCCAAGAGGATTAGGGCCACTGAAAAAATAAAGTTAACCGATTTTTTAATTTTATTTCAGCATAATGTGAGGAAAAAGTCAGAATTCTGACTTTAATTTGAGAATTCTGACTGAATTCTGACAGCTAACAAACATGTTAGCATCCAGCCGTAGCCATGTCTGTTTTAGAGTCTAGCTCTCTGGTTTTAATCTCCAGCTCTTCCATTAATCAAATAGCATCAGCAGGGACCCTCAGGGATGGAAAAGTCTCCTAATTCCATAATTTTCCACCAATGTGTTCCTGTTTCTCTCAAACATCTCACATCTTTGTCAGTGAAGCTGAGTGCTCCACATCTCTGCCTTCATGGGGCCAATCTACAGTAAGATCCACAATTCTCAGATTGAAGTCAGAATTCTGAGAAAAAAGTCAGAATTCCAAGATTAAAGTCAGAATTCTGAGAAAAAAGTCAGAATTCCAAGATTAAAGTCAGAATTCTGAGAAAAAAGTCAGAATTCCAAGATTAAAGTCAGAATTCTGAGAAAAAAGTCAGAATTCCAAGATTAAAGTCAGAATTCTGAGAAAAAAGTCAGAATTCCAAGATTAAAGTCAGAATTCTGAGAAAAAAGTCAGAATTCCAAGATTAAAGTCAGAATTCTGAGATTAAAGTCAGAATTCTGAGATTAAAGTCAGAATTCTGAGAAAAAAGTCAGAATTCCAAGATAAAAGTCAGAATTCTGAGATTAAAGTCAGAATTCTGAAAAAAAAAGTCAGAATTCCGAGATTAAAGTCAGAATTCTGAGAAAAAAGTCAGAATTCCAAGATAAAAGTCAGAATTCTGAGATTAAAGTCAGAATTCTGAGAAAAAAGTCAGAATTCCGAGATAAAAGTCAGAATTCTCAGATTAAAATCAAAATTCCGAAATAAAAGTCAGAATTCTGAGATTAAAATCAAAGTTCTGAGAAAAAAGTCAGAATTCCAAGATTAAAGTTAGAATTCTGAGATTAAAATCAAAATTCTGAGAAAAAAGTCAGAATTCCAAGATTAAAGTCATAATTCTGAGATTAAAGTCAGAATTCTGAGAAAAAAGTCAGAATTCCAAGATTAAAGTCAGAATTCTGAAAAAAATAGTCAGAATTCCGAGATTAAAGTCAGAATTCTGAAAAAAAAAGTCAGAATTCCGAGATAAAAGTCCGAATTCTCAGATTAAAATCAAAATTCCGAAATAAAAGTCAGAATTCTGAGATTAAAATCAAAGTTCTGAGAAAAAAGTCAGAATTCTGAGATTAAAATCAAAGTTCTGAGAAAAAAGTCAGAATTCTGAGATTAAAATCAAAATTCTGAGATTAAAGTCAGAATGTATTTCCATCTTAAACTGAAATATTTAAAAATTAGTTAAGTTTTTTTTTATTTCTTCAGTGACCCTAATCCTCTTGTATAATTGACCCGAAAAAAAGATTTTCTTTTTATTAAGTGTTTTTTCTACCAACGTTTCTTTTTTCAGTTTATTGTTGATCCAACTTTCCTTCAAGTCAAATGTGTGAAAGTTTCTAATGGAGAAAAAGGGCTTTGCCTTTAAGGATCACCTGTGATGTGTTTCAGTCTCTGAATGAAGAAAGGTTATTTTAAAAAAAGGCAATAACTCTAAATTTAACTAATCCAGAATAAATCGGATTTGAATCAATCCTCTGAACGCATATGTATAAAAATCGGAGGGGAAAAGCTTCATCCCTAATTCATGGCGACATCATTTCTCCACGGCCGACGTCTGCAGACTGACACGCGCATCAATAAGATTCAGCGGATTCTTTGTCATTTTCCTGCTTTTCCCAATAATATTTTCCATCTAAATACCCTGGGTTATTGCCAATGGGCCGGGAATCACCAAGGTCCCGGGCACGGCGTAAATCGCAGCGCTGTGGCATAAGCAGACAGATGCGAGCTGTCAGAGGAAATACAAGCGCTCATTTGAATCTATTAGCAGAGCGGCAGAGCTCGGTCAGGGGAGGATGGAGGACTTGAGTTGGTGAAAAGCTGCTGCTGGGGTTGATTTCCTGCTAAATGACAGCGATCCGCGTCCAAAAAGCAGCGTGCCACCATTAGGTTCTGAACAAAGAGGTTGGAGGAGGATCAGGACGCGGCAGATAGGAGCAGCAGGAACACCTGAGTCCCTCTAATTGACTCGTAGAGCGACGCATCCGTGTTTTAAACAAGTCTCACTCCAGCTTCATTATATGCGCAGCCCATTTCCATAGGCCTCTGGGAACAGGACCCCGCGCTGCCCGCGTGAAATAAATGACCGCTCCATGATAAATGGTTCTATTAGCAATCCAGATTGTTAAACTGTGATATAACCGATCGGAGAGGTGCAACCGGGGCCCATTCATTTCCCCCTCCTTCTGCACACAGACGCTGCTGTAAATAGCTTGTTTTTTTATGTGTAAATAACATATTAAAACTCTGCATTAGCCGTGTCCTTTGATAGAGAGGAAATTGTTCTAAATAAATAAAGCCGGACGGGAATATAAAACAGGGCGGGCTGTTATACAGCTGCTGTCGGGGGCTCAGAGGTGGGCATGACTTAGGTGACGGGAATCCTGCAGCCAACAGTAAACCAAAGCCAGACAATAAACGGGGCCTGCAGCCGTATATCACCACTGGGTACTTTTCCATGGAAAAAGGCCTTCAGGTTCAAGGACCTTTCTGGGTCTGCCTCGCTCTCAGCTGCAGATTGACTTATCAGGAGCGGGCAACTGGAATAATAATGCATATTACGGAGATAAGTAATTGCTTTGTCTCATCGGCGTGGCACACGCTTTTAAGCTTCTCCGCTATCTGATTGGCTGGGACGGCCGCCGCCAAACGACGCTGCTTGTTTATTTCAGATTAAAGCGGTCGGTGCCGATAGGGAGGAAGAGTTATGGAGAGGCTCTTAGTTTTAGCTGCTGGGAGATTCAGACCCAGAGGCAGAGGGTCGAACATTGATGAAACGGGAAAGTAAATAAAAAATCAGCTTCAGGGAGAAAAATGGTGCAAGAACTTGACTCAAAAACAGTTTTAAGGAAGTTTGGTTCCATCAAATAAAACCGGGACCAGAACCACCCAGGTCCTCCTGGAGACCAAATCAGCTGGTTCTGGAGAACCTCCCCAGAACGTCCTTAAACCGCCTGCAGCGCGACTCCATCGCCTCCGACATCTTATGGTTCTGAGGCGAGCGGCTAACCAGAACATCTGGAAAGTCCACCCAATCAGGCGGCAGAGGCTCTGTGGGAATTATTATAGGAGCCGGGAAGAGTCGGCTTTGTTCAAATATTGAAGAGGGCCGAGGAAAGAGGTGGAGCAGTGGCAGCTCCGGACCCAGAGCCGTGTCCCACATTGATGTTCTCCTCTGAACAATTAGCGTTGGTTCTGCAGCGTGGCAGGCCACCAACTTTCATTAGACTGGAGGTCTGCCACAGAACCGCTGCAGCCATTTGCATTTCAAAGTGGCCTGTCGCTCTGCATCCGTGTCAGCACTCTTCAGCGCCGTCCTCTCCGTCAGAACCATCGTCTTTACTCTGGAGGTGAGAACGAGGTCTTTTAACCTCATTAAAGGCGCCTTTCATCAGAGGATCGCTGACATCTCTGAAACAAACGGCCTCCCTGCCTGTCAGCCTCAGTTCCATGCTGGGACGCTCACACTAGGCCCAACATCTGGACCGGACCCTTCCGAACAACCGAACCCTTCGGAACAACCGGGCCCTTCGGAACAACTGGACCCTTCGAAACAACTGGACCCTTCAGGACAACAGAATCCTCCAGAACAACCAGACCCTTCAGAAAAAACGGACCCTTCCGAACAACCGAACCCTTCGGAAAGACTGGGCCCTTCGGAACAACAGAATCTTCAAAACAACCAGGCCCCTGGGAACATATGGACCCTTGGAAACAACTGGACCCTTCAGGACAACAGAATCCTCCAGAACAACCGGACCCTTTGGAACAAACGGACCCTTCAGAACAACCTGACCCTTGAGAAAAATCGGACCCTTGGACACAACTGGACCCTTCAGAACAATAGAACCCTCCAGAACAAACGGACCCTTCGGAACAAACGGACCCTTCGGAACAAACGGACCGTTCGGAAAAACTGACCCTTCGGAAAGACTGGGCCCTTCGGAACAACAGAACCTTCAGAACAACCAGGCCCTTCGGAACAACCGGGCCCTTCGGAACAACAGAACCTTCAGAACAACCGGACCCTTGGGAACAACCAGACCCTTCAGAACAACAGAACCTTCAGAACAACCGGACCCTTCAGAACAACAGAACCTTCAGTCCATCCTGACGGACCCCATTCCATCAAACATTGATCCTGTTCATATTTTAATTCTCTATATTCCAACGACACGAGCAGAAAGTTGGGAAATACGGATGTTATCAAGACCAACCTGAGACATAAAGATGGAAAGATCTGTTTTTTTTTAAAGCGATCGTCGAAACAAAAGGAGCTGCTTTTGACCTTTGACCTTTGCCAAAATTTAAATCAAACTAAAGAGTTTATTTTCAGGGAATTTAAAGTCTGACTCATGAATCCAGATCGATTAAAAACCCAAATCTTTATTTTTTTCATTCCATAAAAGCCAAGCATCTATTTCATTCTTTTGTAGTTTTCCATCATAAATCTCTTCTCATGCATTTAGTTGCTAGAAGTGGCGGCCTAGCGTAGGGCATAGGGCTTTGAATCCTGAGGTTGTGAGTTTGATCCCCCACTCCCACAGACTGCCACTCTGGGTCCCTGAGCAAGACCCTTAACCCCACACTGCTCCCCGGCGCTGCAGAGAATTCATTTCATTGCTCTGTACTTGTGACAGTGGAATGACAATAAAGTTGAATTCTATTCTAGTTATAGTTTCTAAATGACATGAAGTAACAGGTTTAGCTGAAATGGCTGATTGAAAGAAATAAAAATGTAGCATCTTAGCATCTGAAACTATAAATCATTGTTTAGTAAATCTAAATATTGAAGGAAATGATATTTGAGGCTTTTAATAAAATAAATAATCTGTTATCTTGTCTGCATCATAATTGGATTGTGGTCGCATCGTGGTTCTAACTATAGTCGCTTTTCCTTTGCCTCCAGTGAAATGAACGATAGGAGCGGTCCATCAGAACCACAGCAGAACCAAGTGAAGGGAACCGTTCCCTCCAGATCAAACGCCTTCTGACTGAGCAAAGGAAAACTCTGCAGCTTCGAGCTGAAAGTGAGGAAACATAAAGCTGTTCAACCAAAAAAAAACCCAGTAGACGTGTTTGTCTTCAGAATCAGGCTCAGATGTTTCATCTCCAACACTCAGACCAAAGATCAACAGATTAAACACACAGGATGAGTTTATTTAGATGTTAAATGGGGGATAAACTTCCAAACAATCTGCCAGTGTCCATATTGGTCCAACCTGGTCCATATTGGTCCAATTTGCTCCATCTCGGTCCAACCTGGTCCATTTTGGTCCAACCTGGTCCATTTTGGTCCAATCTGGTCTATCTTGGTCCAAGCTGGTCCATGTTGGTCCAACCTGGTCTATTTTGGACCAATTTGCTCCATCTCGGTCCAACCTGGTCCATTTTGGTCCAATCTGGTCTATTTTGGTCCAATTTGCTCCATCTTGGTCCAACCTACTCCATCTCGGTCCAACCTGGTCCATTTTGGTCCAATCTGGTCTATCTTGGTCCAACCTGGTACATTTTGGTCCAATTTGCTCCATCTTGGTCCAAATTGGTCTATCTTGGTCCATTCTGATCCATTTTGGTCCACTCGGGTCGAACCGGGTCCATTTGGACTTTTTTGGGGTTTAAAACCCCTGACAGACTTTGATTAGGCCGCTCTGAGTGATTCCTGTTGTATTGCTGCAGAGCTTCAGATCATCTGCAAACGTTGGTTGCCTGGAGCCAAAGACCAGGAAGCGGACGGTGGAAGTTCTGATCAGACTTTCCTACAGCTCTGCTCTCTCCATAACGGCAACGGTCACATGAAAGCTTCCTCTGGTATTTATATGTTATTTCTTTGACTTTCTTGGAGACATTTCTGGGTAAGAAGCGATAAAACGGTTAGTTTTGGTCAGAAATCTTCTCCTACAAGCTAAAAGTTGACGCCTGTGAGTTTTTTTGCAAACTCTGCTGCTCCTTTGGAACGAGGCCGTCTCCTCTTTACCAATTAATGAGCGTTTCTTTGTAATGGCAGGCCACCAAGTCCTCCATGAATGAGTAAAAATGTCACTAAATCACACGTTTAATTTGCATGTCAAAGAGGCCCATCAGCTTGCATCTCTGTGGGTTTTTGAAGCGCCGTGTCGTCCTCGGCTCCATCAGACCCCAGACGCTTTCCCTGCTTTTTCTTCTCTATACTCTGGAGGTAAGAACAAGGTCTTTCAGCCTCATTATGCCCGGCTTTCATCACACGCTGGCGGACATCTTTTAAACATGTATTCTCTCTTCCTGCCAGCCAGTGAGGATCACTGCTACTCTGCATTTAGTTCAACAACACCAAACCTCACCTGCTCCGACCCCCCTGCTCTGCTGTCACGCCGTGTTTTCTGCTGCACGCCGTTTAGGCGCTCGAACGGCACCGGAACGACGCCCAGCCTTCGCACTGGTTCCATCTGCATTCATGATTCTTTCATGGCTCCGGCTCCATTAGGATTCCTGGCAGACGCCTACGGTGAGTCACCTCTGACTGCTGAGGGTCTCTCATCAGGCCCGAGGAGAGCTGGGACCTGGCTCCCTGGACGGCACACCTTCTTTGACATGTATATTTCATAGTCCCTCCCCCTTTTGCCCCCTGACTGAGCACCTGTGAGACCTGGACTCATTGTCAAACAGGTCACAGCGGGCAGACCCCCGGACGGACCCGAAGCGTCCGTCCGGGGGTCTGCAGAAACTTTTAAACATCAGGTTACCTCTGGTTTCGGAGGGCGAGGCCTTCTTTGGGACGTCGCTGAAGCTGCTGCCGTCCATTTTGTCCTTCTTCTCCGTAGCTCTCGGTGACGGGGTCTCCATGGCCGGTTCGGCGCTGTGAGAGGAGAAGAAGATAGGCCGTTAAAGCCGAGCGCTCTGAGGAGGACATAAAATTCTGTTTCTCTGGAGCATAGAGTAACGGGCTGCCCCTCCCCGACCTATTGCTGTAAACCGCTGGCTAACAGACGTCAACTAAACACAGAAGAAGTGAATTATGTGTAAATATTTCCTGCTGTGAAACACTGTAAAAACGCCGCCTGCCTAACGGCAGAAAAGACGTGCAGCTAAGGTGGCCAGAGGGGGCGCTGTGGGGGGATCATGGTCGACGATTCAGCAGAACTAACCCTAACGACTAACCCTTTAACCATCAAGTGTCACTCCCAATAAAGTCCCACTGGCAGCTGTGGAAGGCGCATTGATTGAAGGTGGGGGTGTAAACGAGAATAAAGGACAGTAGTCCTATCTATAGCCACACAGTGACACCTAGGACTGGGCAATAATTACATTTGAAATATGATTGCTGTTTACCAAAATGCAATTTTCAAATCGCAGAGGTGCAGATTCTTATCATGCTATATTTAATAGTAAGACGCTAAATTTCTCCCTCCAGTCCTTTAGGGGGCGGTAAAATGCTTTAAAAGAGCTGCAGCTAGAAGTAGCGGTAAAGACAAAGGTGTGAAATCATCTACAAGAAGGAGGCGGGGGGAGGGGGGTGCAGACCACCTGGTTTCTGAGCATAAACCAGACTTTAGTGTTTAGGACTGGTTAGGGTTTCATACTGGTCTATTACCATTACATCCCAGTTTGGAGCCATTTGCCTCACAGTAAAGGCAGTTTATTAAAAACAGCCAAAGACCATCCAATGACCAGCCAAAGTCCAGCCAAGGACCATCCAAGGACTAGCCAAGGACTAGCCAAGGACCAGCCAAGGACCAGCCAAGGACTAGGCAGGGACCAGCCAAGGACTAGCCAAGGACTAGCCAAGGACCAGCCAAAGTCCAGCCAAGGACCATCCAAGGACTAGCCAAGGACTAGCCAAGGACCAGCCACGGACCAGCCAAGGACTAGCCAAGGACCAGCCAAGGACCAGCCAAGGACTAGGCAGGGACCAGCCAAGCACCCACCAAGGACCAGCCAAGGACCATCCAAGGACTAGCCAAGGACCGGCGAAAGGACCAGCCAAGGACCAGCCAAGGACTAGGCAGGGACCAGCCAAGGACTAGGCAGGGACCAGCCAAGGACCAGCCAAGGACCAGCCAAGGACCATCCAAGGACTAGCCAAGGACCGGCGAAAGGACCAGCCAAGGACCAGCCAAGGACTAGGCAGGGACCAGCCAAGCACCCACCAAGGACTAGGCAGGGACCAGCCAAGGACCAGCCAAGGACTAGGCAGGGACCAGCCAAGCACCCACCAAGGACTAGGCAGGGACCAGCCAAGGACCAGCCAAGGACCAGCCAAGGACTAGGCAGGGACCAGCCAAGCACCCACCAAGGACTAGGCAGGGACCAGCCAAGGACCAGCCAAGGACCATCCAAGGACTAGCCAAGGACCGGCGAAAGGACCAGCCAAGGACCAGCCAAGGACTAGGCAGGGACCAGCCAAGCACCCACCAAGGACCAGCCAAGGACGTGCCAAGGACCGACGAAAGGACCAGCCAAGGACCAACCAAGGACCAGCCAAGGACCAGTCAAGGACTAGCCAAGGACCAGCCAAGGACCAGCCAAGGACGTGCCAAGGACCGACAAAAGGACCAGACAAGGACCAGCCAAGGACCAGCCAAGGACCAACCAAGGACCAGCCAAGGACCAACCAAGGACCAGCCAAGGACCAGCCAAGGACCAGCCAAGGACCAGCCAAGGACTAGGCAGGGACCAGCCAAGCACCCACCAAGGACCAGCCAAGGACCAGCCAAGAAACCCACCAAGGACCATCCAAGGACCAGCCAAGGACCAGCCAAGGACCAGCCAAGGACTAGCCAAGGACCAGCCAAGCACAGACGAAAGGACCATCCAAGGACCAGCCAAGGACCAGCCAAGGACCAGCCAAGGACCAGCCAAGAAACCCACCAAGGACCATCCAAGGACCAGCCAAGGACTAGCCAAGGACCATCCAAGGACCAGCCAAGGACTAGCCAAGGACCAGCCAAGCACAGACGAAAGGACCATCCAAGGACCAGCCAAGGACCAGCCAAGGACCATCCAAGGACCATCCAAGGACCATCCAAGGACCAGCTAAGCGTAAAATTTAAAACAAGATAAAATGTAACTGAATATAAATTCTTCTTTGTACTTTTAATGGTTTTATTTTAGCATTTCTATAGATTTTTTAATTTTGGATCCAGCAGAAGGTTCTGCCTTTAGCCAGGGCAGGTTTCTACTTCCTGGACCAGAAACTCGCACCTTCAGGCTTTAAATCCCCATAAATCTGATCTGGAACAACCAGATTAAAACGATTAAAACTGAGACTAGATCTTCCTTTTCATCAGATCATCAGAACGGGCTGAGCGTCTGTGGCGTGAGCGTGGTTTCTGTATTTACATAAACTTGGCGTGAACCTGAAACCTCGGTGCGGTTCCCGCCTGGCACGCGGCCCGCTGGCACCTCTTCACTCTGCAGGAATCTGGGAGATTATCCTGGAGGGCTGAGCAAACATGTCGGAGGATTTGCTCACAAACCGCAAACCTTGTTGTGCAGTTTGCTCTCCTGCTGCAAGCGCCGCCCCTCACAGCTCAATCCGCTGCAGGGGGAGCGGCGGGGGGGGGGGTTACAGGGGTTAAAGGGGACGGGGGATAAGGAGGTGGGGGTCCTGGCTGCATGTCATCAAAGTTTATTTGGCTGTTGACCTTTCCACGCCGCCATTCAGGGAGGCTTTGGGGCCTGAATGGTTAGAACAATACGACTTGATCTTCAAAGCTGGGAGGGAAATGAAGACTCTCTAAGTAGAGATAAGGAGGAGCATCTTTAAAGTTTCTCCTTTCAAAGCCTTCTGCTCTAAAGTCTGCAGATAAAGCAATTAGAAACATTTAAAAAAAACCAAGAACTGAAGCATTTTCTGATTTCTAACCTGGAAAATTATCGTTTGGATTTTTTAAGCTGAAGTTCATCGTTTTTCTTTCATGTTTTCTGCAGCTGCAACAAATGAAAGCTGGTTTGAAAGTTTTTATTTCTACCTTCAAGTAGTTTTTCCTGCATTACTCATGATCTCAAACAGAAACATTCTCCAAACTCTTCCAAAAAAGTAAAAAAAGACTCTGTTTCCAAGTTTGAAGACGTTTCTCTTCCCATCCAGGAAGATTCTTAAATTTAAAATGTCAGAAATAACCAACGGATCAGACTTTAAACCTTTAAAGGTTCTTTACCATTACAGAGATAAAAAGATAAAGTTTTAGGAAGTGTTCAGCAGTATTCACCCTAGTTAAATAAATAGAGATCAATGGATTTCACTCAGTCGGCGCTTTATTTTATCTTTGCAAAGAGAGAACAGTTCATCGTACGGTCCTTATTGCGCGGTAATCAGCCCAGTTCTGATCTGGGCAGCGTTCGTTCCACCTTACTTACAAAAATGGTTCTAAGTAAGGGGGGAAAAAGACCTCACCTATTTAGCCAGGCCAACAATTCCCTCTAACGACCCCCCCTTTAGAGACATAGACAGGTATGGGGCATTGCAGACTAACAAAGAAGCCAAACGACCCCCATTCCAAAGAGATGGACCCATTTTTCAGGTTCAATTTGCATGTTTCTAAACCAAAGCTAGGCTTTGTTGAGCTGCTAAAACACTATTTCTGACATTTTGAAATGAAAAATCTTCCTGGATGGGAAGCGAAACGTCTTCAAACTTGGAAACAAAGTCCAGAGGATTGATTTTAACTTTTTTTAGAGTGACTCTGACCTGGATGACTGCATATTCTCCAAACCATGCTTTCCGTATGTGGACATGTGACATGGAATCACTGGCTAAACCAGTAAAAACTGGTTCAGTTTGACAACCAGATCGGATTCCTGCCTGAGAACCAGAAAGCATCACTGGTCTGACCCAAAGCCTCCCAGAGCTCCCAGAACATCCAGACCATAATTTCAGGGTTTGGATCTAATATTGTGGTAAATCTACCAGTAGAAATCCTTAAAGTAGAAAGACTTACGTAAACACCTACTCAGGGTTAGGGAAACTGCAATTTACACTGGCCAGTGGGGGGGTCAATGAGGTGGCCACCCCCTGGTGACAACACTGCCTCCACAGGAAGGGAGGGTTAGTGTTTAGGGGTGGGTTTGGGATTGTGTCATGGTCTCATAAAACCTTCTGTTGAAGTAATTTTGGGAAGGGGGGAAAATGCTGGTTAGCTGATTGGCCTATGTTGGTGATAGACGGGCCAAATAAACCAATCAGATCAACGAAGCATATGACGTACTAACAGAGCGACGACGAAGAGGAGCCGATTGATAGATCAAACTCTTGGCGAAACCAGTCGGGAGAAGAGCAAAAACATATTTTCCTCTGAGAAAAGCCTCCAGAGCAGTGTTTTGCTCTTCTTTCAGTGAAGAAATACTCTGTAATTCCGATATAACTTGCTCGATAGCCACGCTAATGCTAGTTTCATCGGCTGAAGCCGCCATGTTCTTTAGACTGAACTGTCGCGCTTTTCGTTGCGTCACACCTCAACCCGCCTCAAAGCCAACGCTGATTGGACGTTCGTTTGGTGAACGGCTCCAAATTTTCTTTAACGGAGAGTCTCCAGACTGATCTGCGAGTGAAACCTTGAAAGCTCGCAAGATCAGGATGGTCTCACGAGGCTGGGTCTCATACTGGTCCGATACCATTACATCCCAGTTTGGAGCCGTTTTCCTCAAAATAAAAGCAGTTTATGCACCGACATTAAAAACAAGGACCAGCTGAGCGGAAATTTTAAAACAAGATAACATTTAACTGAATATAAATTCTTCTTTTGTACTTTTAAGGGTTTTATTTTGGTATTTTTATAGATTTTTAATTTGGCGTTTGGATCTAACAGGAGGCTCCGCCTTTGGCCAGGGGAGGTTTCTACTCCTTGGACTGAAAATTCACACCTTTAGGCTTTAAATCCCGATAAAACTGTCAAACATGGAGGTGGTGGTGTGATGGTGTGGGCTGCTTTACTGCATCTTATGTGGACAGTAGAAGAATCAGAATGATTGCTTTAGAACGGCCTAGTCAAAGTCAACGCTCACAGAGCACCACTGGTGCTGCCTGCCTGTCGGGTTTAGGGGGGTGATTACTTCCTCGCCTTTTTATTCATTACTCTTGTCCTGATTTGATGTAATTATTAATCTGAAGTAAAGCTCAGGGAGCTCAGAGCTCCATCCAGACCTCAGGTCTAGTTGCCCCCCTCCCCCTCTCCCCTCCCAAGTAGCGCCACCAGCCTAGAGTTCAGCAGCTGACGGTTTCCAGCTTTGATGAACCCCCGTTCATTGAGTTGCTGAGTGACTGGAAGCCATCTTTACTGCCTCTAACAAAGCAGAACGTCTGACTGACACTCCTGCCTGCCGTTGTCTTTATAGCCGAAGGATGAATCGGTGGAACAGGTGTTAGCGCCCGGCGCCGCGGCCTCCTGGGAAGCCCTTCACCGCACGCAGGCACGCATTCAAAACGCCGCTTTTAGTGGAGGTGATATACGAGGACCATAATGGGCGTCCTCCACGCCTACGGCTCTCTGATCTGTCCTCGCAAATCAATATTAGTCAGGCTTAACGTTTGCTGCTTAGCAGAGCGCTGCCTGCAGCCTGAAACAACGGCTCATTTTATGACGCTTGGTTTCCTAAAGCTCTAACCAACTTTAGCCATTCTGAAAGCAGAATGGGAGGCAGATCTTTTAGTTCTCAGGCTCCTCTCCTGTGGAACCAACTACCAGTTTTAGTCCGTGAGGCAGACACCCTGTCTACTTTTAAGGCTAGGCTTAAAACTTTCCTTTTTGATAAAGCTTCTAGTTAGAGTGGCTCAGGTTATCCTGATCTATCTCTATAGTTCTGCTGCTATAGGCTTAGACTGCTGGAGGACATAGGGACCCCTTTTTCATCATTCTGCTTCATTCTATCTCTATTCTCCCACTCTGCAGAATCTGTTAGTTCAATCTCTAACGTTCTGCTCTCTCTGCTTTTCCTCATAGTAGCTCCATCTGGTCTGTTCCTGTTTGGTTGTTCAAACCTCCATAAACTAACCAGCAGGAGTTTCTAACAACCCGGTTAGCAAGTCAATAGTTGAGTGCATTAACCAGGCCTCCTGCTGCTGACTGAGGATCCTTTCACAAACCCTAACATCCATTTATCTGGGGGTAACAGATGACAAAGGGCTCTACAATAAGCCCCCACCCCCACCTCTTTCTGCTGACTCATTGTGACGAAGTCAATGAATGTTTCTGCTCACAGAAACTTGCCTCAACTTCAGTCTCTTCTTCTCTTCTTTCGACCCTCTCAGCTGTTCATTAAGACTTTTCTGCATGAATGCATGTTTAAGTAGCCCCCCCCGGGTGCGCGGTCGGAGCTGCTTTATCAAACGAAACATATTCCGAATTATTAAGCAGCCGATCGCTGATTCAACCGTAGGTTTGATGGACGCGCTGATCTGAGGTAGCTGAAGGTCCAAAACGTACGTGATGTTAATGACAGACCAGCTAACGCTCAGAGGGAGCATGGATGTGTGTCCGTGATGAAATCCAACCAGCTCCTGATATCAGAGCTGTTAGGGTGACGACATCCCCTCCGTCAGGTGCTCAGGTGTAACAGACCAGACCTCGGCTCATCAACGGCTACAACCGGCAGCAAGTGTCTCCCTGTTTTTTAGAACGGCTCTTGTCAAGCAAACAAACGATTCTGTCTAAGCCTGAAAGGTCACCGCATAGCCGAGTAAAATCACGGAGCACGCAGTCAATTCCTCGGTGAGGCACCCCCTTACCAAGGACCACTTGCTGGAATTTATGGCGGGGCCTCGCACCTATTCTCCCTTTGAATAATAGCCGTGGTGTAAAAGCAGCCCGGGTCGGTGGTTACTCTAAAATAGAATGCGGCTTCAAGTGGAGACGGGGTTGTTTATTGTACGAGCCAAGGAGGCACAAATAGAGGCTAACGGTGACATCTGAATTTATACCAACGGGTTCCTCTAAACTTCAAGAAAAGCAAATGAGACCCAACGTCCCTGATGTATGTGCTGGAAGAAACAGAACGCAGGGGGGAACCGGGAGGTAGTCCCAGGAGAACTGGATCCAGCCTGGAGTTTCAACGCTTTCAGCTCCTCCATGAAGACGAAGAGGCTGATTTCCCTCAGAGGAATGAGCCTGGATGTTCAATATCCTGTGGCTGATCTCCTCCTGGCCTCTGCAACGGCCAACAGATGTGACGGGTGGGTTCAGAGCCCCCCCTCTCCGACCCCTATGGGGTGAAATGAATGAGCGCCGCCCACCTGTGGGCCTCAGCGGACCTTGACCTCTCTTTGAGGTAGCCTAAAGCTTCCTGCCAGGCCTGTGTGGCTGCAGGAAGGCATTCCAGGCATTCCTTCATCATTATTAGCCACCTCCTCACGTACAGAGAGGGAAACCAGCCTCCATCAGACGCCACTGCTACTCGCCACTTAAAGTCACAGCATGGATGAAAACTTTATGAACGTCTTTGATCATCAGGATCCCAGACGAAAGATCGCGATACTTTAATTAAAGCTTTAAATGCTATTCAGGTGGAGCGCTACAGTGGTAGCCATTCAGCATCTACCCACTTTCCTTTATGGGTCATTGGCTGGTCCTTGGATGGTCCTTGGCTAGTCCTTGGTTGGTCCTTGGCTAGTCCTTGGATGGTCATTGGCTAGTCCTTGGCTGGTCCTTGGATGGTCATTGGCTGGTCCTTGGCTGGTCATTGGCTAGTCCTTGGTTGGTCCTTGGCTAGTCCTTGGATGGTCATTGGCTAGTCCTTGGCTGGTCCTTGGATGGTCATTGGCTGGTTAGTGGTTGAGCCTTGGCTGGTCCTTGGCTAGTCCTTGGCTGGTCCTTGGCTAGTCCTTGGATGGTCATTGGCTAGTCTTTGGCTGGTCATTGGCTGGTCATTGGCTGGTCATTGGCTGGTCCTTGGATGGTCCTTGGCTGGTCTTTGGCTGGTCATTGGCTGGTCCTTGGATGGTCCTTGGCTGGTCCTTGGATGGTCATTGGCTGGTCCTTGGATGGTCCTTGGCTGGTCCTTGGATGGTCATTGGCTGGTCCTTGGCTGGTCATTGGCTAGTCCTTGGTTGGTCCTTGGCTAGTCCTTGGATGGTCATTGGCTAGTCCTTGGCTGGTCCTTGGATGGTCATTGGCTGGTTAGTGGTTGAGCCTTGGCTGGTCCTTGGCTAGTCCTTGGCTGGTCCTTGGCTAGTCCTTGGATGGTCATTGGCTAGTCTTTGGCTGGTCATTGGCTGGTCATTGGCTGGTCATTGGCTAGTCTTTGGCTGGTCATTGGCTGGTCTTTGGCTGGTCATTGGCTGGTCCTTGGCTGGTCATTGGCTAGTCCTTGGTTGGTCCTTGGCTAGTCCTTGGATGGTCATTGGCTAGTCCTTGGCTGGTCCTTGGATAGTCATTGGCTGGTTAGTGGTTGAGCCTTGGCTGGTCCTTGGCTAGTCCTTGGCTGGTCCTTGGCTAGTCCTTGGATGGTCATTGGCTAGTCTTTGGCTGGTCATTGGCTGGTCATTGGCTGGTCCTTGGATGGTCCTTGGCTTGTCCTTGGCTAGTCCTTGGCTGGTCATTGGCTGGTCCTTGTATGGTCCTTGGATGGTCCTTGGATGGTCCTTGGCTAGTTCCTGGCTAGTCCTTGGCTGGTCATTGGCTGGTCCTTGGATGGTCCTTGGCTGGTCCTTGGATGGTCCTTGGCTGGTCTTTGGCTGGTCATTGGCTGGTCCTTGGATGGTCCTTGGCTGGTCCTTGGATGGTCATTGGCTGGTCCTTGGATGGTCCTTGGCTGGTCCTTGGATGGTCATTGGCTGGTCCTTGGCTGGTCATTGGCTAGTCCTTGGTTGGTCCTTGGCTAGTCCTTGGATGGTCATTGGCTAGTCCTTGGCTGGTCCTTGGATGGTCATTGGCTGGTTAGTGGTTGAGCCTTGGCTGGTCCTTGGCTAGTCCTTGGCTGGTCCTTGGCTAGTCCTTGGATGGTCATTGGCTAGTCTTTGGCTGGTCATTGGCTGGTCATTGGCTGGTCATTGGCTAGTCTTTGGCTGGTCATTGGCTGGTCTTTGGCTGGTCATTGGCTGGTCCTTGGCTGGTCATTGGCTAGTCCTTGGTTGGTCCTTGGCTAGTCCTTGGATGGTCATTGGCTAGTCCTTGGCTGGTCCTTGGATGGTCATTGGCTGGTTAGTGGTTGAGCCTTGGCTGGTCCTTGGCTAGTCCTTGGCTGGTCCTTGGCTAGTCCTTGGATGGTCATTGGCTAGTCTTTGGCTGGTCCTTGGATGGTCCTTGGCTTGTCCTTGGCTAGTCCTTGGCTGGTCATTGGCTGGTCCTTGTATGGTCCTTGGATGGTCCTTGGATGGTCCTTGGCTAGTTCCTGGCTAGTCCTTGGCTGGTCATTGGCTGGTCCTTGGATGGTCCTTGGCTGGTCCTTGGCTAGTCCTTGGCTGGTCATTGGCTGGTCCTTGTATGGTCCTTGGATGATCCTTGGATGGTCAGTGGTTGAGCCTTAGCTGGTCCTTGGCTAGTAACCATTTGACTTGCTGTTGTCAAAATTCCTCAGCAGATGGCCGCTCACACTGAGCCTGGTTCTGCTGGAGGTTTCTTCCTGTTCAAAGGGAGCTTTTCCTCTCCACTGTCGCTACAAGCATGCTTAGTGTGAGGGATTGCTGAAGAGTCAATGAGTCGATGCAATCAGCTGGTTTTCCTTAGATAGAAAACTTTGAATCAATCTGACTGGATGATCTGGTGAACTGGAAAGTGACCTGAGATGACATGATGTGAATTGGAGCTATAGAAATAGACTGAATAGAATAGAATCATGTGAATCTAATTAATCCATCAAACTAGCAGGAAATGAATGAATAGTTTTGGAACGACTCGGTAAAGCTTGATTGCTGCGGTTCTGTTAGTTTGCCGTATTTTATTTTGCTTTTTATATATGCTTTATAGTTTTGCTCAATAAGTTTTTTATTCTAAATGTGTGAAGTTTAGAGACTTTTTTATGTTTTTTATTTATTTGTCCGATTTTATGACGTTAAAACACCGTTAGAGCAGCGTATAAACGCCCCCCTCGGTGTGACCCTATGGGGGTCTGAAAGGTCCGCTCCGTCCCAGAGGGGGGGGCGGGAAAAGGCCCGGGTCGCCGGCGGCTCTGACCCCTCAGACCGTCCCTGATCTCTGATCCTCCCATCGCCGCCGCCGCCGCTCCCTCAGATCAGAGAGCGGCCTGACGGTGGCGATCCCGCCGCCCCTTCAGGAGTTAATTAACAGCCCCATCAAAGCTGATCCCAACACGGCACAGAGGAGGGACTGCAGTCCCCCATTGGGCCCCTAGTGGACCCCCAGTGGGGGCCCCCCCTCCCCAAACCTTTGATTCCTCCTGTCAGTTCTGCTGAGGTTTCCCTGAACTCAGATCTGTTCTCATCCAGTTTAATTACTGCTGCTGATGGCGGATCTGCTGGAGGAGGATGTTCATCCCCGCGCGTGACATCACTTAACCACGGCCCCACGGCCCCCCAGCTCCACGGCCCCGTGTTCCCATCCAAAGGATCCGAGGTTATTGGAGCCGCCAGTGATATCCAGTCACACATTAGCAGCCGCAGAGGTCAGAGTTCAAACCGGCTACAGGAAGCGAGAGGAGAGACGCCGTTCAGACCCAGGAACCCGATTTTTTTCCTCACGCTTCCGATTAAAAAAAAATCCAACTAACAAATAAAAACATTTCTAACCTGTTTAGAAAATTAAAACTTTCATTAAATCACCAAAAAATCTTGAGAAATTTATAAAATTTTCACAGAAATATACCGTAGTGATTATAACTAAATTACAACTAAAGCTTTGATTTAAATCAGTCTAACAATTAAAAATAAATTAAAATAAATCATTTTATATAAAGAACTAGAATGTTTTTATTCTTTAACGTTTCCATCAATCAGAGCGTCTCAGATTAAACCTGACGAAGCTTCAACAAAGATATTTAACCCTTTAAAGGACAAGTTAGCGTTTTAGATCACCTGCACCCCCCTTACAAACGGAGCCCCCCGTCCCTCAGTGAAACTAGAAGCACTAGATCTATATCCAGCTATTCAGCAAAGATGCTGCTACATGGCTGCACGTCTGATTTTAGCATTTGATCAATTAAACTGAAAAAACGATCTAAAAATAAGTAAAAATGTATTAAATTAAAAGTATTTGAGCAGCTAAATGAGATGATCTGCTGATAGAAGATTTTACTCCTAAAATAAGATATTATGCACGTGAAATAAGACACATCGGTAAACTGTCTCACTTACCTGCTTAATTCAAGAAAAAAATTCACTTATTTTAACAAAGATTGAGGATATATTACCTGAAAAAAAATGATGTAGAAACAAGTAAACATTTCTTAAATTAAATGTATTTCCCCTTAATTTGAGCAGGTAAATGAGATGATCTGCCAATGGAATGAGGATTTTTACTCTTAAAATAAGATATTTAGATAAAATTCACTTTGATGTAATTGTGTTTCCTTATTTTAAATGTAAATTATCTTGTTCATTTGGCAAAATGTCTCATTTATTTCCTCAATTCAAGAACAAAAACACTTATCTGGAGAAGAAATGACTTGATTGATTTTCAAGAAAAAAAGGTAAAAAGCTAATTAAAAAGTGAATAAGCCTCGTTAACAATTCTATTTATGTTTATAAACTAAAAACTGTCAGAATCAGCATTAATGTTGGAACAAAATAAAATGTGTTTCTTTCTCTCTGAGTGTTTTTCTAGAAGCACTTTGGTTATTTTTCTTAATCTATTCGGGGAAGTTCTTGTTATTCCACTGATATTAATTTTTAACCTGGATTCCAATAAAACTATTGGCTGAAATTTACATTTTTTAAGATATTTCCTTATAAAGAGTGAAGAACCGGAAACAATCGGCTTTAATTTTCTAACTCTGAATAACTGAATGATGATGCAGCTGCAGCCTGGAAGCTCAGCAGCGTTTAATCATCCCCCCCCCCCAGACAGCTGGAAAACCAGCCGAAAATCCTAAAATGAAAAACTTAAAGGATGTTTGGTTCCAGAAGTGAAAAACATTTAAACGGGTTTGTTTAGTTAATGTTGAAGCAGGTTTGGGGCCTTTTCTCAGAAAGCACCCGCGGCCCCCGGGGGCCACGCTGAGCTGTAATTGCTGTGGACTTGTTGTGTTGTGGGATAAGAGACTTTTGAGTCCTCACAGCAGGGAGTTTTACTCTCTTAAATCCCCCCCCCCCTTCATGGCTTGCATGCCTGCTCCCCCACGCCCCCCCCAGTAGATCCATCGTTTCCAGACTTTTATTT
The DNA here is from genome assembly GCF_016077235.1 of Cyprinodon tularosa. NCBI lineage: Eukaryota > Metazoa > Chordata > Actinopteri > Cyprinodontiformes > Cyprinodontidae > Cyprinodon > Cyprinodon tularosa. Next base: position 41,946 of record NW_024039431.1, on the reverse strand, counting down.
TCTTTTTCACTCATTACACTCTGCAGTGATTTTCCCAGAAATTCCCGCCAGGATGTGTGAAAGTGACAGGCGCTCGTGGGGGAAGGATGAAAGTGACATCCCCATCCCAGGTTTGGGAATGTCACGGTGAATAATGTGGAGGGCCCCATTATTCCTCCTCCTCCTCCTCCTCCTCCTGACTGCTGGAACTCTTCATCCCGCACAAAAGCAAACGCACTAAAACTTTTCTTCTGATGCAAATGAACGCAGAGAGCATTCAGGATCAGAAATAACAAAAAAGAAAAATCCAGAGTGAGGCCAGAAAGGAGAGGAAGGAGGCTGCGCTTCATTTTTAATAAAACTGCAAACATTTACTTTCTTCTTCTTCTGCGGATTTAAGGTTTAAAAATGCTGATTTATCTAATACAAAAAGATGATTAATTAACTGCTGCAAAAACAATTCTGAATTAATGTTAAAATAGATAAAGGAGGTTTTAATTATTATAACAGTTGGAGATTTTCAGCTAATTTAAAATAAGCAGAAATATAAATGACAAAGAAAAAAATAAATTTATCCTTTAAATTTAAAAATATGAAAAGATTTGATGGATTTTTAAGGATAAATTTTTCTCATTTTCTCAAATGGATCCAACATAAATAGATTAAAATTTTAATTTAATTGAATAAATTTGTTATAAAAAGGTGATAGAAATAAAGAGCAAACAGCACATGGTCTGCAGACTCACCCCGATCGCTCCTCTCTCTGACTCCTTCCTCCTCAGCTCCTCAACTTTGCTCTCAGTGAGGAGAAGCGCCTCCAAGCACGTGGAAAGCCATCGGAGGCGCGCGGCGCGCGGCGGCTGAAGGGAGAAAAGTTTCACCTCCACGCAGCGCAGAGACACGCAAAGTGAGGAGAAGTTCCGAGAGGCGCAGCTCCGCGCAGCCTGGGGGGGAGGAGGAGGAGGAGGAGCAGGAGGAGGAGGGAAAGTTTGAAGACTGGAGCAGAGAGGAGGAGAAAGTTTCACCGGGATGCTGCTGCGGAGCTTCCAGGATGCGGGGCTGCTCCTCCTCCTCCTCCCGCTCCTCCTCCTGCTCCTCCTCTGACCAATAAATGCAGTTTTCTTCTTTACCGGCAGTTTCCTAAAGATCAAAGCCTCTAAAGTTATTTAGAGAAAATTGAGCAAAAAGCTGAAAATCAGAGCAGAATCTTTGACCTTTGACCTCTCAGCTCCGCTCATCTAGAACCTGAGCAGCTGATGATCAACTGGATCTGTTTGCTTTCCTGGAAAACTTCCTCCTGTCGGTTGCTTTGCGGATCCTCACTGCCCCCCCTCTCAGTCCTGTGCAGCGCTGACCTCTAGCGGAGGACTGGCTGAACTGCAGCTGTTCTCTGCAGCGCTTTATGTGAGTTAAACAGTAAAATAGAAGGAAAATAAAAGCGAGAAGAGATTAAAATATGATAGTAATACAAATAGTTTAGCAATTTGAAGCAGTTTAGAAAAAATTTTACTTAGAAGTTTATTAGGTTGGATTCATGAGGGAGAAAAACTCTCCATGTTTAATTAGTTAAAGAAGAAATCTGTGTTTCCACCTTCAAGCTCCTTCTCTCTGCATCGATTTCCTGAAAAGAAAACTTTAAATAACACTTTATAACGCATTAAATCACTACGATGTAGTATTAGGCAAAGCTAGAGAATTGCTTTCTATTTCGAGAATAAAATCATAAAATTATGAGAATAAAGTCCTAAAATTACGAGAAACAAGTCATATTTTATACCAACTCTTCCCAGAATCCCTTTCTTCCCTAAATGAGGAATGTTGAGCATCATGGGAAGTTATACTTTAGCATCGGTTTGACAAATCAGGAAATCTTTGGGTTGATGAATGATGACTTAATTCACATAATATTACGACTATATTCTCAAAATGAAAATAAATAAATGAATAAATAAAAAATCTCTGGCCCTAAAACTCTATAGTAAATAACCAGGAGACACGACAACAGATTCTGATAGGAATTATAATCTTTCTCAGATCAGAGAAGTTCCTCAGAGTTACAGAAGGCAGCTGCTCCCCTCTGGGCTCACTGATCAGGAAGTGATTAACAGTTAAAGAAGCATCTCCAGTCTGATGGTTCTGTTCGGTTTTCCTTTGAGTATTCAGTTTTTCCTTGCTCCATTTTTTATTGGTTTAATTCCTATTTTGCTGTGTTTTCTGGACGTATTTGAGTTCTTAGGTTTTTTGTTGCCCTCTGCTGCCCTCTAGTCTTGTCCTCTGTTCCCACCTGCTCCCAATCAGCTCATTAGTCCTCTCTTTGTTATATGCTGATGAAGGTTCTCAGTCATCCAGGTCATAATCATTCCGTAAAAAGGAATGACTAAATTCAAAAAATATCCACTGGACTTGGTTTCCAAGATCTGAAGACGTTTCTCCACCTCTCCAGGAAGCTTTCTCAATTCAAATGTCTGGATCCGCAGTGAGTTTGAGTCTTATATGGACAAGGCCTTGTATCGCTTGGAAACATGCAATGGTAACCGATGAATGGGTCGTTTAGTTCCATCGTTAGCCTGTAATACCTGAACCTGTCTATGATTCTAGGGGTCGGTCGTTAAGGAGGTATTGTTCACCGGCTGGGGCGGGTGAGTCCCTCGTTCCTCTGTGATGGGGTGGGGGGTTTGCTGATATCTGGAAGGGATCATGTCTATGATTGAATTGTATGTTTTTGGAAGCTGGAATCTGAGTCCACCACCTCTGTTTAAAGTAGGTTTTTCTCTCTTAACATAGATGGCTTCCTTCACGCCCCTCTCAAACCACCTATTTTCTTTATCCAGAATATGGACATTCTGGTCCTCAAAAGAATGTCCTTTGTCCATAAGGTGTAGGTGTACTGCGGAGTCTTGTCCAGAGGCGGCCGCTCTTCTGTGTTGGGCCATGCGTCTGTGGAGAGGTTGTTTTGTTTCGCCAATATAAAGATCAGAGCATTCCTCGCTGCACTGAACAGCATATACCACTCCGCTCATATTCGGTCTGGGGGTTTTATCTTTCGGATGCACTAGCCTCTGTTTAAGGGTTTGGTTTGGCTTGAAATGTACTGGGATCTTGTGTTTGGAGAAAATCCTCTTGAGCTTTTCAGACGCTCCAGCAACATAAGGGATTGTGATGTTTTTGCGTTTAATTTTCCCATCGCTGTCTTCTGTTGCGTGTCTTTTGGATTTCCTTGCTGATTTGACAAAAACCCAGTTTGGATATCCACAGTTTCGGAGAGCATCTTTGATGTGTTTCTGTTCTTTTTGCTTCCCATCTGTTTTAGTAGGGACATGTTCTGCCCGGTGTTGTAAGGTTCTGATGACTGAGAGTTTGTGTTCCAGTGGGTGGTGTGAGTCAAAAAGAAGATACTGGTCTGTGTGAGTAGGTTTCCTATACACTTCAATGTTTAGGCTTCCATCTCCTTCCATGCTCACCAGACAGTCTAGAAAGGGTGATGTTACGTTCAACAGAGTTGATGTGTTTGGTGAAATCTTCCACTTCCTCTAGCTGGATTTTGATAAAAGTGTCATCCATGTATCTAAACCAGTGGCTTGGTGGTATTCCATTGAAAGTGTCTAAAGCTCTCTTTTCCATTTCTTCCATGTAAAGATTGGCTACAATTGGTGACACTGGAGATCCCATTGCGCAGCCATGCTTTTTTATAGACAGAAGCATGGCTGCGCAATGGGATCTTATTCAAACTCATTTGAGTGGGTTTAAATTACAGTGTTTACATGACAGCAAATAAATACTAAACACTTTAATGAAATGTATTAAAAGATAACAGATATAAAGAATAATGTAAAATTTAAACTACCGGGTAAAAAGATAAGGAGATAATTTTAGACTTCATGCTTTGCTGAGTTTTTTCAGAAATTGATCAAACTTTAAAACTTTGGTAAAAGTTCTAAGTTTAAAGCAGAGAAAATATTTAAGCAAATATGATTAAATATGGGAGCAACTTAAAATCTGTTAAATTTTAGTTTAATTTACCACTAGATGTATTTTATTGATTCATTTGGTTTTCTAAGACCTAAATGAAGCATAAAGATGTATCTGCTGCCCCCTCCTGGAGAAATGGGAGAATCTCAGCTCTACATTTTTCCACAGTAGTTTTATTTTCATGGGTTATTTTGAGGCATATTTTGATGCATAGTGGAAAAAAACAATGTTCTTGTTTCTGCTTAAAAGCTTCAGCTAAAATTAATAAAATAATTTAAAGAAAGGAAAATAGAAACCAGGATTTGAAGGTTAAAGCGTTGCCATGTGGATCTCATCTCTGCCCCAAGCAGCTATAATACTGAAAATGTTTTAAAAGTTGTACCTGAGAATCACTGGGCCTCTGATCCTCATTAAACCCTTCGGTCTCCAGGGAGGAAAATGGAAGAAATCAGACTGATCAGGGTTTAAATCTATATTTTATTGGAATACATCAACAAATATGATTAAAAAAAATCGAAATATTCTTTCTTTCTACCTGCATTTTATTGACCTTAATTAGGAACATTAATGGTTTAACAAAGACGGATCATTAAATGTCACAGAGTTGGTTCTGTTAATTTTTCATTGAGTTTTCAGTTCGAATCATGTTTTTCTTTTTTCTTTTTTTGTTGCGATTTTGGACGTATTTGAGTTCTTAGGTTTTATTTGTTGCCCTCTGCTGCCCTCTGGTGTTGTCCTCTGTTCCCACCTGCTCCCAATCAGCTCGTTCATCCTCTCTTTGTTCAGTCAGCCATAAATTCTCTCCGTTTAGTTCCTCAGGGCTGGTTCCTCGTCTCTCCTCGTCTTTTCCTGGTTCCCAGCGTTTGTTTCCCCTGATGACTCCATGGTTCTGGTTTGTGTTGCATTTTAAGATGATTTTTTGGATTCCTTCCTCAGTTACCTGTGAGTACAAAGTCTTTTCAATTAAGCCTTCAAGAACTCACCTGCCTCTGCATCGGGGTCGTCAAACCTCAACCAAACCCTGACATTAAAGAGTCTTAACCCTTTTTTTTCTTTTCCTTAAGACCAATTAAGATTTTCTTTTTTTTAATAAAAGCCAGTAGACCAAATTATGAGAATAAAGTTTCCGTTTTCTCACAGTCGATAGGATTATTTCACAAATAATTTCTTTCACTTTAAACATAATTTGAGTAACATTTTAATTTTATTATGATTTTCACACGATTAAACTCGGAGCAGCTGAATAGGAGATGACTCAGACAGTTTGGTTACCATGACATCCAATAATTGAGTACGTTCAAAGTATAAATATATTTATTTATTTCACAGGCACCAGAATTAACCAAAAGGCTACTTTTCATCTGTTTTTTCCTGGACAGACCTTAAAATGATCTAAACCTAAAAACACAACAGTAAGAATTTTACAGTGAAATATAAAAAAAATAAAGCCAGATATAACTATTAATAACTTGTTTAAAAATACAGAATATATATATATACAAACACACACAGCAAAGACACAAGTGGCAAAACAAATTAAGTATTATTGATTGCTCATGTCATGCTCTGCTAATGGCTATAGCAATGCTAGCGTGAGCAGCTAACTTCCCTTGAAGCTCTGTGTGTCGCTGTCAGAACTGATTAAACTTGTCTTGTAAAATTAGGCTCCTCCCAGTTTTGGAGGGGGAGGAAAAGGGGCGGAGCTTTATTAGAAACGTATATGATCAGTCTTTCTTTATTTTGTCAGCTATATCTCTATAGAATACTATATAAGTTTTATGAAAGAATCAGGCTAACCTGCAGCTAACATGCTAGCTTAATGTGACTATCACCTAAAAATCTACTGTTAGCTTAAAACAAAGAGGAATGATTAAAGTATCTAACAGACAATCTGAACCAAATCAGGATTTAATAATAAAAAGCTGATTTAAAAAGTAAAATAGTTTAAATTCTGGGATGTTTTGAGGTGAATCGGCTCCAAATCTGCACCTCTGCCTTCATCTGCTAAAGTCTTCATCACGTCTGCAGCAGAGGAACATGTGTTCCCTGACCTTTGACCTTTAATATCCGCTCAGTTTATTTGCTCCCCCCACCTCCCCCCTCTGATGCGTATTAAATCAGATATGCTGACCGTATGAGCAACGCCGCCCTACTTAACCCCCACTGACCCCCAGGTTTCCCCTCTAAATTCATTTAGACGCCCGTTTCTTCGTGACCCCGATACAGGAGAGCAGATTATTATCGGATTTAAAGAGGAAAACAGACGCAGAGGCAGAGCAGCGACATTCCTCAGTCCGATGTTTGGTTCTTCACTAAAACCAACAATTGAGTTCAGTCAGAAGCTGGAAGAGTTCATGTCTCTGAAGAAACGAAGGATTATTCACTGTTTTTATTTATTTATTCATTTCAGGCATTTAAATGCGTTGGAACAAACAAGCGAATGCAGTTCATAGATTTAAAGTTATCAGTCATTTTATAAATAACAAGGGAGTTAAGCTACTTTTTTATTTCTTTAAGCTTACTTTAGGTTTTACATTTTTTAAAATGATCAAATCATCAAATAAAAAAAAAATGTTCTTTAGAAAAACTTAAATATTTTAACAAATGATCTGTTTCATTAGATTCTTAAAGTATTTATTTTTTTAAAAACTATCGCTGATCCAAACTTCTTGACTTTAGGCAAACTTCAATAGTTCGTCATTATCCTGGTATTTTAATTTTTTCTGTATTTTTAAAGATGTTTTTAAATATTCAGCATCAGAAAATGAAGCTTTTTATGTCGAGTCAGTAAATCAGCTGCTGTTTTTTTCAGAAGAAATTGAATCAGATCTTTAATTAAAAAAACATGAATTGTTTTGTTTTTAATTTTCTTGATTTGCCAAAAATGATTTTTTTTTCTTTACTGCTTTAAACTTTATGGATTTAAGGCAGATTTTGTCACATGATGCAGCTTTAGAAGCAGGTTCTTCATAAGAAAATCCTCAATTTATTTATCATTAGAAAATAGGAAACCAGTGGATAAAAGTTCCAGATCTACAAAATTATCCCAATAGAGGAAAAATTATATCCGACCAACGGTTTTCTCAGATTGTCCTCTGCAGTTCCGACATATATTTTCAAAATAAAAGCCTCTAACAGTGTTTTTAAAAGAGAAATAAACGATGGAGGTTTTTGCTTCACTAATGCAGCCGTCCGTCATCCATTCACTGACAGCAGCTGCTCCAATGGTTTGTCTCTGGTTAGCTTAGCGTCTTTCAGTTGTTCATGGATCTACAGAAGAAAATCAAAAGTAGAGTGAAGGTGAAACCAGCGGTGGATGTAGCTCCCTGTGTGGTCTGAGGGTTTAATTACTGCAGCTTTGCTTTGGTTGCTCAGTCCCTGAAAAACCAGGAAGTTAGTTTGAACGATTATTAGAGCAACAAAACCAGACGCTGCAGTGAAGGACTGTTAGCACGTCAGCAGGATACAATCTAGGGAACATTTCTGTAGATCAGTAACTGGATCCACCTTTCTACTCTTACATCCAGATGTTCCTGTCACATCAATCGAACCGAACCCAGAACTCAGGAGGACTGTACCTTCAGGCTCCTCCCATTTTTGGATTGTTCAGAAAAGGGGCGGAGCTTCATTGGGTGACTAGATAAGACCTTCAGCTTCAGGGTTTGAAGGCACCAGATCTCCATCATCTGCATGAAGAGGCAGCCCCACCAGGATGCTAACTGGGAACCAGTTTAGACTGGGATTACTAACAGGTAGCTGTCCATGGAGACGGTGAGGAATGTTTTCTGGTTTATTCTCAGAAATTATTCGTTTCCTCTCTGCAGCTTTTCCTCCCTGCCGTGCTAGATGCTAACGGCTAAAGTTGTTGCATTCAGGGATAATCCTGCAGATGCTTCAGCCTTTGCTATTTTTCTTGCTCAAGTGTCCTTGAGCAGAACTGTTCTCGCTGTGAGAGAGCTGGAAAAATGTTAATTCCTCTGAGAATAGCAAGACGTCACTCCGCGCACAAAGCCTCTAATCTGACTCCCAGATAAGTCTCTTTGAGGCCGTCAGGCGCTGCGGCGTGTTTTTCTCATCCCAGACGGCTGGACGCACGTGGCCCTCTCCAGAACGCGCTGACACGCCAACAATGCATGTCAGTGCGGTTGGCCAGGACCCCCCTCGGGCTCCACGCTGGGCCGAGGCGAGGGAAAGTCACGCTCAAGTGATCTGAGAGGAGATGAATGTCAAGAGCAGAGCGGGATTCAGCGGCGGAGGTCGGCTCACACTGAGCGGTCCCATCGGGTCGGTTCTGGCTGTCCGTGGTTCTCAGCTACCTGATGGAACAACGATCCTTTTCTTCCAGCTCTGAGCCGCAGAGCCAACAGGAAGTTAGAGGGTCGAAGTAGAAATGATTCCAGTTATCAAATAAAGGCGCATTAAACGGAGAAAAGATGGCGCCTCGTTTGGAGTGAAAGCAGCCAAAAGGTTTCATTTTTCCTCTTTTATTCTATCCCCACCTGTGAGTCGATGCCTTTCCTGCCGGTCCGCCCCGCTGGGAGCAGGAAGTGCAGTAATTGCTGCATTGTGTTTTAATTAGATCTGTTATTCAGGCCTGCGGTCAGGAGCCGGCGCCTTTGTGCCACCCGTGCGCGGCGCGGCGCGGCGGGCCGGCGCTCCCGCGCTCTGGGTGTGAATGAAGGGCTGAGAGGAGGGAAGGAAGGAGATTAGAGTCCTGGGAGGAATTTGGTCCCTTTGTGCTGCGACTGCGGGGAATTGCTGAGGAAACCTCTGGGTTTATAACCGCTGCCTTCGTTTACAGCCTTACCTTTCAGGGGTCAAAGGTCGGGCTGGAGCTTGACTGTCACTCAGGTCCAGTTTTACCTCAAATGTTGATCATTAGGTGTTTTTTTTTTGAAGATCGTTTCTGCAAAAATAATCCATAAAGTTGAGCAGGTTTTTTTTAACGATGCCTTCATGAAAATCCTGAAAAATCAGAACCAGGTTCATGAAGTCGCATCACAGCAGTAAAGCTGCTGGTTAGCCAGCAGGCTAAATGCTGTTAGCATTACTAGCATGGCGGTTTAACAGCAACATGTTAGTACTGCGGGACTAACGTTCATTTCTGCAACGTTTACGGCGCACCGCGGCGGCCATGTTGGATTCTGAGGGATTTTTTTTCCCTTCTTAACCAGATCCACCAGCCTGTGATGTCACACTGAATCACACTCATCTGCTGCGTGAATCAGTGAATTAATGTTTCTCAATTCACCGGAACGTGAGTACGGACTCCTCGCCAAGTGACATCACCATGTGACATCACCTTGTGACATCACCACATTCAGAGCTAGGAGCCTGTTATTAATTATGTCCTGTTATTAAAAGTCTCTAGATAATAATAAATTATAACTTTTTCTTTTATTGCGGGAATAATACTGAACACAGTCGGATAAACACAAACCAAATGAACATTTTACTAAATAAAACAAAAAACTTCAAACATGGCTATGCAGAGAGAGCGCCGCTAACGTTAGCTCACCTGCGGCGGCCGATTAATACACCTAATTTAATAGAAACGTCACTTCATGCAGATTCTAAATGCATTTGTACAACGGAGTATTAGGGCCAGGATGGAGAGTTTTTTGTATTTCGTTAATAAAATCATAATATTACGAGAATTAAGTCGTTATACAACAACCCGTTTCAGAAAGAAAGCTTGGAGCTCCGCCCAGCAGATGACATCAGACAAGAAAACTGATGCTCTGCAGGGAGAGAAGGAGCTCAGCTTCATCCTCTGAGAGGAAGGCGAGGTCAACCTGAGGCAGAGGAGCAGCGCCGCCACTAGAGGTCAGCGAGGAGCTGCTGTGGTCTGAAGTTCAGATCTTATTCCTCCTGCATCCATGGAGAAGGAGCCTCACTGTGGGGCCTGAAGGTCATGGAAGCTCTGGATGTTCATGATTCTGCTGAGTTTTACAGAGTTTTCAGCAGTTCCTCCAGATTTATGGCATCAATCGGTCCTGAAAAATACAGAAATCAGCCAAATATCCCTGAATAAGATCAAGTTTCTAATTTTCATCGGGTTAGCAGAGCTGCTGGGCGTCTAGAAAGTCGCACAAATAGAGAATAAAAAAATAAAAAAAGTTAATCTGGATTTTTAACCTAATTTGCATCATTACCTGGAAATGAGGATGATCTTTAGAAAAATGTAGAGCTACTTTTCTAGAACGAGCTTCATTTCCTGGTGGGAAACTTCTATAAGGAAGGTTTTTATTTGCCTTCATGACGTCATCATGGCCGACCGACACAGAGTGCTGTGCAGCTGTGAGATTTATTTATAGATTTATTACTGTTTCTAATATTGTAGATCTACACTGTAAGTTCTGGAACCAGCAGGTTCTGGTGACCTGAACTCTAAGCTGAGTTCTCGTGGAGTTTGTGCGATCATCAACGCGCCGGGATCCATATTAGATCGACCCAAAACCTCGGTAGGCGGGATCTATGGATCTATTCGCCCAATCAGCTCTAAGCTTCTGCTGAACGTCCCACATCAGGGTCACTGGGATCCTAGAATCATGATGCATAGAATGGAACCTGAACGCTTCACATTATCAGTCTGACCGTCTGGTTCTGATTCGGGTTCTGATTTAGGTTCAAAACTGGTTCTAGTTCAAATTCTCGTTCAGATTCAGGTTCTGATTCTGATTCAGGTTCAGGTTCTGGTTCAGGTTCAAAACTGGTTCTAGTTCAAATTCTCGTTCAGATTCAGGTTCTGATTCTGATTCAGATTCAGTTTCTAATTCAGGTTCTGGTTCAGGTTCAAAACTGGTTCTAGTTCAAATTCTCGTTCAGATTCCGGTTCTGGTACTGATTCAGGTTCAGGTTCTAATTCAGGTTCTGGTTCAGGTTCTGATTTAGGTTCAAAACTGGTTTCAGTTCAAATTCTCGTTCAGATTCAGGTTCTGGTTATAATTCAGGTTCTGGTTCAGGTTCTGATTTAGGTTCAAAACTGGTTACAGTTCAAATTCTCGTTCAGATTCAGGTTCTGATTCTGATTCTGATTCAGGTTCAGTTTCTAATTCAGGTTCTGATTCAGGTTCAAAACTGGTTCTAGTTCAAATTCTCGTTCAGATTCCGGTTCTGGTTCTGATTCAGGTTCAGGTTCAGGTTCTAATTCAGGTTCTGGTTCAGGTTCTGATTTAGGTTCAAAACTGGTTTCATTTCAAATTCTCGTTCAGATTCAGGTTCTGATTCTGATTCAGGTTATAATTCAGGTTCTGGTTCAGGTTCTGATTTAGGTTCAAAACTGGTTACAGTTCAAATTCTCGTTCAGATTCAGGTTCTGATTCTGATTCAGGTTCAGTTTCTAATTCAGGTTCTGGTTCAGGTTCAAAACTGGTTCTAGTTCAAATTCTCGTTCAGATTCCGGTTCTGGTTCTGATTCAGGTTCAGGTTCTAATTCAGGTTCTGATTTAGGTTCAAAACTGGTTTCAGTTCAAATTCTCGTTCAGATTCCGGTTCTGGTTCTGATTCATGAGTTTTTACACAGTTGTTTTCCACAACATGAACAGGAAGTGCAGTGATTTAAAGAGTTAAACTATAAGATATAGAAAATAAAAAATTGGTTTATTTAATATGAGCGAAGAAAAAAAGATATTTTAGGACATGTTTGAAATTAACTAGCTCAAGTTCTGTAGAAACTAGAAGATCTTAGCTTTCAAATGAGATGCATCACACGTGTGATTTATATATTTATTATATCTACTGGCCAGTGGCATTTGGGTTTGCAGTATGTTTGTAAACAGGGTATATAAACGTGGAAGCTAAGGGGTTAATCCATCTTCCCTGAGCAGCTTCCTGTCCCACAGCATGATGCTGCCACTGTCCGTCTCTCTGGCTGCCAGTAGACCTGCTAACAGGACTCCTCTCCTCCTCTATGAAGGAGCTGCAGCTCCTCCAGAGTCACTATGGCCTCCTGGCTGCCCAGCCTGTTAGTTTTTGCTTTTTAACCTGGAACAGTGGTTTAATGAAGGCGGCGGTGTCACGGTGTATCCCTTCCCCCTGGAAACAGGGATTTCTGCGGTTCTCCGCCGCTCCTGGCCGGCTGAAGGTTTCTGGATGTTTCTCTCCTGCAGGTTCCCAGACGATCCGCTCCCATGTTTTCCTCCAAGGTATTTGGCAGGAATCGGGGACATTATCGTAAGTGGATTCCTCGCCACAGGACGGCGTCTTGTTTACAGAGAGGCATATTTCCGTCCGTCAGTCGCTGCTTTTTATACACATAGGAGAGCATCAAGAATGTGGAGAGCAGCAGAGCTAAGTGTCTGATAGTTTGAGAGCAAACATGAGCCTTTTAGAGCTTTATATACAGCAGCAGGAATGTGGACGGCTTCCCACAGACGGGCTAAACATCAGGTCGCCTTTTTATAAGCAGGGACAGGAATCCTGGGAACGCCGTGGAACCAGATGTTCCACCTGATGAGGAAAACATCCACATTTCCACAGATCCTGTTTTCAGTCAATCTTCTTCCTTCAAAGGTGTGAGAATGAAAAGCTCCGCCTCCAACCGTCGTCTTGAGAAGTTCTGGACTTTCCTCTGGTTCTGCTGCAGCAGCGGAGGGCCACAGGGAGGGGGCCGGGGCCCCCCATCAGACCCTACAGCGACACCTTCCCAGAGAACATCATGAAGAACCGTCCTAGATAGTGATGGTGAGATGAAGCAAAAATGCTTCAATGATCCCACAGTTCATCAAGCTTCATGTGAAAATGTTGCTACAGTTAGTAAAATGATCTGTGTTCAGATTCTTTTATCCAACGACGCGCTCTACCTGGAATAGATCCTCCAAGGACGTTCTCTACCTGGACTAGATCCTCCAAGGACGCGCTCTACCTGGACTAGATCCTCCAAGGACGCGCTCTACCTGGACTAGATCCTCCAAGGACGCGCTCTACCTGGACTAGATCCTCCAAGGACGCAGTCTACCTGGACTAGATCCTCCAAGGACGCAGTCTACCTGGACTAGATCCTCCAAGGACGTTCTCTACCTGGACTAGATCCTCCAAGGACGTTCTCTACCTGGACTAGATCCTCCAAGGACGTTCTCTACCTGGACTAGATCCTCCAAGGACGTTCTCTACCTGGACTAGATCCTCCAACGACGCGGTCTACCTGGACTAGATCCTCCAAGGACACGGTCTACCTGGACTAGATCCTCCAAGGACACGGTCTACCTGGACTAGATCCTCCAAGGACACGGTCTACCTGGACTAGATCCTCCAAGGACACGGTCTACCTGGACTAGATCCTCCAAGGACACGGTCTACCTGGACTAGATCCTCCAAGGACGTTCTCTACCTGGACTAGATCCTCCAAGGACGCGCTCTACCTGGACTAGATCCTCCAAGGACATTCTCTAACTGGACTAGATCCTCCAAGGACGCGCTCTACCTGGACTAGATCCTCCAAGGACGTTCTCTACCTGGACTAGATCCTCCAAGGACACGCTCTACCTGGACTAGATCCTCCAAGGACGTTCTCTAACTGGACTAGATCCTCCAAGGACGTTCTCTAACTGGACTAGATCCTCCAAGGACGCGGTCTACCTGGACTAGATCCTCCAAGGACGTTCTCTAACTGGACTAGATCCTCCAAGGACGCGCTCTACCTGGACTAGATCCTCCAAGGACGCGCTCTACCTGGACTAGATCCTCCAAGGACGCGCTCTACCTGGACTAGATCCTCCAAGGACGCGGTCTACCTGGACTAGATCCTCCAAGGACGCGCTCTACCTGGACTAGATCCTCCAAGGACGCGGTCTACCTGGACTAGATCCTTCCAAGGACGCGGTCTACCTGGACTAGATCCTCCAAGGACGCGGTCTACCTGGACTAGATCCTCCAAGGACGCGCTCTACCTGGACTAGATCCTCCAAGGACGCGCTCTACCTGGACTAGATCCTCCAAGGACGCGGTCTACCTGGACTAGATCCTTCCAAGGACGCGGTCTACCTGGACTAGATCCTCCAAGGACGCGGTCTACCTGGACTAGATCCTTCAAGGACGCGGTCTACCTGGACTAGATCCTCCAAGGACGCGCTCTACCTGGACTAGATCCTCCAAGGACGTTCTCTACCTGGACTAGATCCTCCAAGGACGTTCTCTACATATACTAGATCCTTCAAGGATGCGCTCTACCTGGACTAGATCCTCCAAGGACGCGCTCTACCTGGACTAGATCCTTCAAGGACGCACTCTACCTGGACTAGATCCTTCAAGGACGCACTCTACCTGGACTAGATCCTTCAAGGACGCGGTCTACCTGGACTAAATCCTCCAAAGACACGGTCTACCTGGACTAGATCCTCCAACGTCGCGCTCTACCTGGAATAGATCCTCCAACGTCGCGCTCTACCTGGACTAGATCCTCCAACGTCGCGCTCTACCTGGACTAGATCCTTCCTACGACGCGCTCTACCTGGACTAGATCCTCCAAGGACGCGGTCTACCTGGACTAGATCCTCCAAGGACGCGGTCTACCTGGACTAGATCCTCCAAGGACGCGGTCTACCTGGACTAGATCCTTCAAGGACGCGCTCTACCTGGACTAGATCCTCCAAGGACGCGGTCTACCTGGACTAAATCCTCCAAGGACACGGTCTACCTGGACTAGATCCTCCAACGACGCGCTCTACCTGGACTAGATCCTTCCAACGACGCGCTCTACCTGGACTAGATCCTCCAACGTCGCGCTCTACCTGGACTAGATCCTTCCAACGACGCGCTCTACCTGGACTAGATCCTCCAACGTCGCGCTCTACCTGGACTAGATCCTCCAACGTCGCGCTCTACCTGGACTAGATCCTCCAACGTCGCGCTCTACCTGGACTAGATCCTTCCTACGACGCGCTCTACCTGGACTAGATCCTCCAACGTCGCGCTCTACCTGGACTAGATCCTCCAACGTCGCGCTCTACCTGGACTAGATCCTCCAACGTCGCGCTCTACCTGGACTAGATCCTCCAACGACGCGCTCTACCTGGACTAGATCCTCCAACGACGCGCTCTACCTGGACTAGATCCTCCAACGACGCGCTCTACCTGGACTAGATCCTCCAACGTCGCGCTCTACCTGGACTAGATCCTCCAACGACGCGCTCTACCTGGACTAGATCCTCCAACGTCGCGCTCTACCTGGACTAGATCCTTCCAACGACGCGCTCTACCTGGACTAGATCCTCCAACGTCGCGCTCTACCTGGACTAGATCCTTCCAACGACGCGCTCTACCTGGACTAGATCCTCCAACGTCGCGCTCTACCTGGACTAGATCCTCCAACGTCGCGCTCTACCTGGACTAGATCCTTCCAACGACGCGCTCTACCTGGACTGGATCCTTCTAAGTCCATGAAAATAAGGAGACAGAAGAGTTTAGGCTGTGAATTCAAACAGATCCAGCCTCAAGGAAGGAAGGAAGGAAGGCAGGAAGGAAGGAAGGCAGGAAGGAAGGAAGGAAGGAAGGAAGGAAGGAAGGAAGGAAGGAAGGAAGGAAGGAAAGAAAAAGGTAAAGACTAACAAGGTTCAAAGAGTGGAGAAGACTCCTGAAGGTGGACGTATTCATGGCTGGAATCGTCCAGAAGAGACGCCTCCTGAGGTCAGACGGGTCAGACTCCAGAAGAACCAAGCAACACGCTGTCACCAGCGTCTCCTTCAGGAGGATGGAGGCCTGGAGCAAAGCCAACCCAGGGAGGAGCCCTCTGGCTGCGCCTCCTGTCTGGGAGCGGATCATGTAACCGCCTCCTTCATCCATCACCGGACGGCGAGGACGGAGCGCGTTCCCTCCAAAGACAGAACCGTGGTTTCATTTCCTCCGTTTATTTCCATTCCAGAGTTACAGGCGACTAATAGCGGAAGGGTCAGAGGTCAGCAGATGTAACCAGATCTCCCCGTGACCTTCAGCGGTCAGTTATGATGCACGACCCGAGGAGAGAGGAGCAGGAGAAGGAGGTCTAAACAAAAGCAAGAGGATGATTGATGTGAAGGAAACGAGCTCCATGATGTTCAGTCCGTCATATTTTAGACGTTTCTCTTCTTCAGACACCGAACTTTGACCCCGAACGTCTCCACATTTACAGTTCCTTCCTTCTTTACCAATAAAAACATAATTTAGATCAAATCAAATGATCAAACCTCTAATTGAAGACAAATGTGGACGAAACATCTAAACTGACGAGATGTAAGCAGCTGTTTGGTTGGAGGCGACGTCTCTGAGGAGAAACGGAGAATAAGTATCAGATTATAGATCTGCTCAGTAGATCTATGACTGGTTATTTTCCCCAGTGATTACCAGAGCTATCTCTATAGATCTGCTGCTATAGGCTTAGACTGCTGGAGGACATAGGGACCCCTTTTTCATCATTCAATCTCAGCCTCATAGCAGTTTTTAATGAACCTGGTTTAAAGACTCGGTTTTATTTGAAGGTTTTCCAGATATTTATTGCCTAGATAATCATGAGTTAAAAGCTTTAGACTCCAACCAGCGCAGGAGGTGAAGAGCAGACTGGTTTCAGTGGTTTTGGAGCCAGTCTCCAGAATCTCTGAGGACCTTCATCTTTTTTCCCAGAATCCTTTGCTCTGAATGTCACTCATGCCATCCGAGCGTTGTTGTTTGGGATGTTCAGACCACAGGAGGACATGTTGTTCTCTTCTCAGACGTCCCATCCGAGCCTCTGAGGTCTGAACGGGTTGTTCTGCTTTGGGACCTGAAAGCAGGAAACAAACGTCCTCATAGATCTGGAACAACAAGAGTGGCTCTGTTTACGTCCTTTCATCTGAAACCCAGAAACCTCCTGGAGAGGATTAAACTTCTGAGGATCTGTGGCTGATCAGAGGGGCTGGCTTCAGTCTGACCAAAGATGGAGGCCTTCATCAGGAAGCAGCGGAGCGGCCATGTTTCTCCTGACATTCCTCCTCGCGGTGCTTCCAATAAAGGCGCCTCAGTGCAGAATCATGTGTTCCCGTGTCCAAATAAAAAAGCTTTTATTTATACAGGACTCCCAGCCGCGCCTGGACACTCATAAAAGTCTCTGGGTTTTATTTGCCTCGCCGCGGATCATGTGCGTTTTATCCTGAGACACTTGACCCTGCAGCTGTCCTGTTAGCAGCTTCCTCTGCATTCCAGACGCAGCAGCACAGAGGCTCAGTGTGCGAGGAACGTCTGCCAGTAAAGCGCCGCGCAGATGTTTCTGTAAGGAGAGAGGAGACGGAACCGCCCACCGACCCGTCCGTCCAGATGTGTCCCAACCATGGAGTAATCCAGCCCAGGCCTGGAAGGTCCAGGCATTTCCTCTGGAGCCCATAAACCCGGACGGACGGCGGTGGCGGCGGCTCAGAGGAGGACGAGTCAGTCCTCTGATCCCTCCGGGGTTCTGGAGGATTCTACGGATCAGAACCGACAGGGAAGATGAACCCAAAGCTTCCAGATCTCCTGTTTCTGCAGAACAAATCGGGGTTCTGGTAGAACATGTGGAAAAGGTTCCCTTTCAGGTGGTTCTGAAGAAGTTCTGATAAGTTCTGATTCTTCCCAGAAGACCTTAAAGAACAGATTTACTAATGAAGGAAATGTTTTTATTGTAATAAAAGTTAGTCCGTGAGGCAGACACCCTGTCTACTTTTAAGGCTAGGCTTAAAACTTTCCTTTTTGATAAAGCTTCTAGTTAGAGTGGCTCAGGTTATCCTGATCTATCTCTATAGTTCTGCTGCTATAGGCTTAGACTGCTGGAGGACATAGGGACCCCCATTTCCTTTTTCTATGTCTGCTTCTGTCTCCTTGAACCCCAGTGGGCCTCAGCAGATGGCCGCTCACACTGAGCCTGGTTCTGCTGGAGGTTTCTTCCTGTTCAAAGGGAGTTTTTCCTCTCCACTGTCGCTACAAGCATGCTTAGTGTGAGGGATTGCTGAAGAGTCAAGGAGTCGATGCAATCAGCTGGTTTTCCTTAGATAGAAAACTTTGAATCAATCTGACTGGATGATCTGGTGAACTGGAAAGTGACCTGAGATGACATGATGTGAATTGGAGCTACAGAAATAAACTGCATAGAATTTAAATTAATGACTAATACATTGAGTTCAACCCAAAACTAATTTCTCTCCCAAAACAAAAAGCGGTGTCAGACTTCATTGTCTTCTAGAAAGCAGCTGATTGGCTCATTTGGATCACGTGCAGCCTGGAGCCGGACGCTCCCCAGGGCTTTACCGTATTAACAGGAGAAGAGGAGCAAGGGAAATTAGACACTGTTGTTAGACACATGCAATGATTTATAAATGTTTTAAATCAGTTTGGGTCCGGATCTGGACCGCGGTCCGCTAATCCTCCGCAGCAGCCCAACTAAGCCTGGTTTTAGTTTAGAAAACATGCAAATAGAAACGGATGAACGGGTCCCCCCCTTTGGAATGGGGGTCGTTTGGCGTCTTTGTTAGCCTGCAATGCCCCATACCTGTCTATGTCTCTGAAAGGGGGGTCGTTAGAGGGAGTTGTTGGCCTGGCTGAACAGGTGAGGTCTTCTGTTCTCCTGTATGGGGTTGTGGGAAGGAATCAACTCTATCGCTGCATTGGAGGTTTTAAAAAGTCCACCTCCTCCGTTTATGGTTGGTTTTCCTTTCTTGACTTAGAAATGAGGTAAGTGGACATCTGGTACCGTCTGCTGTCCAGATTGATCCAAATCAGAACCAGAACCTGATGGACCCGTCCTCCTTCAGTGGAGTTTCTACTTAAACACCAAACTAATGGAACCCCACCGCGCCATGAGGAGGCGCCGTTCGATGGCCCGGACCGAAGGAGGCGTGGATGCTGCAACCCGCAGTGATCTGAAAGACATCAGCACATGATGGTGGTTCTAGTTCTGTTAGGTGGGGCCTGCAGGCTGAATGTACGGCGGTCCGAGGTCCCGCAGGCTAGTTTACGTGTTCACTGCGCCATTTTTGCGTTTGGCGTGTCGGGTGCAGCTCTTTCAGGCATCTGACCTGCATCCAGAGAGGAAGACGCCAACCGGGGAGCTTCTAGAGCAAATTCACCAAAGTCTCACCAGGTTCTGACTCTGGATTCATCTGGACAACGACAGGAACAGGGCGTCTCATCATCATCATCATCATCATCACTAGAGGCCTTTTTGACGCCAGAAACGCAGCGGGTCTGAACACACCTGAGGTTCTGGATCTGATGCATCAGTACCCATCAGAAGACGGTGGCGACCAACTCTGATGCTCTGGGAAACCCATCGAGCTTCCTCTGGGTTCTGGTTTTTAAATGTGCCCTCTAGTGGCGGTTTGAAGGCATGGCAGCTCAGCGGTCTCCCTATGACCCTCCTGTCGTTTGGTCAGTCGCTGATGTCCTCCTGTCGTCCTTTCTGACAGCGGGGATCAAACTGGTTTTCTATGAGACACAGCAGGACTGGTTGAGTCTCTGCGTTTCTATTTCAGCCCGGCTGAGTCATAGGTCAGAGCTGAGAGGCTTAACAAACACAGAAACATTCCTGTGAAGAAGCTGCGGTCCAGGATGAGTGGAAGCGCTGCAGAGATGCTGTGGATGTTTGGAAGGAGTAGGTGGCAGTTTGTGCAGAGAAAATGTCAGCATGCCTCCTTTGTTTCTCTTTCGCCTCACGTTGTCCTGCTCCTCCCACGCCGTGACGGTGATGAATCACCTTCACACGGGAGGTCGCTTTGAAGGGAAGGCGCTGGGCCCCCGCCGGCCCCCGCCGGCCCCACCTTCCTCTCTGATAGATGTGTCTGATGACAGGCAGCTGCAGCACGCCACTCGGACATGTCAACGTCGTCTGGCCGCCACCCCGCCTGCTTTACCATTTAACCTGAGGGTCAAATGGTAGGAGCATGGGTCAAAGGTCAGAGATAAGCTGCTGTTGCACCTTATCGCTGCTTCACCTGTGGGACACATGATATGGAAAGTAGGAGGATGAATCCATCGTCTGAACTTGGAGGACTGGGAGAGCTGCGCCTGGTCTGAAGATGAGCAGAGAACCAGGGATCGGAGTTTAACGGCGGTTCTTTCTGGAAGTTTTCCCCTGAGTGGATCAGTGGATCATCTCGGCCAGATGAAGGTCCGAGATGTTAGCTCTGATGGTTCAGAGAGAAGGAACAAGTTCTCAGGAGGACAAGGAGGAGAAACACTTTAGCTCACAGTCAGTCCAACATGGAGGTCAGAGGTTCTGATGAAGAGCAGAGAGGAGGTTGGCCTCACCAACTGGGTCTCCTGGGATGTAATAACCTCAGAGTAGCTAGCTCTGCCTGATGTTCTCAACATCTAAAGCCACAATCGGCCTACAGCTAAGGAACGGACCTCTAATGCTGCGTTCAGACCGCACGCAGCAGAGGCAGCAAGTCTACACCCAAAGTCAATGGTTGACGCTCATCAAGGCGCAACAAAAGGTCCAGCCGCGCGTCTGAGAAATAATCTCTGAAGGCAGGATGGTAATCTGGATGAACTGACTGCACAGACCATGTTTTCAGGAGGACTTTCTCACTTCAACATAGATTCTAACTACTTTCTACCCGCTGATCACAGCTAATATAGCCGCCATTGTTCCAGGCAGAGAAAGGGTAGGTAGCTCCGCCCACCGTGCATCAGACCCACTTTACCACCGTGCAGCTAGATGCTTCAGTCGCGCATCAAAACTAAACTGGTAAAAGCATAAAAAACGAAGCAGCAGACGCGTTTTAGCTGCTCCTGCTGCTTCTGGTCTGAACGTAGCGTCTCTGAACGTAGCGTCTCTGATCGTAGCGTCTCTGAACGTAGCGTTAGCTTTTTGGTCTCCATTGATGTAAACCAGACTGGAAGGAACCAAACTACTTGTTGACAACAAACACGTTTCTGTGAGAACGTCCTCTGGACGTCCCTTCAACATGGAGGAGGCTCTGTCATGCTCAGGGCCCTTTTACATCTTCTGGACCTCTGCAGGGTCCAGTGAAATCTCCAGACTATCAGGGATCGTAGAGGGTCTCAGCAGTAGGTCAAAGGTCAGAGAGGAACACATTGGACTGATCTGAGGGGCCCCTAGGAGCCCTGACCTCCATCCTACTGAGCAGGACTTCTGTGGTAATTGTGATGTTTTTAGTTTCAGATTGTATAGAAATGTTGGAGCCTTTTAAAGATCATCAGGTTGGAGAACAAAGGAGCAGCAGAGGATGTTTGTCTAGAGACAGAAATGGTTTCTCCTTGATGAAGTAGACGCCATTAAAGACAATCCAGCAGCTTCAAGTCCACGTCCAAGGCTGTCGGTGTTTACCTTCAAACAAGCCGAGTAACCCGAGAGCGCTGACCCCGGGGCCACGCACCGTATCATAGGCAGGATCAGCGGCGTTATCTCCACCCATCTCTGGAGCTTTAACCAGCCCATCCACCTCTGCTTGACCCCTGACCTCCCTGCAGCCCCTCACACCTGCCTGCGTCTGTAGGGATCCAGTTCCTCTGACTTTAAATCAGATTTTATCCTACTTTGCTTTGGATTGGAGGGATTTAGGATCCATTTACACAAAAACCTCATTTTATCAGAAAGAAATGTCCTTTTATTTAGAAAAAATTATAAATATTTGTTGTCTGAGGAACAGAGGAGCTCTGCAGCCTGTAGAGAAGTTCCTTCCCTCTGCAGGATTTAACCCACGACCTTCTGCGGCGTCCAGCTGCCCGGCGGTCGGCCCGGCCACCGGCGCAGATTTAGAGAGCGGCCTGTCAAAATGTTGATGCTAGGAGCAGAAATGTTGCTCCGCCAAGTGGCTCTAAAAGGAAAACAGCAGTTAGGGTCCAGGAAGGAAACTGATGAGGTGGTGCAGACATGTAGATAAGAACCTGCAGCGCGTTTGAGCTGCAGATGATATAAGCTGAACACGGTCAGCAGCTGGATGGAGGCGGATTTTAGGGTTAAAGCTGCCTTCATCTTTATTCCCAGTGGGAAAAGATTATTTAACTGTTTGCTCCTGTTAATTAAACGAAGATCGATGGATTTAATCTTTGGTAGAGAGAGAACAGTTCATCTTATTGCACGTAATCAGCCCTGTTCTGGACGATTCACCATCAGGCCATACTAGGCAGTTCCTGGTTCTGGATAAAAATCATTCTGCTAAAATTCCATCAGAACGCTGATAATGTTAACGCTGATCATGGCTTCTGTCGTGGAGAAAACTGTTTGCTGGAACCAAAGATGAAAGCCTGCAGATTCACATCAGAGGCGCCGCCATGTGGGAAAACGTTCTTCTGGAAGAACGGCTCCAGCCGCAGCTTCTGATGGTGCACCGCTCTTTTTTGGGTCTGAGTCAGAGGCTCTGCTGTGGCGAGCGTGCACAGACATCAAAAAACAAGAACATCCTGTAACGCGTGTCAGCGAACACTTCAGAGGATCAGCTGGAAGGAGAAACGCTTCCAGGTAGCAGATGGGCCATTCGAGGGCCGGCGTCCGCATCGCCGCTGGCATCTCAAAGCAGGCGGGATGGACTCCAGGCCCCGTCTGACCCGGTCCTAACTGGAGCTCAGCCATCTGGTTCTGAGTCTTCAGTCTGGGTCCCAGAAACAGAAGTTAATCTTCAACGTCTTCCAATGTGGGGAATGAAGAAGAAGCAGGAGACGGAGATAAAGTCTGAATCCAGAGGTTCTCAGCAGAAAAGGTTCTTAATCTGTGAGATTAGGACATGATGTTCATACGTGGTCCAGACGCCTCCAGTCTGCAGCAGAAGGAGGTTTTATAATCTGGTGGAGATAAGGATTATCAGAGGTTTCCTCTGCTTTCCATCAGCTGTTTGCTTAGAAGATCTTTGCTGCTCTAATCATTCGTTTAAACAAACATTATGTTTGTTTCCTGCGTCTTCTTCCAACCATCAGCCTTTGGTCTTAACGGTGTCCTTATCTTCAACGAATTAACCGGACTGAGAGGCTGAAAACGAGCTCGATAAGAAAGACTTAAACTCACACAGAAAGAAAATTTTATTGATACAATTACTTTAGTGTTTGGCGCTCAGACCTCGGCAGGAAACATTAGCGCTGAATTATGTTTGATCTGCATGAACAGGATTAAAGAACGGGGCTGTTTCCCCCCCAGGCCTGAAACTGGTGGTGGAGTGGAGATCTATGTTGGGTCAGTCTATAGACTGCTGGTTGGAGAGATGGTCTGCTGAGCTGCATTTAGCTTCACTCAGGGACCTGGAAGATGGAAGATGGATAACACAGGTTGTTAGAACCTGTCCATGATGAGCAAGCATGGAGCGACAGTGGAGAGGAAAAACTCCACATAGGAACAAACCTCTGGCAGAACCAGGCTCAACATGGCGGTCTGCTGCCGACCGATGAAGCTTTAGCTAAGATGGTGGAGGAGGGTTGAATCAGGGTCATCTGAATTACAGTCAGACGTACCGTAACCGCTACCTGCACCTTGGATTGGAGACCTTTAACCCCTTAAGCTCAGAGGGTCTTAGGAGCAAATTCTACCTGAAATTCCATCTGTGAATTAAAGCAAGTTCAGCTCCCAAACTACACATTGGAAATAAAATTGTTTGTATTTGTTTGACAGAAAGACATTTAGTAATAATAAACTGTTTTAAATGTCACCAGGTCTGATTTATTGGTGATTAAACAAAGAAAAAATGAAAAAGAAAATTAGCAAATTTTCCAAAATAAACTTCTTGAAAGCCCATTTGAAACTCTGGATGAACCCTCAGACTTTATAGATCCACATCTAGACTAGAACTCAAGCAAAATGGGAGTGAATAGCGCTAGAATGAAGCAGAATGATGAAAAAGGGGTCCCTATGTCCTCCAGCAGTCTAAGCCTATAGCAGCAGAACTATAGAGATAGATCAGGATAACCTGAGCCACTCTAACTAGAAGCTTTATCAAAAAGATCCACATCTGGACTAGAACTCAAGCTAATCTGGACTGAATCAGTTGAAGCATGTTTGTTCCACAAAGGTTTTAGTGAGCAGAGAGTTAGGAGGAAATGGGATTTTAGCACAATGGCGCCAAAAGAGGCCAAAATTATGCATAAATGCATTTTTCCACTCATAAAAGGGAATCTGGTCAGACAAATATGCTGTTTTCCATTATAGGAGACCTTCTGCATGAGGCAAAGCTTTGCTCCTTAGCTTTAGCTGTTAGTTCATTGAAATTTACCAATAAAATCACCAAACTGAATAGAAAATAAGAGTAACAGAGCAGCTAATGTAACGCATGCCGGTTCCATCACCTGAAATGGTCGCACAATGACCTCCAACAAGGTCTGAGCCCTAGTTTCCAATGATGGCGGCCATTAGGGGGCGGGGCTAAAGATGAATACCTGCTGTTGCAGAGTCACACATGTCAGGTGGGATTTTAAATCTCATTTTATTTGTTTACGCAGCTATAAAACTAAAAGTATTTGTCAAAAAATGATTTTTGAAACATGTTTTAGACCTCAGTTGGGCGCTGTACCACGCCCGCAGGGCTGAAGGGGTTCAGATGAACTTTAGATGCTGACTGGGCTTCATGGAGACGTGGTTAACAGCTGGTTATCTGGTGTCGGAGGCGGATGAAGGTGAGTATTCAGTTTATTCAGTTGAACTTCCTCCGAGGCTCAATCAGAGGCTGGTTATCCAGAGTGAACTCTGACCTCTGAAGGTAGAACCGGAAAAACCTGAAGTTTCTCTGTGGGGTGAGAAGGTTCTGGAAAGACTGAGGTACTTGTCTCAGCATCCCGAGTCAGGATCTGAAGTGGGGGGGCGGCGGGTCTGAAGGAGGAGGATTAAATGAAGAGCTGGGTGTCTTGTTAAGGTGGACTGAAGAGGGTCAGTCTTCTCCAGCGAGCATTCCTCCTGTTTCAGCCATCACCCAGCACCTCCTAAAAGCAGACAGGACGATGGAGAGCAGCACGCCTGGACCCCAGCCTCCCCCCCCGCCCCGCCGCCGGGGCTGAGAGAGGTTTCTACCAGCAATCACCCCATGGATCACTTTTAACGACGCCGCCAGAGGAGACCGCCAGCACTGATCTGAATGAAGGGATTATCTGGGAAATGGAGCGAGGATCTTCTTTCTACACGTTTCTTTTTTTTCTTCTTAGAAGTGTTTTCATTGATGTCAAACTCTTGTCCTTCTCCTTTCGGTTCCCCAGCACACATGATTTACGCTTCCTCTGCATTTTAGGGAAGTTATTTACAGGCAGAACTTCTCCTGCGCGTTCCTTCCAAAACCGCAGCAGTTTGCTTCTGCTGTTGAGGCCTGGGCTTCATCACCCCTACATCCACCAACAGGGAGGGATTAGAGAAATTAAACACAATTACAGAATACCTGACATAGTTGGAAATAGTAAACCAGCACCACAACAGCCAGTAACAGTATTTAACAGGCTGCTTCAATAAAAGGCTGTTTGGACCATTTTAAAGGTTTTAAAAGAGGAGATTTAGCAAAAACAAGCAAACTGAGGATTAAATTCCACAGATCTAACTGATACGCTGGAAAAATGACCTGAAATAAGACTTAAATTAAGTGTATTTATCCTTAATTTGAGTAGGTAAATGAGATAGTTTGCCAATGGATTTGGTATTTTAATAATTAGATATTATGCACTTGAAATAAGACACTGTAATTGTGTTTTCTTATTCTAAATCTAAATAGTCTTGTTCCTTTGGTAATATGCCTATTTTACCTCCTCAATCCAAGAACAAATGCACTTATTTTAAGAAAAAATTACCTATATCTATATCTAGATTTCGATTTTTTTTCCAGAGCAGGATCTATAAAATAGACATTTAGCTTCAAGAAGCTAAGAGTTCAGGCAGGTTGTTGCTTCTTCAAACCCATCCTGACCCCGATTGGTCAGAACCTGCATGGCTCCCTATGATAGCTGAAATAAATCCTTCTAGTTGCTGAATTAGTAAGAGAGGATTGAAGTGACACACGAGCGTAACGGACGTGGATCTGATGAGAAACTGTGAACAATAGAGAGCTTATAGTAACAGCTATTCAAAATGTTCCCACTTTCTTTGATGGGTCATTGGCTGGTCTTTGGTTGGTCTTTGGTTGGTCATTGGCTGGTCTTTGGTTGGTCATTGGCTGGTCTTTGGTTGGTCTTTGGTTGGTCTTTGGCTGGTCTTTGGCTGGTCCTTGGCTGGTCCTTTGTTGGTCTTTGGCTGGTCTTTGGCTGGTCTTTGGTTGGTCTTTGGCTAGTCCTCGGCTGGTCCTTGGCTGGTCTTTGGCTGGTCCTTGGCTGGTCTTTGGCTGGTCCTTGGCTGGTCCTTTGTTGGTCTTTGGCTGGTCTTTGGCTGGTCTTTGGTTGGTCTTTGGCTGGTCTTTGGCTGGTCCTTGGCTGGTCTTTGGCTGGTCCTTGGCTGGTCCTTTGTTGGTCTTTGGCTGGTCTTTGGCTGCTCTTTGGTTGGTCTTTGGCTGGTCTTTGGTTGGTCTTTGGCTGCTCTTTGGTTGGTCTTTGGCTGGTCTTTGGTTGGTCCTTAGCTGGTCCTTGGCTGGTCTTTGGTTGGTCTTTGGCTGGTCTTTGGTTGGTCCTTGGCTGGTCCTTGGCTGGTCTTTGGTTCGTCTTTGGCTGGTCTTTGGTTGGTCCTTGGCTGGTCCTTGGCTGGTCTTTGGCTGGTCTTTGGTTGGTCCTTGGCTGGTCTTTGGCTGGTCTTTGGCTGGTCTTTGGTTGGTCTTTGGCTGGTCTTTGGTTGGTCTTTGGCTGCTCTTTGGTTGGTCTTTGGCTGGTCTTTGGTTGGTCCTTGGCTGGTCCTTGGCTGGTCTTTGGCTGGTCTTTGGCTGGTCTTTGGTTGGTCCTTGGCTGGTCCTTGGGTGGTCTTTGGCTGGTCTTTGGCTGGTCTTTGGCTGGTCTTTGGTTGGTCCTTGGCTGGTCCTTGGCTGGTCTTTGGCTGGTCTTTGGCTGGTCTTTGGCTGGTCTTTGGTTGGTCTTTGGCTGGTCTTTGGTTGGTCTTTGGCTGCTCTTTGGTTGGTCTTTGGCTGGTCTTTGGTTGGTCCTTGGCTGGTCCTTGGCTGGTCTTTGGCTGGTCTTTGGCTGGTCTTTGGTTGGTCCTTGGCTGGTCCTTGGGTGGTCTTTGGCTGGTCTTTGGCTGGTCTTTGGCTGGTCTTTGGTTGGTCCTTGGCTGGTCCTTGGCTGGTCTTTGGCTGGTCTTTGGCTGGTCTTTGGCTGGTCTTTGGTTGGTCTTTGGCTGCTCTTTGGTTGGTCTTTGGCTGGTCTTTGGTTGGTCCTTAGCTGGTCCTTGGCTGGTCTTTGGCTGGTCTTTGGCTGGTCTTTGGTTGGTCTTTGGCTGGTCTTTGGTTGGTCCTTGGCTGGTCCTTGGCTGGTCTTTGGCTGGTCTTTGGCTGGTCTTTGGTTGGTCCTTGGCTGGTCCTTGGCTGGTCTTTGGCTGGTCTTTGGCTGGTCTTTGGCTGGTCTTTGGTTGGTCCTTGGCTGGTCTTTGGTTGGTCCTTGGCTGGTCTTTGGCTGGTCTTTGGCTGGTCTTTTCTTGGTCCTTGGCTGGTCTTTGGCTGGTCTTTTCTTGGTCTTTGGCTGGTCTTTTCTTGGTCTTTGGCTGGTCTTTTCTTGGTCTTTGGCTGGTCTTTTCTTGGTCTTTGGCTGGTCTTTTCTTGGTCTTTGGCTAGTCCTCGGCTGGTCCTTGGCTGGTCTTTGGTTGGTCCTTGGCTGGTCTTTGGCTGGTCCTATGCTGGTCTTTGGCTGGTCTTTTCTAGGTTCTTGGCTGGTCCTTGGCTGGTCTTTGGTTGGTCCTTGGCTGGTCTTTGGTTGGTCCTTGGCTGGTCTTTTGCTGGTCCTTAGCTGGTCTTTGGTTGGTCCTTGGCTGGTCTTTTGCTGGTCTTTGGCTGGTCTTTGGCTGGTCCTTGGCTGGTCTTTGGTTGGTCCTTGACTGGTCTTTGGCTGGTCTTTGGTTGGTCCTTGGCTGTTCCCCTATAAATCATTTTTAAACATCAATCTTTGAACTAAAATATTCTCTCTGTCATGATATGTGGACATTAAGATCTGAAGAGAAGCGCCATCTCCTGGTCAGACCCTGTAATTCACTGTTCCATTGGCAAAATGGTGGAGTCAGAGTAAAAATTAAATGCAAGAGGGGGTCACAGTGCCTGGAAGTTGGAGAGGATTTCGCTGAGAGTTTGAGGGAAGGAGGTGTGGAGCTTGACTGGAGGTCATCAGGAGAGGATAAGGAGCAGCTGAACTAGAGAGGGAGGCTGATTAACAGAGGCACTAAGAGAGACTTGATCAATTCTATTCAGTTTATTTCTATAGCTCCAATTCACATCATGTCATCTCAGATCACTTTCCAGTTCACCAGATCATCCAGTCAGATTGATTCAGTTTTCTAAGGAAAACAACTCGATTGCATCGACTCATTGACTTTGACTTTGCAACAATGACATGAACAAACTGAAATTGATCAGCTAGATAAGATTCAATTTTTTAAATCTTTAATTCCTTT
The DNA here is from genome assembly GCF_016077235.1 of Cyprinodon tularosa. NCBI lineage: Eukaryota > Metazoa > Chordata > Actinopteri > Cyprinodontiformes > Cyprinodontidae > Cyprinodon > Cyprinodon tularosa. Next base: position 13,583 of record NW_024039431.1, on the reverse strand, counting down.
AATTCCAACAAGCTATTCAAGTCTTTCTAAAAGAATATTCTGATCAACTGGATCAAATGCAGCACTGAGATCCAACAGGACGAGCACAGATACAAGTCCATTATCTGAGGCCATGAGAATATCATTAGTGACTTTCACCAGAGCTGTTTCAGTGCTATGATGAGCTCTAAAGCCAGACATAAACTCTTCAAAAAGTTCATTATGGTGGAAGTGATCGCACACTTGTTTGGCAACTACTTTCTCAAGAATTTTGGATAAGAAAGGAAGATTGGATATAGGTCTATATTTGACCAAGTCATCTGGGTCAAGAGACGGTTTCTTAAGCAGAGGTTTAATTCCAGCAACCTTAAAAGCTTTAGGTACATATCCCTGTAACAGAGATAGATTAATCACATCTAAAATGGAGGAGGAGATCAAAGGGAATACCTCCTTAAATAACCTGGTTGGAACTGGATCTAACATACAAGTTGAAGGCTTAGATGAAGACAATAATTTTGCTAACTCTGAAAGTTTAACTGGATCAAAGCAGTCTAAACCCGGTTCAGATTCCATGACTACCTCAGATGTTGCCCCCCCCTCCAGAGATTGTCAGGTTTTGGTTCTACTTAAGTTTCATCTTTAAGTTTTTATTGATTTTATTTCCATTTTGTGATATTCTAGTTATTTTTTATTGTATTTAAGTTCTTAGATATTTCTTTTTTGTCCTCTTGTGTCACTCTCCTTTCCCCTAGCTCCCTTCTAGACTCCCCTGTTCACACCTGCTCCCAATCTGCTAATTAGCCTGGTCTTTGCTTCTTTCTCCCATATTTCTCCTCCTGTTCAGTCACCGTTTGCTGCTTTGTCATCATTTCTTTGCACCATTATTGTGAGTATTCCTGTTTTTTTTTTTTTTTTACTGCTGCCTTTTTTTTGGATATTTAACTCTGTAAGAAAGCACCTTCAGTTTCAGTCTGCCCTAACAAACCTCCACCCATCCTGACAGAGATAAACAAATCATAGTTAGAGGAGTACTAATAATCGTATTTATAATAAATCCCATAAAACCATTGCTGCTAAGAGCAGGTGGAATGGATGGTTCAACAGAGCTATGGCTCTGGGTGAGTTTGGCAACTGGAGAACTTTTACCGTTGTAAAGTAACTGCAGGTTCCTCTGAGGATCATCATGATGTCCATAAACGGAAATGATGGAGGGGGGGTTAGCATTAGGCATTACTAGACAGTTGCCTAGGGCCCCAAGTTCCTGGGGGCCCCATAAAACTCTGTTTACATGTATGGTTAATACAACTATTCCTCATTTGTGCAAATTATGTTTTTGATGAAACAAAATGTCATAAGAATGCTTATAATTGTAAGAGTGTTTCAGCCCCCCCCCTTCAGTGTCCACCATATTGGATCAGTCCATTTGGTGCACAAACGATGCGAAGAGCAGTGTTGCCAACTTAGCGCTTTAGTCGCTATATTTAGCCACTTTTCAGACCCCTCTAGCACTTTGATTTCTAAAAAGCTCCTAGCGCCAAATCTAGAGACTTTTTTCTGCTACTGGAGACTTTGGAGACAACATCTAAAAGCAGCGAACTCTGCTCTCCAGAGCGAGTAGATTGGTAACCCCGCCTCCTGCTCTCCTCTATCTTGTCTGCTGTCATGATTCATGCAGCTATTATTTCATCCAAATGAAAAATGGAGAACAGAGAAGCAGATCATGGCTTGTCTACAGTGAAAAGAAGGACTGGGTTATTTACTTTGGCCTTTTTGGAAACACAGGAAGGAGCAATCAGCTAAGTGAGCTTAGTGCTTGGAAAAAATCTTTCATTCCTTTAGAGACAGCATGAAAAGTCAGCTGAGTACAAAACATAGAGAGGAAAACAAGAAGAAAAGGGACAAGAAGAGAGGGACACAACCTAGAACAGATAATGGATGTCTATTCTCAATCAGAGGGGCCCCTGTCTGTCCTTGCCTAGGGCCCCACATTTCCTAAATCCGCCCCTGGATGGAAGCTGATGTCATATCAGATCCCAGCCATCATCTCCTCTCCGTCCTTCTTGACGTCTGTCTGTCCTTCTTTGCTGTTTTTCCAGGACTGCTTCCAGCTGCTTCTAATCCTACTTTCTCTGCTCTAATGTCTTATTCAAAGAAACGTTCCTTGCTCTGCGTCGGTATTATTGTTTCTGGGAAAATGAATCTTTTGCAAATTAGGGAATTTTCCCCCTACGGTCTTGGAGGAGGCTGTGATGGTTTGGACAGGCGGCCCACATGTTCCGGATAACCTGGAACGCAGATCCAGGATCATTCAGCTCGGGGGAGGGTTGAACTAATTCCAACGGCTCCAGCGGTTTTAAGTAGTGAAACCGGTCCAGACCCGTAAAGTTCTGATGCAGCAGATTCACTCAGAGGGTGCTGAGCCTGCAGGGCCGAGTTCAGGGCAACACGACCCGAGATGACTTCTCCTGAGGGTCCAGAAGCGTTCCCTTATCTTCCTCTCAGCCTCTTCCTCTTCATCTCCTCCCTTATATCCCAACATGTGGTCTTCATCAGATAAATCAAGAGGGTGGTGGGTGTTGCTGGGATGTGGGAGTGGGCGGCAGTAAGTGGGTGTGATGGCGGAGGAAGACGGTACTGGTCACATGGTGCGGGAGCGTTGGGCTCTGACATCATAAACAAACATGTCACTGTTGTTCAAGACACCAAAGTCAGTCTGGAGCTTAAATCTGCTTCCAGTCAGACTCTGCTGGTTATTACAGGTAAAAACATCCATTTTACAGCCAATAGTGGAGCTAATTTTCCTCCGCTGCATCGTTTACTCCCTGATTTACTGGCTGCAATAATGTGGAAGAAACCCCAACGGTTCCCAGCTGGATGTGATGTGGCATTGATATCAGCTCTGAAATGAAATAAAACACAATAAATCTACAGTTTAATTTTTCTCTGAGCAGGAATCCTGCTGTTAGCTGAACCAAAGCTTCAGACTTGATATTTGCAATAAATCAGCGGAGTTTTGTTTGGGTTTTAAAGTCGTACAGAAACCATATTTAAATTACAAATCATTCTGGCTTAAACATGCATATAAGTTTATCAGACGATATGTCTTAAAATCTGTGTTTTTTCCGTTATCTTCTGCAGGCCAGTTAGTTCTACGTCAGCCTGAACACCTAAATTTATCCAATCATATATCAACGCTCATCTGTCAATCAAATGTTTTCGGTCATAGCATCTTGATTCATGTGTCGCAGCTAATATACGCAACGGTTGAAACCAGAATCCTTTCCTTTCCCATTGAGTTGCGTCCCAGTGTTCACGGGGATGGACGTCTGTGTCTTCGGCAGGCGTAGAGCTAACAGAACTGGCAGCGTTGCGAGGCAAGGGCTCAAACATGTACGGCTGGAAGCCTTCTACACCAAACCAAGCTTCTGCCGCCCTGGCGTCCTCTTCCACAACATCTTCGTCCCCGCTTTCCTCCTCTAAATAAAAAATGGATGACGGAGGAGACTCAGCCACGACCTCCGACACTAAACTCTCCTCCTCTTGCATGTTTCCGCTGTCCATAGCGTTCCTTGACAGCGTCGTTTCTAAGTCACCAATTTAGTGCTACTTGGTCCCAATGGAATTTCCCATTGGGAACCTGCTAGCACTAAGCTGCTAACTGGTTAGCAATTTAGTGCTACTTGGTCCCAATGGAATTTCCCATTGCGAACCTGCTAGCGCTAAGTTGCTAACTGGTTAGCATCTTAGTGCTACTTGGTCCCAATGGAATTTCCCATTGGGAACCTGCTAGCACTAAGCTGCTAACTGGTTAGCAATTTAGTGCTACTTGGTCCCAATGGAATTTCCCATTGGGAACCTGCTAGCACTAAGATGCTAACTGGTTAGCATCTTAGTGCTACTTGGTCCCAATGGAATTTCCCATTGGGAACCTGCTAGCACTAAGCTGCTAACTGGTTAGCAATTTAGTGCTACTTGGTCCCAATGGAATTTCCCATTGCGAACCTGCTAGCGCTAAGTTGCTAACTGGTTAGCATCTTAGTGCTACTTGGTCCCAATGGAATTTCCCATTGGGAACCTGCTAGCACTAAGCTGCTAACTGGTTAGCAAGATGCTTCCCACAAACCGGCCACAACCAAACTTGCTTTCGAACCTTCGGTCACAACAATCCCGCCCCCTTGATAATCGACCAATCACATTCACTTTATTCACTCGTGTAAAGTCGGGCACCACTGGGAGAATTAATGCAACGTTTGGAACGGCTGCTTCTCTACGACTTTAAAGGAAAAGCCCGGTCATATTCATAAACTTCTGAAACTACTTTAAATATAAAAATATTCCATACCGACATGTTGTCATCAAGAAGTAGAAACCTGCGATCAATGCTCAATGTTTATTAGCCAGAAATAAGAGAAGGCTTTAGACTAGTTTTGGTCAAATAAAGAAGATATCAGTGGCGTGTGGCCAGTAGAGGGCACCAGATTAAGACTTTAATTAGAAAATTAACATAGTTTGAAATACATTAATATATTTTTTTACATATGCAAGATGAATATTTAATCTTTAATGATAAGTAAAGCCGTTTAGTTCATCGTTGAATTGGTGACTTATTTCACAAAATCTTGCTAAAGATGGGACCATCTTTAGGAGCAGCTCTCCTGCATCCTGAGCTGAAAGCAGCTTTTTTTGCAGCCCTCCTCCATCCACAGCGCTGACATCACAGTCGTCTGCTAGAAAGCGCGGCTGATTGACAGGTTTATAGGATTATTTAGCTCCAAGGCTCGGCTAACTGCATGCAGCGAGGCTAAGGCTTTATTCCGCTTTCCCTGCCTCCTTTTTCAGGTATAAATAATGATCCATTGCTTGTTCCATACTGACCGGACTTTTCCTTTCAATCCTGGTCATTCCTATAAAAATGTCCCTGATGCGGCTTCAGTCCTGAAGGGAAACCACCTTTCTAGTCTCTAAGCTGCTGTAGTTGCAGCAGTTGTCCTGCAGGGGTTCCCTAGAAGCCTCTGTCTGCATAACATGTTTTTCTACTAATGCTTTTTGCTCTCATGCATCCTGTTGAGCCATCCCTGAACGTCTTGGATGTTGCCTAAGACGAGGCGCTCCAGTGACTAATGCTCTGAGAAGGAACTGGGATTCTGGTTAACCCCTCAGGATCTGCTTTGAATGGGAGGTGGTTTCAGCGTCCTGCGTCATCCTGTTTCTGCTGGGAGAACCTGTGGCTGCGGCGGCGTGACGTCACTGTGTGCTCAGCAGAGTTTCTCAACCTTTGGATAATTCTACCTTTGCATCACAGCTGCCTGGTAGTTTCTGGTGTTTGTTCCTTTCAGCTCTGAGGTGGAGTCCAGGCTGGATCTGAGCTGCTGGCCTTCAGCTCAGCTTCTCAGGGTTGGTTTTTATTTAGAGCCAAATACTTTGGTCAATTGCAGTAAAAAGAAAAGTAAAAATATAATATAAAGACAGGATAAAAAAGTAAAATTACACCTTTCCCATATGAAAAATGTGTAAAATGAGGATCTAAGTATATATAATCAACAGCATTTATAATGCTGCTCAGTACCTAAATCACTATTATTGCAAAGGAGTGAAGTATTGAGGTTAATAAATAATAGATAATAAAATAAAATGATCCTGATTGGACACCAGAGAGCAGAAACTGTTTTATCCAGTCGTGGGCGGGGCCTAGGCCTTCAGTGGGCGCCCCTCATCTTAAACTACTTCTTATACTTTGTTCATATATTCGATTAGAAAATCCCTTTATTTTCCCACAAAGGGGGAAATTCTGGTGTTTACTGCAGCAAAAAGATTCTAGAAGAAAATGGTCACACAAATGTGGACCTTAGACAAACGCCTGAGAATAATGGGTAATATTACAGGTAATGGATATTTAAAATAGCAGCAACATCAGAGAGGTGCAAAATGAAAGCAGCAGGTTATTTAACTAAGACAGAAAATGTGTAAAAATCAGCATGAATGGAACCAATTTACTGAGGTTGATGGGAACAGTGGTGGTTCTAGAGTCTGCTTGGAGGAAGGATCTGTGATAACGCTCCCTGCTGCATTTAGGGTGTGTATAAATATATCAGACAGTTGGTCAAAATAAAGCCCATTTCTCTGCAGAGATCTTTTAGGGTCAGTAATCCATGCCTTTATCACTACCCGGCTGGATTACTGTTAGTGCCTTTAACATCGCTCAACTCCAGAGAACGCAGCACGTCTTTTATTCGACACTCGTAAATATGAGCACATTACCCCAATTTAGCCTCATTCCACTGGCTCCCTGTACATTTCAGGATTCATTTTAAGTCCTTTTATTTGTTCTTAAGTCTCTCGATGGTTTGTTCCATCTTATCTTTCTGAGTTGCTGCACCTTCATGCACCCCCTCCCTCCCGTTCACTCAGGTCAGCCAATCAGCTGCTTCTTCAGGTGCCAAAAACTAAAGGGAAGCTTTGGGGCCGTCATGCTTTCTCTGTGGAACCACCTTCCATTGCAGATTAAATCGTCTACTTTTTATGTAGTTTTAAATCGCTCTTAAAAACTCATCTTTTTGCCTTGGCTTTCAAAACTGTGTGTTTATTTTAGTCTGTGTAATGGTGTTATGATGTTTTACTGTACTGCACTTTGTTCCTTTGAGAAATGTTAAAGTGCTTTATCAATAAAGTTGGATTGGATAAATATATATAGGAATGGAAAATCCCTTTATTTTCCCACAATGGGGTAATTCTGGTGTTTACAGCAGCAAAATATTATAGAAAAAAAATGGACACACAAATGTTGACCTTAGAAAAAGGTATAAAAATAACATAAGGGAATGGATAATTAAAAATAGCAGCAACATCAGACATGTGCAAAATGACAGCAGCAGGTTATTTAACTAAGACAGAAAATGTGTAAAATTTAGCATGAATGGAACCAATTATTGAGGTTGTTGGGAACAGTGGTGGTTCTAGAGTCTTCCAGCTGCTGGGAGGAAGGATCTGTGATAACGCTCCCTGGTGCATTTAGGGTGCAGCAGATCATATATATATATATATATATATATATATATATATATATATATATATATAGTGTATATTTATCATTGCATAACAGTTACTTTGTTCACCATAAACAGATTTATTCAGCTTCTTTATCAAGCATTGTGTGCAGCATTATTAGCAATTATCATTGTCTGGGCAACCATAATGTTTTATGTCACCTGCCAACGTTCAGCCAATCATATATAGCGTAACGTCACTGGCACTGACCCAGCAGACCTGGTAGCCACAGCGGTGTCTCCTCTTTCAGATGTGGGTTCTCTCTGGTTCTCTACGACAGCCTGACTGCTCTCTCCTCCAGTGATGACAGCCACAGGTACCCAGGGTTATTTTCAGCCGTTATGAGGAGCCTTTCAGATGCAAACAGATCAATCCCACCAACATTTGAAGAGGCAGAGTGACGATATACTGACAGCCTGGCGGAGGGTGTTGGAAGTCTCAGGAAGAGACGGCCATAATATTGGCTATCGTCTCAAACCTTCCTCTGATTGCTGAAGCGAACTCAAGGCTGCCCCCCAGAGGCCAGAAAAACAAGAATTTTTTCTGAACTCTCTGAGGGCAGTTTTAGTCCGTGAGGCAGACACCCTGTCTACTTTTAAGGCTAGGCTTAAAACTTTCCTTTTTGATAAAGCTTCTAGTTAGAGTGGCTCAGGTTATCCTGATCTATCTCTATAGTTCTGCTGCTATAGGCTTAGACTGCTGGAGGACATAGGGACCCCTTTTTCCTTTTTCTATGTCTGCTTCTGTCTCCTTGAACCCCAGTGGGCCTCAGCAGATGGCCGCTCACACTGAGCCTGGTTCTGCTGGAGGTTTTTTCTCCTGTTCAAAGGGAGTTTTTCCTCTCCACTGTCGCTACAAGCATGCTTAGTGTGAGGGATTGCTGAAGAGTCAATGAGTCGATGCAATCAGCTGGTTTTCCTCAGATAGAAAACTTTGAATCAATCTGACTGGATGATCTGGTGAACTGGAAAGTGACCTGAGATGACATGATGTGGATTGGAGCTATAGAAATAAAGTGAATAGATCGAAATGATGCGTCATTACAACAGAAAGGGTCTGATATTTTATCTGGGTAACAGGGAGGATAAATGGAGGTGAATCCTGGGCATCAGTTAAACCATGAAGAACGAGCATCAATTGCCTGAAACAAACTCCTGTTTGCTCGTACTGTTGGTGTTTTGACGCCTCTTCCTGTTTTCGGGGCGCTTCCATCCCTCAGAGGTGGCATTTCAAACGGTTCTGAGGAGCAAGAGCGAGAAAACACCCCAAAAGAGCTATGGCGTCCCCGGCAGAGAGCACATGATCCTCTTAATGCGGCGTCTTTCATGTGGCGAGGAGGGAAGCGGCGCTCCGTTTGAGGCGCTAACAGAGTCCAGCTGTGCGGTTCACACAGCCACTCTGAGACAAATTGAATCTCTCTTGTCTCATATATCTCCGTCTGAGTCCTTCTACAGCCCCGTGCCACCTCAGGAAACTTCCCTCAGCTTGGAAAGGAAAGAGAAAGTTTATTTTTTATTACATCTTAATCAGAAATATGGTGAAGAGGAATTGGTTTTTGAAGTGGTTCCTTGGGGTCCAACTTCTTTGGCCACATGTGGTTTTTGGCCAAATGAAACCAGCTTTATGTCCATATTTAAGGCATAAATCACTTTATTCTTAGATAAACCCGCAGAGCGGCGGTGACCTCTGCCACCTGAAGGTCAAAGGTTACCCGTTGAGCTGCAGGAGATGTTTCTGGCTGCTCAGACCTCCATTCAGCTGAGCAATAAATCCATCATCTGGAATCTGGAAGTAGATTGAATTCTGACACAAACTTTTCGTTGTAAAAATGAACGGCTTTTTAATACTTTAATTTATGTCAAACTTTGACCAGAAAGACTGTTTCTCCTCCAGCTTTAGACCACATGTGTTCCTCCAGGTCTCCTCCTCCACGTAGAGCTTCCCTGTAGATTCTTCACGGCGGAGTAGGAGGGGCATGGAGGAACCAGACCTTGGTCTGACGGTTTAGACTCGTCTCTGACCTCGGCTGCTGCAGAACTACAGATCAGCCATTTTCAGGGTCACCAAGAATCTTGGGGTGGCCACTGAAACTAAAAGCCATCATTTCAGGGCCTGAATCGACTATAGTGGCAAACCTGCCTGTAGAAATCAGAAAGACTTCAGTAACGCCTCCTCAGATCCTGGTTGATTGTGTGATTTTTAACGTTCCATCATTGGCTGCTCAGAATGGGAGGAAATGCTGAACTGATGCTACTGCAGTTTACACTGGCCAGTGGGTGGAAGTGGGGAGGAAGTGAGGTGGAAGTGAGGTGGAAGTGGAAGTGGGGTGGCCAGTGGGGTGGAAGTGGGGTGGAAGTGGGGTGGAAGTGAGGTGGCCAGTGGGGTGGAAGTAGGGTGGAAGTGGGGTGGCCAGTGGGGAGGAAGTGGGGTGGAAGTGGGGTGGCCAGTGGCCGTGTTTGAATGTCTGAGTGGGTTCTCTGAGATCCAGGATCTGAGCATATGAGGTTTCTGTAGAAGTGTTTCCTCCCATCCGAAAAGCCTCTTCCTGTCTCTAATTTGATAAACATCAGTAAAACTGAAAATGAAACAGGATCATTTATTATCTCTGGCAGCTTGGAGCTTCTCAGTCCTACGTTTGGCTGATCAGTGCTGCTCCTACCTGTGAATCTTAAGCCCCATTTCTGCTCCCTTTTGAAACCGCTCTGAGATCGGTCCGAGCACTGTAACCAAGATAACTGTCTAGCGTAAATGGCACGCAAAACTCAACCGGACCGCGCTAGCATGGTGCTAGTTTATCAGTAGGGCTCGGCACGGTTCAGTTCTGGGTCGGTTCTCAGCTAACAAAGAGAGCACGAGCAGACCGCCTCATCTCCTTACAGTTAGTTCTGCTGCTATAGGCTTAGACTGCTGGAGGACAAAGGGACCCCTTTTTCATCATTCTGCTTCATTCTTTCTCTATTCTCCCACTCTGCAGAATCTGTTAGTTCAATCTCTAACGTTCTGCTCTCTCTGCAATCGACTGGTTTTTCCTTAGATAGAAAAGTGAATCAAGCAAAGAGAAACCGACCAGTTTTCCTTCAGCTCCTTTTCTCTATTTTTCTTTCTGACCGTTGCTTTAAATGCACGCTGTGGTTCCTAAGAAGCTTCAGGTTTTCCTGCATAAACACTTCCAGACATGTTAGTTTAGCTGCCTCTGAAGCAAAGTGGCAGACTGTAAAAATGACATAAATGATCGTTTTCATGTTTATCCAAACATAACCGAAGACGAATTGGTCTGGGAGACGCGGTCCAACGGCGAAAGCTTCCCTTCTCCCGGAGAGGACGGCGTTTGAGGAAGTGATGGTGCTGAGAGCGTGCAGGTTTCAAACATGTGGCCGGTGTGTGGCTTGAACTCAGCCTGAACCCCCCCCCCCCGCATGGGAGTCATTAGCTGGCCATCAGAGGCAGCGACAGCGTGTTTATGTTACTGCCGTGCAGCTATACGCCGCCGTGTCGACTGAAGTCGTGTCTGAATGTGGAGAGAACATGAGGGTTTGGCGACATCAAAGAGACTGGAGCGACTCTGGCCTTTTGTTGTCGTTCCTGGGGCCCGCGGCCCCCGGCCCTGCTATGCAGTAGCAGGGAGAAATGAACCTTTTTAAAAAGAAATCCTTGTTTAAAGTTAGTAAACATTATCTTTCTTCATCCAATAATTTAAATTACTAAAATTTAATCTTATGTTCCATAAATAAACCTGTTAGTGCTCTAAAAGCAGTCCAATGTTACACCAGGTGTCCCGTTCCCTGCGTTGCCTTGTTTGGGTTGCATATGGCAGCTAAAGCAGGGCCGGATTTAGGAAATGTGGGGCCCTAGGCAAGGACAGGCAGGGGGCCCTCTGATTGAGAATAGACATCCATGATCTGTTCTAGGTTGTGTCCCTCTCTTCTTGTCCCTTTTCTTCTTGTTTTCCTCTCTATGTTTTGTACTCAGCTGACTTTTCATGCTGTCTCTAAAGGAATGAAAGATTTTTTCCAAGCACTAAGCTCACTTAGCTGATTGCTCCTTCCTGTGTTTCCAAAAAGGCCAAAGTAAATAACCCAGTCCTTCTTTTCACTGTAGACAAGCCATGATCTGCTTATCTGTTCTCCATTTTTCATTTGGATGAAATAATAGCTGCATGAATCATGACAGCAGACAAGATAGAGGAGAGCAGGAGGCGGGGTTACCAATCTACTCGCTCTGGAGAGCAGAGTTCGCTGCTTTTAGATGTTGTCTCCAAAGTCTCCAGTAGCAGAAAAAAGTCTCTAGATTTGGCGCTAGGAGCTTTTTAGAAATCAAAGTGCTAGAGGGGTCTGAAAAGTGGCTAAATATAGCGACTAAAGCGCTAAGTTGGCAACACTGCTCTTTGCATGGTTTGTTTTCAAATGGTTTGCTGCTGTCTGTTTGGACCTTTCATAATTAATGTTCCCAAATAAGGAATAGTTTTATTAACCATACATGGAAACAGAGTTTTATGGGGCCCCCAGGAACTTGGGGCTCCTAGGAAACTGCCTAGTATTGCCTGATGGTAAATCCTCCCCTAAGGTACAGTATTATCTAACATGAGGGAAACCTTATGGTTGTACTTACTGAAACGGGCCTAATAAATATACGTTTCTGACGGGACCTGACCCCTGGCTTCAGCTCTGCTGCATTTAGAGGAACCGCGGATGACTGGGATAAAGCCAACAGCAATTCCAACAGGTGTCTATTGACAGAGCTTGAAAGACCTAAAATTAAGCCTGCTGTTTCACTGGTGCATCCATGTGAGTTCAGATGAATTTTATTCTTTTCGATAAAGTAGAGAAATTAAGATAAAAACAGCCTGTTGTTTGCATTTACCTGCACAGGTCTGACTCTGCAGAACCTGCAGACCTTTAGCAGCTGCTGATGAAGATTGGTTAAATGCAAAATAGAGGACAATAGAAGAAGAGAACAAGATGTTTGGTGCCTCTACTATCAAACAGCTAAATACGACTTGAGAAAAGCAGCAAAGCCAATAAGGAGACTAAGTTTCATTAATTAAGAAGAACAAAAGTTTGCAGACAAAGATGCAAAAAGGGGCCTGAAACGTTTCCACATGTGAGACATAGTTCAGTGACATGGCCGCCAAACGTGGAGGTAATTAAAATGAAACTGATAAGAACAATTTAACACGTTTGCTTATAAAAACCCATAAAACTCTGTTTCCATATATGGTTAATAAAACTCTTCCTTATTTCTGCACATTGATTATGTTTTTGCTAAAATCCCATCAGAACGCTGATAATAGTGTCTCTCAAATCTAGAGACTTTTTTTCTGCTACTGGAGACTTTGGAGACAACATCTAAAAGCAGCGAACTCTGCTCTCCAGAGCCAGTAGATTGGTAACCCCGCCTCCTGCTCTCCTCTATCTTGTCTGCTGTCATGATTCATGCAGCTATTATTTCATCCAAATGAAAAATGGCCCAATGCCCCAAATTTCCTAAATCAGCTCCTGATTGTTTATTATTTTATTGATTTCAGGTACGTTTCTAGTTCATTGTGTTTAAATTGTGTCATAAATCCAGATTTATAGAGAGAAATTCAGCTGGATGGGCCTGATGTTGGAGCTCTCCACGCCTGACGTCCAGATAAACCAGCTGTTGACCATCGTGTTTGAAGGGATGACTGAGAACTAGGGTCCAATATATCAGACTTTATCAGCAGAGAGCCGCCAGTCGGTGGGAGCAGTGAGTTTAACTGCCTCTTTGGAGCGAAACACAAAACCTCGTAGAACCTTCTTAAATAGCAGTGATTTAACGCTTAACCTGCCTATGATAATAACTGGAACGATCAGGCTGTGCCTCTAATCTCAAACATTGACAGCAGAATGAGGGTTAAACCAACATTCAAGTTGTTTGTGTTGTTTCCCAACCTTTAAGGGCCCCCTTTTGTTTTCATTTGTGCTGTTAATCGATTTAAGCTAATCAGCTAATGACTGGTTTAAGCCACCAACAGATTACAGCAGCCGCTGTCATCGCTCCATCACAGCCTGGGTTTACTCTGATCGACCCGGCTCATAACTCTCAATTCCAGACGCACCCCTAACCATTTTATCTGGAAATGAATAACCTGATAACTCCTGTGCCCACCGTCCTGCAGCAGCAGTCGGAAAAAACGCGCCAAAGTGACGTTTTTAGCGATAACTGTTCCTGAATAGGAAGATATGAAACTGTGCAATAATCATCCTTGTAGTGCAGACAGCTGGCATGTCTGATCCCCTCAGATGGGTTTTAGTGGCAGAAATAAAGCTGATTAGCAGCAAGTCTGACCTGTCAGACGCCGCTGCCTTCATCACGCATCGCATAAACAAACGTTTACTTGGTCAGTTTGGATTTTTTTCCTTAAAATCATTCATGGTCCAGAAGGTCCATGGTGCTGCAGATGAAGATAGGCTGGAGAACCAAACGCTGTCAGTAAAATATATTATTGCATAAAACTCAGTGAATGATGGATGGATGATGGATGGATGATGGATGGATGATGGATGGATGAATGATGGATGAATGGATGGATGATG